>NW_025764974.1:0-312777 GCF_003918875.1 Haliotis rubra | reverse complement strand
TGGCCCGAACAGAATGGGGGGGAATAGGGGGGGGGGAAGGAAGAAAAAGGAAGAAATGGAAGAAATATCACCACATACCGACTCCCCTCATACCCAGCGCATTTCTGATTTCATGTCGTGTTCAGCCAAATCGTTTGCTTCGCAGCTTCGCGATGACGCCTTGCCGTTTCGAGCCGTTCAAATGTTTCGTATTTTGACGAGTTCATGGGCTTCTGCGCCAGTATCACTTCGGTTGGTGTTTAAACCGTACTTCCAGTTATTGCTTCTGTTTACAATTTATTACGGTATAAGATGGTTTGTTTTCGCGACAAAAAATCGTACACTTTACCTTTCAACTGTTTCCCCGTCAGCATACCATGTTACAGTCCGTTTCCGTGAACACTACCTGTCAGTCCGAGTCAGATAGCGATACATGCCTGATGAAAATGAAGTTGAATGCTGACGGGAAACAGTTGAAGATTAAAGTGTACGATTTTTCCGTGCTGAAGCCGAAAGGGGCAAACCATCTTATGCCATTAATAAATTCCGTAAGCAGGCAGCAAAAAGCTTTAGGGAGTATCAGCAAGGGTACTGACAAATGTTCTGGAACACAAACATTGTGAGGGTGATGCGCTGCAGGTATGGGTCAAAATCAAAATCACACAAATTAAAAACATTTGGACAACTTTCAAAAGAACCTTGTAAAAGGCAGTCTATCAACAAGCTCTTCTTATTCTTGAAAACAAATACATGTCGCTGAAAATTTTAAAAAAGCATTTGAAGCAAGAACACAACCTCAGAGTATCAAAGCACACACTCTGGCGACTCTCACACTCTTCTCGGGTATCGTTATAAGAAAATTTTGGGGAGAATAGGTCAGTACTCTGTGAACGCTTCTGATATCGTTCGCTTGAGAAATAATTTTCAGGGTTTTGCAAAGAAGAAGCGAGGAAGGGTTTTGAGCCAGTGTACTTTGGACGAGACCTGGGTCAATGCCTCGCACACTGCTAGGCAGTCAGTGGGTATCCAATGGGGTGATATGGGTCACGTAGACAGCTGCCTTCTAGGGAAAGGAGAGAGACTAATCATTCTCCATGCTGGTTGCTCCAGCAAAGGTTTTCTACCTGGCTGCTACTTGGTATTCAGGGCAAAGTCCACAGATAATGAGACTACCATTCCGAGAGATGAATGGTGCGGTTTTCCCTCGATTGGGTTAAAACAAGTTGGTACCCAGCCTACCAGAGAAGTCTTTTATCGTAATGGACAATGCCCATACCACAGCGTGCAGGACCCCTGACAGTAAAGCCCCGACATCGAAGGTGTTATGATATCATGGCTCGACAAATTTCAGATCGCACTGCCTTCAAAGGCAACGAAACCTCAGCTATATGAGATCATAAAGACCCACAAAGGTGAACCTTTCTACAAAGTTGACAGTTACATAAAAAGTAAGGGTCACGATATTCTGCGACTTCCACTTATCACTGTGACCTTAACCCCATTGAAATGATATGGGTATGGTCAAAGGAGATGTTGCCAGATCAAACACAACTTTTGATTACGTGACAGAGGTTTTGGTTAAGGAACCCTTTAACAAAATCACGACTGAAACTTCTGGCAAAACTGTCCAACAAGGTAGCTAACGTCATTGAACAAGGTTACTGGTCTCGGATGGCTTACAACAGGCAACTGTGGCACCACTTGTCATCCCTTTAAGTCGTGACTATGACACTACGACAGACGAGGAACCCACAGGTCTCCCGGAATAGATTTTGAGATGTCCCCCGCCATGACTGGCTGTTCCGTTTCTGCGGTTTCACCCCGCCGCGACAGATAACAACTTTTGCGTTTTCAATGATGATAGTTTCTTAAACAACTTTTTTGGTGGAGTCCGGAAAATTTTCAAATATAAGAAAGCTGTTGGGTATTAGTAAATGATAAACATGTGTACTATTTATATTTATGTGGCAATTTTGTACAATGATAAAATTTGCAATTCATCGGTCCGTTTCTGACTCAAACGGACTGTAGGTACAAGAATATGTTTAAAGTTATCGTGGAGATCAAAGTCAGATGCTTGATTGGCATTTTAGAGTGAATGGGTTTAGTTTTAGGCCGTTTTAGCAATATTCCAGCAATAATGGGCTTCTATTGAGATGCCATTTGATGAACATAAAGAGTTTACTGGATTTCATCTTCTTTTATTCTTTGATACGGTTTGGGGCCTGTTCCTGCCCCATCATCAGGTAAAATCAACGAACAGTAACTGTGATGTTATAAGCATGGCGACATCATGGGCACAGCAATAACAGTTACTGTTCATAAGTTTTCAGCAATATTTCAGCTATACTATCCAGTGATCAACAGCTTGAGCATCGATCTACGCAACTGGGATGCAATGACATGTTAGTCACCCTTTGGGTTACTGAAGACCAGTTCAGATCTTCATTGGTTCACTGTATGGCTTTGTGTGAACAAAACAAGAAATTATGACTTTTGTTGATGTCAAATTTGCAATTAAACTTCACTAGACAAGATTATTTACCTTTTCAGTTCTAACTGCGTTTTATTGGGCATTGTATCATATGCAAGGTTTAAGATTACTGCATACATTTGTGTCAGAAACAGCCGGAAATAGCAATCATCTGTGCACGCTTCCCCGGACTCTACTACCGGTGATTTGGTAAAAACTTACTACCCAATAATATATATGGGAAATGAATTCTGATGCATTGGGCGGACAAAATATTATTTTACCTAGAAAAATATATTCTAGTATTGTGTCATTTTAGGGACTGTTCATAATTTATGGCTAGGGGGTGATGATGATTTTAAGGGGTCACCCATTGTATTCTGGGGAGCTGGGGGTGTCAGCAATTTTGTACACACGCACTTTGAGGGGATCAGCAGTTTTGTACATAGAAATATGTTTAAAATTATGCTTAAAAATTAATGGATCATTGATTTTTACATGACATGCAAGGGGTCACTTATTTTGTACATACATTTTAGGGGGTCATTCACATTGTACATGCTTCTCCATAAAAATCATCATCACCACCCCCCGTAGCCATAAATGATGAACGGTCCCTTAATTGCTGGTTTTGCTGTATGAATGTAAAATATTCATAATCATAACTGGGGAAATGCAGTAGCACTTGGTGTATAAACTTGACTTTCATCAAAAATAATTGCACATACATACAAACTTTCTGTCAACTACACTTCGTTTGAAGGCATGAGTGGATGCAATATGATATGTTTAGTTGTTGTGCTTTAGGGTAAATGGCAGTTTTAAGCATCAGAGGGACACTTGATTTCACAGCAATTAAAATAAACATTACAGAATGGCCTTTTGAGCAAGATTTATGAACTAGATTTCGAACATAAGTCCAGATTTGTAAATAACATGTTTGGTTTTATTACCAGATTGTGTAACAACAGGACTTACTTGTGTAATTCACCACAAATTGTTGACACTCTATTTCCGAACACCGATCATGATGAGAAGATAAATGAAGGTTGGTCATATACGGTTACTAATCAAAAAGTAGGGTATCATCCAAAACAGGATTTTCTGTTATGTGAAAAATGGGTTTTTAACTAATTTCAGTGTGTCAGATTTATAGCAGTTACCATCAACTGAATCCTGATGAGTATTACCGGTATTTGTAGAAGTATGGGGAGTTCCACCAGGCCACACTGAAATATTTCATTCATGCCATTTCAAAAATTGCTCTGCCATTGCGTCTGCCAGACAAGTTGCAGGCAGGCACAACTGAGCTTGACATTAGACTTGACTTTGCATGTTCATATGCATATATCAAGGGCTGCGTGTAAATCAATTTCGTCAACCTAAACAAGCAGAGCACACAAAAAATCGGTGAATGCCCATCAGATGCTGTTATTTGGAAATATCCCAGTTGGTTTTAGTCTGATTCTAATAAATTATCAAAGCAGTGCGAGCATTTTCATATTTCTTATGTGTGGAGTGAGTGAGTGAGTTAAGATTTACAGTCACATCAGCAATATTGCAGCCATATCGTGACTAAAAACAAGTAATAATTTCATAATAAATAAAGGTAAATCATAAAACCGTCAACGAAGAACTAGTTTATCACAGATTTCAATTTAAAACTTGTAATGAACTCTAAAACGTTTTAACTATATATGACAATATATTATAAAAACAGGCTATAGATTGCCTACAACTGAAGGTAGATCACCATACTAGGGACCATGGGGACTTACAGTACATTAGCTTCCTGGATGGACACAAGCTGGATTTACGTCATCCCTTCAGCTGTCAGCAAGTTTAGACAATTTAGCCAGAAATTAAAATAACACATATTCTACATCCCCTCACCCCACCCCCACGCCCATGAGGATACAGCCATTCACGATCTCAGATGCTCAATTAAACTACCAATTTTAAAATATTTATCTATTTACAAATCAGATATCAAAATTTATGTAACAAGTCTATTTCGTTTAAACATTCAATGATTAAATGATAGTTTAAAAGATCCCTTACTGTTTTGACATTGAAATATTTATCCCTTGTGATGGAAAAATCAATACAGTCAAGCACGGCATGCTTGACCGTGAATCTTTCATCACAAGGGAAGCAAAACGGAGGATCTTCATGTGTATATCATGATGACCTCCTCAAACCTGGACTGACAAACCAAGAAGGTGTATCTGATGTGTGGATGGTGTGTCGGCAGATTGATTTAGATTCCACTGTTACTTAACACTGTGGGTTGGAATCAAGGTATATATAGCACAAAACCCCATCAGTGACAATATATACCTTGATGTACCCTATGAACAACTTCAAACCCATTTTGTCATTCCTGTTTCAGGAACCAAAATACATTTTGTTTTAAAACTAATTTTTAGACAAACCTCTACAGTCTATAAAATAGAAATTATTAAAATAATGACAGGTGGTACACATAGAGTGGGTGAGTGAGTATATTTTTATGCCGCTTTTAGCAATATCCCAGCAATGTCACAGCAGAGGACACCAGAAATCGGCTTTACGCATGGTGCCCACGTGGGGAATCGAATCTGGGTCTTAGGCGTGACGAGCAAACGTTTTAACCACCAAGCCCCGGTACATATAGAGAGTAAGGTCCGTAGTACTAAATCATTTAGTAAATGTATGGTAGGAAGATACATAAAACTAGCTTCTGGTTCAGTGTACCCTTGATAAGTGGTTGATCAGTTTCAAAGTGTAAACAGTTCTGCAAGTTTGATTTCATACTGTACATGTGCCACACCCTGTAATACGGACCAGCGATAAGATGTTTGCTGTTGGACATTACAGCTTGATATGTACAGAGTAACGGCTCGGTACGGCTGAATAACATTGGTTGCGTCACAGTGACAGGTACATTTTATTACATTGATACGCTATATTGTAAATATCTTGTTAATCATAGATGGCCAGTATTTAAATGAAGTATCTGAAAATGAGAATGTGTTCAAAGGAATTGTTTTAAATGTGAATGTACGAACTTATGACCCTTTGATTTCAAACAGTGTTGATGCTTTCGATTTCATTTGTTTATTAAAATCAAAATTTGTCGTAAAGAGAAATTCAACTTATATATTTATTTTCAAGAAGCATTACCATAACATGATTGTTAATGTCATTGACCGTAATATGTCAGGAAAGGCTGATATGACATACTAGTAATATTCACAACATTTTATGAATTTGATGCTACGGTCACTAATGGTAAGCCATGTGCGTAAATATGGTTTGTTACGGTGTCTGTTACCGGTTGCTAATGGCCACCGCAATAGTGAAATCAATATATTAACATTTATTGCAGTTTGTAAAACTTCATTTGAGAGCTGATTTAACTTCAAACTAGTTTGATGTTCGTCATATAGTGCATTCAACTGTCACAATAACAGTACATATACAACAAATAAATTCAAACCGGTTCCATTTGACTTGCATTCTCTCGTGACTTTCACCCAAGCCAGTCGCTTTATGCTGGAATCTGGTATTCCTGTAAAGGTTTGTAAGCATATTGTGAAAATCAAGTATACAAAACTGTGGATCTTTACCTTCAGGTAGGCACTCCGGTTTTGAATATCAAAACCTTGGAATATATGAATCACCAACTTGTACATCATTTCAGTAGAGAGGATTCCCATTCTGCATATCGGGTAACATACATGACATGAGCCTAAATAATGTTCAGAGTGGTCTTTTGGAACTTGGACACAATGCTTGAGGTGCCTTAGTTTTTCTTGCTTTTGTGGTTGGTTCAATTTTGTTATTAACCACATCAAACAGCTTTTGACTCAACACAGTCTTCAAAGATGGGTCTTTCCTAAGACGTTTTCCATCAATTTTTGTAAACAAAGCTGCACTTCTTTCTTCTTTAATTTCTGGGACTAGCATTGGGGGGGGACTGAATATCTCCTCCCACAAAGGCTTGTAGTTCTCATTCAAATACTTCCAAAGTGACAAAATATCAGATTGATCTACCCGGTACTCTTCTTCCTTCCTGTGTGCTGTCTTGGCTTCGGGAAGAATCAGAGACCACTGCCCTGAAAGATTCACTTTCCTGATCCTCTTTGGACAATCTGGCGTCACAAGGTCCTCAGGTCCATCGTCACCTGATGCCATAAAATAGGATTCAGTTTTTCTACGGTTACATAGTTCTGCTCCTGCTTCAAGTCCCTCAAAGTTTTGTCATCAAGCATACTCAAGACATTGTTTGAGAGAATGCCAATGATCATATTTACACCATCTCGTTCACTGAAATCATCATCCTCTTTATCATGTATGCTATTCCCAGTGTCAGGAACTTTCTTCAGCAATGAGACCTGTGAAGGTCCAGTTAGAATTGATCTTCAGTAACCCATGCTTGGGTCGTAAGAGGCGACTAAAGGGATCAGGTGGTCAGGCCAGCTGACTGGGTTGACGCATGTCATCGTATCCCATGTGCGTAGATCGATGTTCATGCTGTTGATCCCTGGACTGTCTGGTCCAGACTCGATTATTTACAGACCGCCGCAACATAGCTGGAATATTGCTGAGTGCGGCGTAAAACTAAACTCATTCACTCACTCTTCTGCAATAAATCGAATGCATCCTTTGCCAGTACAAAAGGTTTCTTTGAACTCCATGTACAGTGATGCAGCGGTTTTGCACTTCTAGATTTACTTTCTGTTGAAGTTCTTGGTAATTTGATACCAGAAGGACATTTCGCATGTTTATTACTTTTAGAATTGTTGGTTTCTTTGTACTTTTGGATTCTTCATAAACATCCTTCTGGAATTGCAATAGGGTCAATGGCCTACCATCACAACTTCTAACCACGAGTCTGCTCCACTGGCCATCAAAACAGCAAAATGGTGTATGAATATTTTGCTTTTCCCACTCTTTTAAGACAAACCGTATCAACAAAATCAATGCTAGCAAACTGTATCAACGAAAATAATTTGCCACTAGCAAACGTGTGTCTCCAAGTGTAGCAAACAGTAGCATCTCAAATTAGAAATTCATCTGTAACTTCACTATTTAATTGAAATTATCCACATCCAATTACCCACACACATACATATCCCAATGCATATACCTCAATGTCAAGCTTCCACTGTAAATTGTACATCCCCATTATGTAATATCATATTCAACTGTATTTAGGGTAAAGGCGACCATAAGTGGCGCACTTGTGCCAAATCCCGTTGTCTTTTGGACAATAAAATATGTTTCAACTGAACTATATCCCAATACTTGTCACCTGGTATCACATTGGTTTGTGAAAGATATGTTGTTTTGACAATTAAAACCAGACATTATTTCCATTTGATGGAAAAACATACCAAATAACATCGATTTATCGCTGGTGCTTATTACAGGCGGAAGTGTTACCCATGTGTCCTGTATCATGTGAATCTATATGCAATGTAACCTTCACTCACAGGCAACATACGATGTGTTCAGTATAACAGAAGAGTTTTCACATAAAACAGAATTCAGTTGTACTCACGTGTCCATAGATACGCACGCGCAAAAACTATTCGTCAGTCGAACGTTTTGTTCAGTGTTTCTGGTAACAACCACATGTTTGCTTGCGTGGCGTGTGCAGAATTACTAATGCACGTTGACTTCGTGCACTGCAGATACATACAGGTTTCTGGAAGTTAAGGGCCAAGTTTGCTGTTTGGTCGGCATGGGATCCATATGAACTCTACATTTTGGCCTAAGGCGTGCATGCTGCTTTTCAGTACATTTTTTAAAATAATTTTTAGTTTTGTAGTGTTTTTGTTTTTGATTGCTTGGAGCCCACTAAGTGAATCTGTTAGAATTAAAATTCCATTGTGTTGTTTGACAAGCGGTTCTTGCAGTGCTGTTTCAATGCCAATTAGTTTTGTGATGAATATTGATTGGAGCCTATGTAACTTAGTTTGCCCCGTGGCTTGTGATGTGTGGGTGCGTTTTGCACCCGTGTAAAAGGACCTAGCTGTTATAGTCCGTTTGGCTCAAAAGCGGACCGATGAATTGCAATCTAACTCTAAAACTACTAAACATATACTGCTCATTGAAACACTGATCATAATCAAAACATCAGACCAGGTCTGCGATTCTTTTCGCAGAATTTATGTACTAAAAATAAAAAGGTTGTTTAACAAACTATCATTAACATTTTGACAAAGTTCACTATTTGTTACGAGGGAGGACTGCAAAGAGAGGAACAGCCAGGTGTACGCGGAGCACGTGCACAAGTGCCGGCCAAGTTGAATCATTTACAATACCTGTGCTGTGCTGTATCATCCTTTCTCGCACACTTGGCTGTTCCTCTCTTTGCATGTCAGAACAATTTACAAATAATATCCAGTCCTGGTTGGGGAAGAAATAGTCTGGCTAGGCCAGAATCTAGCCCTTTTGATATAAGAACAAGGGTGGGAAAGATTAAGCTTAGGGGAAGAAATTTGTCCTAGGCCAAAGTTTCCCCAGGGAAGGTTTGGTCAGGGGGAAAGTTTGGCCTGTTACACCGGGTTAACCTTACACAGAGTGTGATACATTTCCTCTTGGCATTAATCTTACTTTTAAGATGCAACATTACTGCCACACTGCAAGTTTATCCTGACATAAAATGTGCTACATGACTGCTGAGCACAGGGGTTAACTTTACACTGAGTGTGATACATGTCCTCTTGGAACACTGTAAGTTCTATTTTTATCAATACACTGTATTATAATACTTATATCAAGGGTTCTACATTGCCTTCAGGCTCAAAGGTTAACCTTATACTGGAGGTGCTATGTTAGTGCACCAAGGTTTCTTTGACATTGAATGTGCTGTATTACTGCCATGCACGAAATTTAATCTTACATTAAATTTGCAACATTACTGCTAGACGCTGGGTTAAACTTACATTAGGTGCTACATAAGGCGCATCCTTACTGATAGCCAGCGATGTAAACCTAACACAAGGTGCTACATTACTGCCAGGTACAAAAGGTTAACGTTGTTCTGAATGTTCTACATTAGTTGACCAAAGTTACCGTCACATTAAAAGTGATATATATCTGCCAGGCACTACAGTAATCCTTACATTGAAGTGCCTGTTGGTGGGTATCTATAGGGCATATTTGCTGCCATCAAACTCCGTTGGGTTACCGTACAGTACAGATGCTACCTTCCACCCCGGTACCGACGGGCACTGTACATTGTAGGTGCGACACCTACTTCCGAGTATCGATGAAAACAGTTAAGTAAAGGAAGTAACCGAAAGAAACAATTTCTTTAAGTCAAACTGACAGGCATTATTAATCATCTGAACACTTTATCATCTGCAAGGAATTAAATTACATGTTTGATCTTAAAACCCATTCCATGAAGTAACGAGTAAGTTTCATCCCACAAGGAACCCGTTCCTCAATGCCAGCTGAAGTTTGTACGGTTTACTGATATATTTCAAACAGCTCGCTTTGTATTGACCATACACGCTATATGCGAATAAAATCACGAATAGTGGCAATTGTGTTCAGCGAATAAAATCACGAATAGTGGCAATTGTGTTCAGCGAATAAAATCACGAATAGTGGCAATTGTGTTCAGGTCCGTAGGTTACATTTTTGATAATCAAACCAGAAAGTTCAAAGACGAGTATAAATACGGTAGACGCATGTCTATTTCTATATCTTTTTGGGCGTATAAGTACTGGTACGTACGTGTGTGTGTGTGTGTGTGTGTGTGTGTGTGTGTGTGTACACATACATACGTACCAGTACTTTTACACCCAAAAAGATATAGAAATAGACATGCGTTATATATATATATATATATATATATATCTGTATGTACCCATATGTGGGTGCATGTCAATATGTTTCGAAATCTCGGTTCATGTATGTTTGTTTAACACCGGCGCTGGTGCATATATTCGTATAAATCGGCCAGATTCGTCGCATTTGAATTTGCTCAGGCCTGTTTATTATGCGTGCGTGCATATGCTGTATTGCTGGATATGTTGATATACCTAGATCTAGTACGTAGGTGCATGCTGTATGTATACCTCTGTTGGTGCATATTTATATCAATACTTATGCGTAACATGTATGTCAAGGCACATGATTAAATTTACATGGAAAAATGGTATATGTTGCCACAGACAAAAGTTCTCTTTGGAATGTTTATGAGATAACTGGTTCTTTAAAACACATTTAAAACACACATTATACACCACAGTCATATCTTTCTGAGAGCTAAACTTAAGTCTCTTTTTACTGTCCGTAACAATATAGGTCAAGTCACATATACGTGTTTCAAGTAGCATGCATCCTCTGTTTGGGCACATTTTTAGCAACGACGTGTGCTTATTCTGGTCCTTGTTAAATGTGCCACGCAATGACCTTATGGACATAGAGACCTACCTGCTTTTCTGTGTCTTTCCCTTTGTGTACAACCACTGGTGTGATGAGGCGCTCACAGTAACTTCCCTCCAGGAGCGCAACACCTGACGGACGCACAACACTGTCATTCTCAAAGTAAAACAATACATTCTGATACAAGACAAAATGCCGTTGCTGCCATTTACCAGTGTCAGAACTCTTCTTGAATAGGAAACCATTCATACTGTTTTCATGGCGAGCTTTACTGGCCAGGTACAGTAACTGGCCCTCGTTAAAACGGATTCCTTTCTGCATTTGTAACCAGCAAAGATGTGAAAAGAAAATCCTGCCAGCAAAGCGTATAAAGCAGTGAGGTTGCGTTCAACAATAAAATTTATAGCCAATTGAAGCTCTTTCAGACGATAATCAGCTACAATTATCGCCGAATCTTCGAACAATAAGGAATCACAATCCTAAGGTTGCATGTCATGGACAATATTTATCATAAAAAGTACAATGAATGTTGTTCACTTCCGTGTAAAATACAGGGTGTAATAACGCTCACACCCAGAGTAACGTCATCCCCCTCCAAATAATCATCCATCCCATACAAAGCCAACACTCTACGCCGAATGTGCGCCTCCGCCAGGTCGATATTGCAGCAAGTTGGATGTTCCTTCTCGGATCACATGAGCGTCAATACCTGATTGCTGCGGCGATGTGACACGACACCAATAACATGTTTCCCAGTTGGTTTGTTATTCTCATCTCGCAAGATAGTCGAAAATCTATCAACTGGTTGGAATGCCAGTCATGGGGGCCTGCTGCCCATGCATTGACCAAACAATATCTACCGAGAACAGAAGACATTTGTACAAACTAGGATAATATATACATGTACATGGTCAGGTTCTTCATATGGTACTTAACATGTACGAGCATCTGCCACCTACAACTCTGTCATGGGTGTAACTGAGGGCATATATTCGATATATGCGGCTTTAGTGTTTGTTGCGTTCAGACAGATAACTGCGCGCCCTTTTATTGGCAGCATATAAAATCGATATATGACATTACAGTACGAGAGACATCTGCTAACACCCTCCCTCCCCTCGGACTAATATGTGTGGCTGCCAGCGAGGGCTGACGGGCTTCTGATTCCAGTCGCACACAAGTGCTAACATGAATGGTGACCAAACGCGAGAGCGAGCCGGATTAGCTGTCGAAATACGTGAACTATGAGTGATATTTGCCAAGTAACAGGACAGTGAAGTAGTTTTCATCACTAGCAGAACACAGCTCACTGAGCTAATAGCCCAATACCCCAAAGACAAACTGCGGTTCAAACTGACACGGGCATACACAGGACCACCGGAATATTTCACCGATGCCAACGGCGACAACAAAGACAAGAACTACAACCCGGTCAATTCTCAAATATTATTACCAACTTTCATAAACACTGATAACTGTGTCGATATGGTCCTCTTAAACAATGAGTTTTTTAGACATGGGAAGAAGCCCATGATGATACAGAGATTCTGACAGATTATGTGCACGTCAGGATGTCAGCAGATCTGTCTCCTCGACGTTTCCAAGCAGTAATCCATTGTACATATTCTGTGTATACTTACCAGCGTCAACAAGACCTAATGAGGCATTTTTCTCATCTCTTGATATGTTGGATGAATTGCACGAAGCATATTCAATATTCGGTGAGGTGATTATTGTCGGTGATATGAACGCTTAAATTGCGGGCCCTCGTTGCGTGTTCAAAACAGATGTTCGGTCACGTCGCATGCATCAGACTCTGATGAAGTCAGGTTTAACTGCAGTGAATGTTCTATCATCATGTTATGGTCCTAACTGGACTTTTCAGTCACACGAAAATGGTCCAGCGACCATGATCGACCATATTCTTGTACCAAAAACACTACTCAGTGATGTTCAGTGGTGCTTTGTGCTAGATGATCACAGTTACAACGGCTCTGATCACCATCCTGTTATTGCATCGGTTAGTTTACACTTATACGGAAGCATAGATATCACACAAGTTCAGAAGACTGCTATTGCCTGGGATAAAGCGAGAAACACAGATAAGATAGTTGACAATACATTTGCTGTGTCACAGGCGCTCTGGACTCTAACACCTCTCAGTGCTGATGCCAGCCCATCAGAGATTGATCTATATTATAATTTTATTGTGGATAGTTTACTGCAGGCTGCAAGGGACACGCTGCCAGTGAAAAGGTATAACAGAAACCTGAAACCATTTTGGAGTAGCATTGTCAATCAGTACTATAACACGATGAATAAGAACAGAATATCATGGATTAATGCTGGTAGGCCCCGGGGTATGCATCACAGTACACATGTTTAGTACAAAGAAGCAAAAGCTGTTTAGGAGGTCACTTCGTGAAGCCTCAGATAAATTTGTCTCCTAATGGTTCAAGGACATTGAAGATATGGCTCATGTTGATCATCGTCGGTTCTGGTATATGGTAAACAGGATGCAGAAGGGATATGAAGCGTCCTTGGCGCCTATAACATATAATGGTGTTACTCACAGCACTCCCGATGCTGTGATGGAAGCTAGGGCGGCTCACTTCAGTGCTGTGTATCAAGATACTGAGAAGGAACATTTCAATAGGGCATTTCAAGAGCATGTCAACCAAACAGTATACACCATCAGGAAGAGTTGTCTAACAGAGAGTGGTGAATGTATTTCATTTAGTGCAGTAGACATAGAAGCACTGTGTTCGCAACTCAGAAGGCTGGAGGACATGATGGTTTGGTTTATGAACACTTACGACACGGTGGGAAATGTTTGATATTTCATCTGTCATGTCTGTTTGGTGCTATTGTGAACACAGGAAGTCTTCCGAGAGACTGGTGTGTATCCGTCATGGTCCCTATATTCAAAGGGGGTAACAAATCGAGAAAAGATCCGAACTCCTACAGGGGTATATCGCTCAGCCCTGTCATTGGAAAGGTATTTGAAATGGAACTGATACAACACTTACAACCGCTGAAGTCTACGGCAACATTTCCCAGTAAACAGCAGATGACGTATCAAACAGGCTTGTCAGCTCTAGAAGAGTCATTTAATCTGCAAGAGACTATATATCATTACCATGAAAGGAAACAAGATATACATGTTGCTTTCTTGGATACAATGAAGGCATTCGATACTGTCTGGCATAACGGTCTCAGATACAAACTGTATGAAGCAGGGGTTCATGGACAGCTGTGGACTATTATTGAAAGGATGTACCCAAGTATGAAATCATATGTACAACTTGGGCAACATAAATCAGAGTGTTTGAGCTTCTACAAGGAGTTCGCCAAGGCGGAGTCCTTTCAGCTAAGCTGTATTTGTTATATATTGATGGACTGTTGAAAAACTCTCTGATACCAAGAAAGGTGCAATGTTGTTAGATCTGAATATGTGCTCACCTACTCAAGCAGATGACATTGCGGTCGTTAGCTCAAATGTGCATGCTCTGAACAGCCTTGTGCAGACGTGTGAGGAGTACAGTAATGACTGGCGATTCACTCTGTCTCCCAGCAAGAGTGAGATCATGACGTTTCCCCTATAGTGCGAACACGATGGGCAACCGTCCGGAAATCACACTATACAGTGAACCTGTGCTCCAGACTGATATCATCAGACATGTAGGCATAGTACTCACAGAGAATGTCATCCATCGAGCATGTGCTGCAGGCTTGTAACACACTGAGAGCAAACACACATGTATTGTTGCGGAAAGGATTCCACTCAAAGTTAATGAACCCGATGACAGCCAGCAAGTTACTTGCAGCATCTGTGCTACCAAAGGCACTCTATGGATGTGAGCTTTGGACTGGTCTCACCAAACATGAGATAACTATGCTCGAACGAGCATACCGTTATGCAGTAAAGAAAATACAAAATCTGCCAGCAAGAACCAGGACAGATATCTGTCTTGGTCTCCTACTAGGGCTTTGTCCTGTTGAGACTGTGATAGATACTCGAAAGCTGTTATATATAGGCAGACTCATCAATATGAAGAGACACTATTTGCCTCACCAGGTGTTTCTTATCAGACTTCTGTGCTTCAGACATGAGCTTGAGAAGTCAACGGGTTTTATTCCCGACATTGTGAGAATTCTTCATAAATACGGTTTACATCAGCACCTAGAGTCTTATGTACAAACGGGACAGTTCATGAATCAGACTACGTGGAAGAAAATTGTGAAAAGATATGTAATGAACTTCGAAGTGACGTCATACAGACAGAGATTAGTGGATTCAGGACTACATTAGCTCCACCAGATTCACCCGAACCTGTGTGTGCACCAAGCCTGGGTGATTGCGCAGAAGAAGCCGGCCTGCAGAGCAGCAGCCAATTTTGTGGTGCAAACCTGTGCTGTGATTAAGGAGAACCAGGGTGGTAGTGACTTGTGCCATAGGTGTGGTCTGTTTTACACAGATATTCTTACCCATATTATCCAGTACTGTGATCACTTGACTGACCTCCGCGATGAACTGTGGTGTGAGATCATAGCTATTGGTAGTGTGGAATTCAGTGTGCATCTCCACAACCTTAATGATTGGGATTTCACACTGCGCATGTTATCCTGTGTGAATAGTTTTAACCTGTGCACAGATGACAGAGACATTTTCGCGGCAGTTTGTGTGCAGTATGTGTTTCGCATTGCCAACACATACTACCAGAGATCTGTTGGTGTCACATAGATATGAAGCACTGTTCCACGAACGTTGAGATCTGGTACGGACTGCGCATATGCCCAACGACCATTGCTTGAAGACTGACTGACTGAGTTTGGTTTTACGCCGCTTTTAGCAATATTCCAGCAATATCACGGCGGGGGGACACCAGAAATGGGCTTCACTCATTGTACCCATGTGGGGATTCGAACCCGGGTCTTCGGCGTGACGAGCCAACGATTGCTTGAAGAATAATATGTAATTATTGTATTGTATATATACTATGTGAACCTTGTACTCTTCAGAATGGAGGAAATAAATATTATAGATATACTTACTAATCTGTCTCCTCTACAACACAGTGTGAAGTACTCACTAATCTGTCTCCTCGATGTTTCCTCTACAACACAGTGTGAAGTACTCACTTATCTGTCTCCTCGATGTTCCTCTACAACACAGTGTGAAGTACTCACTAATCTCATGTATTGTTTACGAATACGTATTTCGATATTGTAGTGTGTTGTAGTGTGATATTGACGGATACACACACGCACAAACACACACGCACGCGCGTGGCTCGTGTGTATGGTGCATGGTTGGAACAAGTTGGCTATTTCTCGTTATGTGACTTTACTGACCTTCATTAGCAATTTTAACTTGGAATAACTTTACATGAGTTACAACCAACCACGTGTTGCGATATCAACCAATATTAATACACTCTTCAAAGAAACGAAACGCATAGGCGTTTTCAGCAGTTCATGTCAATATATTTTGACACCAACCGTCATTAAGACAAATCCTTTGTTTGAATCCCGTTAATCATGTCATGGTTCATGTGTATTGCGCGCAAACTCATCCCAAAATGTGTTTGCAAACGTTTGTCAGAAAAAATGAAACGATACATGAAAAGTGCATGCAGAAAAAAGTTTTCCACCTAATGCACGTGCAATGTGTTGGAAACATGAGTAGAGACATCGACCATAAATTCAACATAGCGAAGTTTACGACAGCTGCAAGGGGTGGTGTCACTTGAAAGCCCCCTTGTGTCCACACATGTGCAGTGATAGAACTGAATGAATGCTGACAATATCAACAATACTGAACATCATTGAAAACGCACCACCTGTAAATTTTGAAATATGGTAATAGGATTGTTTTGAGACTGAAAATGAACGTTGGAAATGTTGTTAATAACACAAAAGACAATAAATAACGCTGTACAGTAAAGAACGGATTGCCCGAACACATCATGGAACACATCACATGACAACAACAAAATTCATACACAACACACACGAAAAGCACAAATTGCATGCGTAAAACATGCTGATTAGGGGTATAAATGACCGTCGGCAAAAAAACGTTCTCATTTTAGCTGTACCTCCGCAAGTAAAGTTTATTTTGCAATGCCAAGATTGTCACCAGAGGAACGAGAACGGGCGTTGGGCATGTTGCAGGTTGGTACATCAAGCAGGATTATTGCCAGACGATTTGGTTGCCATCATTCCACCATCATAAGACTTGCCAACAGGTACCAACAAACAGGAACCACCAGGGACCGCCAACGTCCTGGCCAGGCACGTGTTACCACCCCTCGCCCAGATCGAGACATTGTTCGGCGCCATATTCGGGATTGTACGTTGCCAGCTGCCAGAACCGCCAACGCCAAGGCCGACGTGGTTTGATCAGTGCTTCCACCGTCCGACGCCGTCTCCGTGCGGCAGGATTACGGTGTCGACGTCCTTATGTTGGACCCATCCTCAAATTTGTATATCACACTTTACCGGTGTCCAGTTGACTTTCCAATGTTAATTATGTTGTTTATTTAAAAAATCAAGAAGAAAACGGTCGGTATAGTGGAAAAATTATCAGGGCAAGTGACTTTACATGTGCCACTGTACCGGAGTACACTATCAACTTTAAAGTTATTTCCACCCCTGAATCCTGACTGATAGACATCGCCGTGAACAGCATCGTTTGTGGTTGTTACGACGTTGGCATGGTGTTGTGTTCTCCGACGAGTCACGTTTTCACTTGCGAAATGCTGACGGGCGTCTATGGGTATGGCGTCAATGGGGAGAACGTTACCATCAGGACTGTGTTGTGCAAACAGATCGGTGGGGTGGAAGAAGCATTATGGTGTGGGGGGGGATTCAGTTATCATCACAAAACCGCTCTGGTGGTTTGTTGTGGCAGAGTGAATGCCCTTTACTACCGTGACACCATTCTTCAGAACAACGTCATTCCCTTCTTTAACCAACATCAAAATCTGCACACATTCCAGCAGGACAATGCTCGAGCGCACACTGCACGTGTTGCAACACAGTTTCTGGCAAACAACAACATTCCTCTATTTCCATGGCCTGCATTGTCACCAGATTTGTCTCCCATTGAACACTTGTGGGATCACATCGGCCAACGCCTCTCACGTCGCCCACAGATCAACAACCTTGGGGAACTTGAGAATGCCTTGCAACAAGAGTGGAATGCATTGCTTCAAACCATTATTCAGAGACATATCAGTTCAATGAGGAGACGTTGCACAGCGTCATACACGTTACTGACTTTCCAATTTGACTCCATCTTTCTTTCATGGTCAGCTGAATTAAAACTTTACTGTTTTGCTGGATTGGTTCTTGTTTCTTTTCTTTACCAATCATTGGACTACAAAAGTATGTAAAATTTACACCGATTGCTCATTTATGCTCTTGGAAATCCAAACTAATACAGGTGGTGCGTTTTTAATTATGTTCAGTATATATTCGTCTGTGTGTCGATTTTCCTTCATCAATGATCATGTATAATCGACTTGTGTACACTGAAATACGTTTAATACATTTCCTTAGTTTGGGCATTTGCGTTTCTTTTTTCTTTGTTTTTTTTTAAGAGTGTATTACAACGGTCATGCATATCTTCAGCACATAGTGTGATTCCTAGAATTTTTCCTGAAAACAGATTTACTCTTTCAGTGAGTGAGTGAGTTAGTTTTACGCTGCACTCAGCAATATTCCAGCTATATGGCGGCGGTCTGTAAATAATCGAGTCTGGACAAGACAACCCAGTGATCAACAGCATGAGCCTCGATCTTTTACTCGTTCAACTCAACTCACCTGGAAATAAACATATACTCCATCGTTTCCTTAATCCTTAATTTGGTGAATATTCCAACATATCCTAACGTGTTGGAAGGTTGATTCTGTTAACGCTAGATGTGTTTAAAGTTATTTTATGTTAACGTGTCGAGTTCGTGTAGTTTAGCCAGGTGTGCAACAAACAGTATTCAGTTTTTGTGCACGTGCCGAACTCGTGGAACGGAACCAATGGTGCGGCACACACAAATAAATAGTCCATATGCAATGGCAAGAAGAGTGTGTACTATTGTTTCGGATGTGGACACAAGAACTGTAAAATTAGAAGAATTGAAGACATATCTCCAACTACAAGGATATCCACGCACGTGGGGCAGCATAAAATGCTGTTCATAAAGTAGCACAAGTTCCAAGACAGACACTTATGAAAACAAAAAGTGCACATTCTTCCATTTGTTTGTACCTACAATCCTAATAACTGTACAGTTATGCCTATTATAAAAGCAAATCTTCCAATTTTGTATAAAAGTGATACTATAAAAAAAGGTATATCCAAGACTAAATTTATACGTAGCACTAGGCAGCCTAAAAATCTAAAACAAATCCTTTGTCCATCTAAATATTTACAAGATACAAACACTGTCACACACCTCGATGTGGAACTTGTTTAATCATAACTGAAGACTGCAAATGATGCTAAGTCATCACTGCGCCGGAGTGTGAGCCTAACCTTACTGTCACCCATGACTACGTTTTATGTCTCCGCTATTGTCACCATAGGAGTGGAAACAAACCCATTTTGGGGGGAGGATTTGATCAAATTGAGAGGTATACATGATCAATATATCAAATTAAAGCTAAAGACCTATTAAATAATAATAGACATGATGTGGAAATATTCGCGTGGACACTTACTGGTAAAACTGGATTTGGGGGCAAAAACACTAAAAATCATAAATTTACCAAATATCTTTTTTGATTTTCAAACTATTGACCCTATTCAAACAAATTCACCATCACATGAAAGGTTATTCTCTGTACAATTGAAAAATAATTAGTGATTCCAATATTTAGACATAACATTTTCATTGTTTGCTTGAAAATTTGGATGAAAAATATAATTTTCGCTGCTACTCTTTGACAATTTTTTCAAGGTATGATTCAGTACAAGAATAAGAACTCTATCTGTTATAATTTCAAAAATACCTTATAAGTACTCATTACTATCATTATTACAAGTTAAGACACATTAATATCTATAAAATAGAACATCTTTAAAGATACTCAATCCTAAGTGTTAATGTGTTCAGAACCAACAATCATTCAAACTCGATTCATTTGCTGTTCTTTTTGTGCTAGAGGTTATTGGTAATAACAACTTGGAAAAGAATAAGTTCAAATATGAATTTCAAACAATTAACTGACCAAGCATTCCATTTCAGCTTTAGTTACACATCAGATCAGGTTAGTTACACATCAGATCAGGTTTAGTGACACATCAGATCAAAGTTTGTTGCTTGCTTCAGTTTGAAAGTTCTATTTTACAATCTTCATGTAATACATCAAATAGATTTATGATTATTACATAGGGCATTCTTCATTGTCACTGATTTCTTCACCAACATCTTTCATGGGTTAGTGCAATTCTGTCCACTCCGTCGTCCAGTTCAATAACAAGGCAGATTGTTCTGTCAACAAATGCACCGCATTGAGGAGCATGGGGACTTGCAGCAGGTGCAAACAAGACAGTCAAGATCTTCCGAAGCAGTTTGATGTTCAAACAATGTTGGGGAGAGCAATCCATTCACCCTGGTCCAGCCAAAATCTTCAAGGTTACCAAGCTCTGGTTTACCACAATGAGAACTTGTCCAGATGCTAGTTTGCCACATCACACGCTTAACTGCTGTCGAAAGCTGTCTTGGCATGGGGGAAGTTTGGCAAGCTCAATGTCACTTAGTTGACATAGTTGAAGTCTCATGTCATTCAAAGAGTGGCATGATTTAAGCTTCTTCCTGGGGTCATACAAGGCTCATGTTAGTTGCCTGCAGACCTCCACTGCTGCATCAAGGTTTCCTGAAGATAAGACGTCATCACTTGAAAACAGATCTTTGTCTTTCATCATAGCCTTGTAGACTTGCTAACATGAAAAATGCTGATGACGCATCGCAGCCAGTGAAGGCATGGATTCCTGGCAAAACAAATGACATTGATGATCCAAGAAGATGGCAGATGTTATGGACAGAAATGAATTAGTGCTTGTCTGTGACTGCAGCAGACACTCCAATGTCGTACCAAATTTCACGGACATGCACCATTTGTGGATGATAGTAGATACACAGTATGAGGACATCTGTATCAGGGGACTTGATGATGATACGTCCTTGGGTATGACTCTCTTCAAACTCACCTTTGCAGTACATGGTGTGTATCAGCTTCTTCTCGAGAACATTCAAGCTCATCAATGCAAGTATCCCTAGTGGGAGTGTTCAACTTGGTCACCGTTCCATCTTCATATCCTCCTGAAAGATATAAACCTGAAGGGTGCTTCTCACTATAAATAAGACATGGCTTCTTTTCCCGGAATAACCGCACTTGAGCTTTTTGTTTGCTCTCAGGTTTTACTTTTTGTGAGTAAGACCTATTTCCCGGTTTTACTTTTTGTAAGTAAGACCTCATCCAGGTTTTTCTTTTTCCTAATTCTATATTAACATCAACATTCAAATTATATGTGAATGTTTTGAAAAATATCATTAAAAATTAACTTTAATGTGCAAATGTTTCCCTAGCAGGTATAGAACCACTTCTCTCAGATTTTTAATCGGACGCTCTACCTCACGGCCACCGGGCCAACAATAAAACCACCGTTGAATTATCTATTTATAGTTACGCCTACTGTCATTAAATTGATTTTACTAGCGCTTCAGTTACTTTTATGTAGCTTCATTACATGATCATCTAATTATCCATCATTGACGGTTTGTATGTATAATAAAGCACTCCCCCTCGGTTATGGTTGGGAAAGTAAGCCCTCGACCATCGGGTGGAGAGAAGTAAGAACTCAACGCTACGCGTTCTCCGTCTTACTTCTCCCCACCCTCCGGTCTCTTACTATCCCAACCATAACCTCGGAGTCGTGCTTTATCCTACACATACAATCTTCCTTGTGGTTCCATTTCTGTTGACATTGTAGCCTGCACTTTGGTGCACAAAACGTTGTTATCCCGGCATGTAATGCGGAGGGATATAGTCGTCGCCTTGTCCGTCTGTCCGTCCGTCCGTCCGTCCGTCCGTCCGTAATCATTTTGTTTCCGGAGCATAACTCAGAAACCGTTCTATATTTTTCAACAAAAATTGGTAGATATATCAAACAGAACCTAAGGTGGTGCCTTTTGCTATTTACAGATTTTTGTCATTTTTATTTTTCTCTGTTTCCATGGAAACGTTTGGGACTTAGTCTTAAAGCAGAGACCATATAAAAGATTATATATGGTCTATTATATGGTCTCTGCTTAAAGGGAGGGGTGGGCTTCGTTCCGGAGCATAACTCAGAAACCGTTCAGTATTTTTCTGCAAAACTTTGTAGATATATCAAACAGAACCTAAAGCGGTGCCTTTTGCTATTTACAGATTTTTGTGATTATTATTTTCTTGGTTTCCATGGAAACGATTCGGACTTGGTCTCAAAAAGGAGGGGTGGGTTTCGTTTCCGGAGCACAACTCAAAAACTTCTTAATATCTTTCAGTAAAACTTGGCAGATATGTGAGGCAGATCTTGAAGTGGTGCCTTTTGCTCTTTACAGATTTTTGTCATTTTTATTTTTCTTGGTTTCCATGGAAACGATTCGGACTTAGTCTAAAATCAAGCTGGACTTTAAGTAACTGTCATATGATTTGCTCTTTCAAAGATGTGGGGGCCGGGGGGATATGTAATCTTCTGATGACTCTTGTTTAACTGTGACATGTTCTCAGATACACCAAGAAACTTGTTCCACTGTGGAATCTGTCTGCCTGATGACACTTGATACTTCTTGCCAGTGTTGATGTCAGCTCTTCGGGAACGTTCTGCAGACTTCGTGTAGTTGGAATTGTCATACTGGTCGATCACATCTATAGCAGTATCAGCCCTTGTGAAACAATGCTGCATATTTCGAATGTAACTGTCAGCGACACTATCAAACATAGAGGGGATGGCAGGTTTCATACTTCTCAATATTGCCATTGCATCGCGAATGTAGACAATGTCTTTCTTGTCCAAGATATTTTTATGGATTAAACTTCTTTATAATTCCCCTCACGACGTTTCGAGACCATTCCGGGATCATGAAAGTATCTTAAGTCTGAAAATTGCTTAGCACGAAATTTGTCTTAAGTTTGGTTGTTTTTACTTAGCTAAGACTCGTGCTAAGACTGGATCATGAAACGGTCTTAGCAAAATCTTACGTGAGACTAAGCTTAAGTCTGTCACCATGGCAATGCACGCTCTTCTCAGAATGCTATCAGCATGTAAGTGGGTTCTTTAGTGAAAGAAGACCACAAGGCACCTGCACGCACCTGTCCACACACGTCAAATAATTAAATATCAACAAATACAACGTGTGTAATATTTTCGCGTAAGTACGGTAACAGCGGAACTCTTCAGCAAACGGAGACGCGAATATTCCGTTGTTTGTAAACACGCAGCGCGTGCCGATGACAGCTCGTCTGCTTTAGCAAATATGGATGCAACAAGTAAAAGAAAAGTCAACTGGACAAAGGAAGAGGAGGTTATCCTAGTCGAGGAAGTGACTAAGAGGGAGGGTCTTCTCTTCGGTCGTTTGGACGGAAGCCAAAGGAGCACACTGAAGAAAACCAAAGCCTGGGAAGAAATCGCCTGCCTCATCAACTCGTAAGAATAACCAAAGTAGCTGGACTAATAGTTTCTAAAATACTCCACAACCTAAATGTGATTTCGACATACGTGAACACAAAAACCTTCTAGTGTTTATTTGTCAAAGGATTATTGAAATATCAGCGTATTCTGAATTATCATTTAGGCTAGTATTTTGACCTAGTATTCTGTGTACAACAGTGACCATGCAGGCAGTGACTGTTTAAAATAATCCAACATGGCTTATCAAACATATCTACGTATCTCGTATACATATTGTCATATAACCTGCACATCCCAGAAATAACAGGCTGAGAGACATTTGTTTGTTGCAGAAGGGGTCGATCTGGACTCAGAACTCTGAGTGAAATAAAGAAAAAGTATCAAAATATCAAACAGAAAGGTAAAATTTATATTCTGATACTTGAAATCTATTTCTTTACAGCATACAATTTTATTTAATTTCCATCTGACCAAAATCATTATGTAATATGAAACAGTAATTTAATATATTACAATTAACTGATACGGAACTGTCTATATTAATATTGCAAGCTTCACATGACACAACTTCATATCAGAATATATAGTGTATTGTTCAAAAATGCAATTAATGATATTACTGTTATTGATGACATCATGTTGAGCATTCTCAGTTATGTACAATACGTGTGACCTGAAATACATATTCATATTCATGAATCTTTAGCACTTTGCATAGTTATGACCTGATTAAACACTAAATACAGATGCTAAGACTTATTACACAAAATTAGTATTTCAGCTATGACAAGGAAATCTTTGCCAATGCTGATATTGTACAGTTCTTGATAACAAATTCAACTTGGGTCACACAACATATTGTAATGTTTGCTATAGCCTTCATTTTATATATACTAGTTCACTATATGGGATATGTGACACAAATGATAGAGTGAAGGACGCTCTTACACCATGTATGCAGTTAAATACATCAAGGGGTTGCACTTATGAATTAAATACATGTCTGTATCATTGATGTGTACATGTATATGTAAATCCAAAATAGTTTTCTACAATGTTCAGGAACTTTATTACTCTACATTGACCTACATGTGACATTAAGTTTTTTCACTATGTATTATCACCATATTTTCTGATATAAACAATAAATTAATTTACTGACATGTTGGATTTTGGACCATCAGTTTAGCTGAAGTGAAATCAGTATATTTTAAATGTTATTGTCTGTATTGTTATAATCTGAGGACAGTACACTTGTTCTATAGGCATCTAGAATGACAGAATAAATCTTGAAAACTTGAATACTTACCATTTTCAAAATTATGACAGAGCTTACTCTCCCTGAATATCCGTGCATCATGGCATGATCCAGGCCAGTTGGCCACACAGTTGGTGATTAGAAATTTGGGGTCACAAACCATCTGAAGAAAATGCATTCTGTATTTAGAATACTATAAGGAGATTTTTTTAAAACAAATTTGATATATTTGAGGGGGAAAGGAACTGGAGTCTTGGAATTTGTTTAAATATTAGACAGGAATTTAATCTATTAACCAGAATATTTTGCTTAAAAACCCCCCTATAACCATGTGGCAGAACATCTTTTAACAATCTGGATTGCATAATTTTGTTTTAAAAACATTATCAGGGACAATGTTCTTTATTCAGCTACTCCCCAGCTCCTTCCCCTTTGGAATATGAAATGGTTGATCCTTGCTCCATATCACAATTTTGTGATATAAAATTGTTAAGGATATGCACATACATTCAATATCCCATATTATATATATGTATGTTAATAAACATAATTATCTTTCTTTGTCAACATCTGTTTTTTATGTAATATTGGAGTTGGTGTAATAATTCTGAAACTGGATATGTAGTAGTATTCTTATATATATATTTACGGGTGTATGAATTCAGTGTTTCTGGAAATTAATAAATTTATTGAAAATCCAAATGGAACACAGGCATCAAATTATTATTTCAGTTACCTGAACATTAAGAGAGTGAAATCCCTTCCTGTTCACGAAGTCAGCTTCGTTTACCTTTGGACTCGCAATCCTTATCTGTGTGCCATCGACACAGCCGAGCACTTTTGGAAATCCTGAATAAAGTAAAACAAACTTATACAGGCGATCCCAGACTACTGCTTGAATCTATGAAGAAGAGAAACGTATCGTAATGATTTTAGCACGAATACGGTATGTTTTTTTATAGGTGGCATCAGTGTCGTGTGCTAATTTTAGATCAAAATGGCTGCCTCCGTTGACTCTTGAAAGCACCGCATGTATCCTTATCGTGAATATGTTTATTCAGATTATCATGTTAATGCTCAAATGTGATTATTGGACGTTTTACTTACCGGCAATAGCATGGAAAGCGCGTTTCACGTCAAGTGATCTTTGGCCTGTCGGAAAAGGGATGAATCGGGTTCAGAGTCTGCAGAGTGAATCTGCCACTCTTCGGACACACCTGCCGGCTGTGGCCTTGCTGACAAAGTGACAGAGAACGACTGGGCCACTAATAGGTGAAAAGCACCACTTGCAACGAACTGAAGGAATATCAGTACTTGAATGATGGGTGGGAGACTGTGAGAACGCTGGGTGGGATGTGCAAGTTCATGGCTGATTAAATCAACAATGAAAAAAATGGTAGAACGACGAAATCTTTATCTTTCAAAGAGTTGGTCGCTATACATTTCCATAGGGTTGAAACGATCCCGAAAAGTCCTCTGAATATGTAGTCTATTTCTCTTAGAACGAATCCTACGAATGAGGCGAATCACTTCAGCCATCTTTAATGCTACAAATATTGTCTTAAGTCTAATCAGGGGCAGTCTTAGGACTTAAGATCAAATTTGGTCTTAGACTTGAGATTTTCTCAAAGATCGAGCTTCGTGATCCCCAATTTAAGACTAAATTTAGTCTTAAGTCCCAATTTTAAGACTTAAGACATAATATGGACTTAAGACACTTTCATGATCCCGGGGCCAGGTCCCTTCATCAGGTGAACTGACAGTTGGGACTATGACGTCGTCAGTACACAAGGGTGAGTACAGTATAAGTGAAGTTAAAGTGTTAATATTATACAAGCTCGGTCGATATAGTTTTACTCAGGTCAATAAAAACCGATATCGACCTCTACAAAGGTCTATAATTGTTTTATTATATAATGAAAGAGAAACGGGTTTTAACATAAACTTTTAATGCACACACTGTGCCATCTATCCGAGTGATCTGATTGGCTGAAAAGCGGGGGAAGCCCCTTCGTACGGGATTCCTTGTCTATTTTTAGTAACCCAAGTCAATATCGTAATTTATCAGAAAATTCAAGTCAATATCGTGTTTTGTAGTCAATCATGTGACGGTCTTTTGACCAATCGTGGTACAGGGAAAATGCTACCTATATAATAATACATAATGATGATAAATTCATGCTAGATAACAGAGTTGAAAGTTGCATTGGCCATTCACAATAGATTTGAAAGTTGAAATGTCAATTCACAACGACTGCTAATTACACAAAAGTTACTTGATAGCAAGCTTTCCAAAATGAATAGTAGGCTTTTTTCTATTTTTGTAAAGTTCATCAAAAGTTAATCAAGAGGTCCCACGCACTTGGCAGGTAGACACCTTGATCACGATTCATTGCCGGTTTATGTCTCCTTATCTCCACAGCCTCCTGTAGTTTTCTCCGACGCCAGTCGTTGTTATAGCTCGAAGGCACCCTGATGTCATTCAACATGATTACATGAACCGGCAACTTCCTCTCCTAGATGTTGCCCTCAAATCTACAGACAAAGGTTTCGTCACTTCTGTGTACAGGAAGCCATCTCACACGGATCAGTATATCAATTACAAATGGTCGTTGTCACCAATACCAACTGTCTAGATAAAATGAGACGAAACATAATGGGTGTGAAAACGAACGCTGTGCTCGAAAGACTGCGCCCGTTTGAAATGTAAACAAAGACAAATTCCGATTTTACACTGAGTAGCATTTTCTGAAATTTTCCAACATTCATCCGTCTATTCATTGCTTGCAATGGCTCAATACCTTTGGCATATGCATGGAAAGAGTATCGTAGCCAGAAATAGGAAATTATAAATAAAAACAATGCAATGATTATATAATTCATAAGAAATTGTCAAAGTTTCCGTGTAGCGTGACGCCATGGCTGACGCAAAATCATGCAGAACGACAACGGTAATTATCAGCATTTCTGGCTTCTTCTCTTACTTATAATGAAAACGATAAAACATATAACAGTACACAGATAGTCAGAATCATTCTGATTACTTACATCTCATATTTATGTACAAACGATCCCTGAATCAATGGAAGGGTCCTCGCAAAATCCTGTGAACCCTTGTCAGCAAGACCGCCATTTTGTAAGAAATCGGTCAACGGTAGTAGTGATGTCATACGTCAACATTGTTGTACATATTAGGCAATTTCTTTGAGGTGAAGGTCGGTTGAACAAGAGTAAACACAATCGCCCAATCCTTCCGATTACACTGTCAGTGTTATGATGTATATTTTGCGTGTAGTTCAGATATTTTTTCATGAAACTGACTTCAGTATCTACATTTAGCCTTGTTCAATATCATATCATACGTACATATAGGGTTTACTGTGTTTTATCCTTTGAAGGTTTTTGATTGTTTGAATAATATTTACATAAGAAATTGACACATTGCAGTACACTACATTCTAAACCTTTACACAAGTGTTAGAAGATCAAACGTAGCCATAACTGCAACTACTTTAGTTCCTATGATGTACAATATTCAATGCATTTGGACTAATATTGCAGTTTCATATGAACGGCGATTTAGTTCAACCTTATATTTAAAACTGATAACATTTAATGAAATTGATTTATACATGTTATGAAATGTATATGCACACATATTTAAAGGAAATGTCTTTTTCATTGCATAATTTTGTGTCGTTTTATAGACAAAACAATGATGTATGTTGATTGGCCAGGGGCGCGTTTGTCGGAAACGTTTTTTGATTCACTATCATTGTTTTCGAGAATATAATAAATTCATATTCGATTAAATAATATTGTGATGACAGGATATCAAACTCTAACTATATTTATACTAAAATTGTTTTAAAATATACATTGTATAAACCATGTCATGTCTTAATTTGGACAAATCTTACATCCATATTCTAATATATAGTTCCATATATAAAAAGCTATTTTTTTGCTTCTTTCATTGCATACTTATGAAGAGAAATAGCTACATAATCCTAAACAAACAAAATTCTTATCCTAAACAAAATATTCGGGTGTTGTGAAATATTATTTTTATTTACGTTAAATTAATGCCGAACAGGTGCGTGTGTTGCTCACAGTAAGATACACAGTCAAACCGTCTAATTGTTGATATATCCCACTGTTTAAATGGAAAAATCAGTCATTTTATGTTTTGTCTAAAGAGTGTTAAATTCTGACATAGAAGCCGAGACCTATTATACAATTAATGGAAATTAGGTGAGATATATACTAATCAGCATACCAATGTCGTCTTTTTCCGACGTCGCAAAATGCGTAAAACAAGCCATGACGTCAACTAAAATGTTGTATTATTTTCAGCAATTTCATTACATTTGAAGATATGGCTAGTACTCTGGTCATAATGATGCAAAATTAGTCAAAATACATCTACACAAACAGGAGAATATGGGAATCTAAGAACTAACTTACATATCGGATAGGGCCATCCAAATCGCTATTCTGCTTTCTCAAGTAGTACATTGCCATCTTTTCTTATAAATTGTGAAACTACCAAAACGTATCCGCTCACATTGGGGAACTTTGTAATGGAATAGGTTGGTTCACCGTGAACACAGCATAACGAAAATATAGCGTCCGTATCCACAACAACTTTTCTCCAATTGATCTGAGTTACATTGACCTAGTGTTAAGCATAGCAGAGTTATATGCCCCCTTATCTTTATACGTGTATGACCTCTCTGTCGTCGTTTGACGTCATAGAAGAAAATCCATTTTTGACATATATTGCGAGTCATTTTTAATGTTGAGCGTATAACGTTATGCATTAGCACATAAACCCAATTCATATACACTTATGTCGTTCAGATATCAGCCTGTTTTTTCTTCACTCACACTTTCCGTAAAGATGCCAAATTAAAAAAATCGTAGCACAGTGCTTTTATCGGTGCGCCATAAACAGCGGAGAAGTTTACTGTTTTTTAACGCATAACAAACATTTGGACAACATTCAGCAAGGTCTATTTCTCAAACCGCCGAGATAGTTGCACTTATATTTATACCAACGAATAGGAAATTTAATATTCCAGTGTTCCCGGTGGTTTTGAAAATTACCGGCGGCTTATGCCGACGGGGTCTGAAAATTCCGGCTGAACTAGTTTTTATCCAGAGAGACAAAGTAATCAGTATTCGTAACGATATACTGTTAATAAATAAAATAAACTTCATATTTATCAACAGTAGGATTAGATCTTTTAAATGGTGTAGCGGATGTAGTAGCAATAACGTTTTACAAGCTTATAATTTCCTTCATAAACATAGGCTCATCTATGACCTCAGAGTCTCTGGGAACTCGGTGTCATGGCAGGAAATGCCTCTGGTTGACTGGTGTTGAAAGAGTTTATATACGTAGTTAACTTATAAAATGAATTTGAAAAATGGTAAATTTGTAAATGTTCCTAACCTCGAATGACGATGATGCAATCATATGGTATCGTATCTGTCAAAACGCTTTAAACGGTAGTTTACCGGTTTGTATTATGTGTATTTATAGACAGATATTACAATACAATCACTCACTGCATGGGTCAAAGAATCATGAAAATACAAAAGCTTGTGTAGCCTAGATATGTATATATGAAGACAAGTAATTGCAGCTGCAGGTGGATTCTGTATAGTAAAACGTAAGGAAAGTATTTCAGATAGACGTTATTAGTTTGACTAAAATGTCACCGCGACTATTTGTATCGATCTTGTTCATACTGATGCAAGGAAAAACAAACAAAATACAATTCTGTTAAAAATTGAAACTCTTAAACTTTATTAAAATTCAAACTGGAAAGTTGCAAAAGAACTTTTATCAGGAATTATTCTCATAAAGCCTGTACTCAAAAGTGCGCCAGTAAGTATCATACTGTCAGTACTATTAGTATTTTAAATGTAAAACTAATTGTTACATGATATCGATCTCTTGGAGTCCAGATTTAAAAGTCTCTTTGTCTGTTGTGTTTCACATGTAACTATCAGAGTTACATAATACAAAACTATCAACGATAAACAGAGGTCTGTGATGAAACCCGACCGAGTGTTCTGGAAGGCAGTTCGCGACCGTGGGTCATCATGCGTGAGCTTAATGGATCTGAAAACTCCATCACTGACGTTGTCAAGGAAATATTGTTCACTAGGACCTGATGAAGTGAGGAGCTCGCTCAACGATTCAATAGAAGCATTCACAACGGGATGAATGCAACCAAGGTTGAGTTCATCCCGTTGGAAGACTGTGATCAGCTTGTCCATGATGTGAAGAACATCCGTTAGCATGTAGCAAAGGGCAACAAAGGAAAAAGTTTTCATTTTTCTTTGAAGGCCTGTTGCTACAGGATTTTGTCGTGCTGTTGCCTCTTCTTCAATTTCCATACATAGTGCTGGTAGGTTGTCTTTGGTAGACTTAACAGCCCGCCCCAAAGACAACCAACGAACACTACATGGCTGTTTTAAGCTAGAGAATTCTGTGTCGCTGAGAACTTGGGACAAATCTCGCAGACGCTCATAACGAACAGCTGAATAGTGATAGAGTTTGTAGATTTCATTCAACGTTTTAGTGAAGTCAGTGACAACCTTTGACATCTTGGCGGCATCGTGGGATGCGAGGGAGACTCTGTGTGCGATACAATGCACATGCACTAAGAACGGACACTCGTCTGTCAACCTCACCCCCACGCCCGACTTACGACCGGTCATCACGCTAGCACCATCGGAGCCAAGACCAACGACTTTGTTGATAGGAATGTTCCATTCTCGAAACACTTCCTTGATCTTGTCTGTGATGGTACTAGCGGTGCCGTCATGCACAGTGTGATTGCCGAGAAAAACAGTATCTGCCTTTCCATAGTTAACAATTCTTAGAAACATGATGAGTATTTTTTCAACTGTGATGCTAACTGTTTCATCAATTATCAAACCCACAAATTTGCTGTTGGCAATGCGACACTTTAAGTGCTCAATTGTGCTCGTAGCTAATGCTTGTTCAATATCTTGTACTGAGTCACCATGGCTATACACAAGACCGCTTAGGGCCGAACATTTGTTGTTTTTTTGCAAAGTTATCAAGGCGTTAAACTTGTTTGCAGCAATGTTCTCTTGTGCCATCGTAAGCACTGTGTTGCACATCGCAGTGAGACTGTCATCATTCTTCTCACTCTGGGCTTTCTGGCACGCAAGCGTCCTCGTGCTTTAACTATAATAGTTCAGGGCAAAAGTGTGTTTTATTACACTATACATGGTGGTAGAGCGAAGTGTATTTCTTAATTAAAGTGACGCCAGTCGTAGCGCTCTATAGACCATTCTTAATGAGGCCTCATGAATATTCATACCTGTACCAAAACGAGGCTAAATGGGGCAAGGACACAATCGCATAATGGCGACAAATCTCAATGTATACTTCCTGGTTTCAAATTTCCCTTGAACGGTACATTACGAAACTGTCCAGTAGTTCGGGGAAATCGCAGAGAAATGGGAAAGGGCTACACAAATGTTTCTGTAGCATATCCACGGATTGAAGGGTGAATAATTACTGTACATCACGACACATCACGATAAGTCATATGACCTAGATATCTAGGTTAACGTTTACCATGTTGCGCAGCATTTATGAAGGGAAGCTACTCTAAAGTCACAATAGTGGAAATATTACCAAGGGAAGTCAATTACGTTTACTTTATCAACATATGAACAAAGCAAAAGACTCAACGTATTTCCTGACCTGGATTCAAATCATCCACTTCCACATGGGAGTAGTGTTGTTAATTCTTGAGCTGGACAATCGAGATTATAAGTAATATGTAGATCAAGATAGCTCTCCTCGAGTGGATCTGGACCAAACAAATTTGTTTGTATTATTCATGTGATGAAATTATTTGTTTGGTATTTTTTCTGTTTAAAATGTTTTGTCCTATCGACTCTGTTTTATAGATATAGGGTATTTATTCACGCATTTATTTTCAGTTGTACAGGACTAGTGGTGATGGCGATGTGCGCGTAGCTGCATGTTACAATCGCAGAGGAAAAACGAATCGCCACATCATCATGTAGAAACTATTTATTTCAATCAACATGAGTGGGACCAGAGACCATATCTATTATATGGTCTCTGGTGGGACACAATGTGCAAGACAAAACTGGATGATTTTTTTCAAGTTTTTTCTTGACTGATTTGGAGGTGAATAATTAATTTACCTAAATGGACAAGTGGTACCTGCATGGGGAATATTTGAACCAATTTTCAATACTGTGTTACTATACCATAAAATTGATTTATTGTAGATCAGGTGTATTTATTCTGTACCACTGTAACTGAAGACATTTTTAAGGAGAACATATCAGATTAACATAACAGGATTCACACTACAGCAAACAATTAACCCAAATAAGTAACGAACACCTGGAGTGCAGTTAATAAACATTTATTTTGAAATGGTGTCTTAAAAGTCCAATAACAATAGACACATTCACAATAGCTTCCAACTGTAATACTGATGAATAACAATATAATTTCAGAGGATGCAACTTGAAAATATATTGGGTGCAATATTTATGTTGATAGAAGTATCCTTTTAGATTAGTCTGACATAAATGGCAACAACTACAGCTGGATCAATGCATAATTTATCATAGTTTTCTCCCCTTACACATTATCATAATCTCTTACCAATGAATAATGTTTTTTTCTGATTCCCAACTAACTCTTTTCAAACAGGATGAAATACATTCTTTTTCATCAATTATTAATTAAACAGCAGCAAATGAGTTACATCTACAACTATGCCATTATGAAAGACCTTTCTATTATTCAGTTAAATCCATCACTGTGTATGTATTACAGCTGTCTCTTTTTTCATCCATCATTTACACAACACAAAAGCACCAAACAATTTCATTTACATTCATGTCTGTCAATTTTTGTGCTGTTTGGGCAAGGTACTTCACAAACCTGGAAAGATATTCAACAAATGAAAAAGTTCCAGCTAATCAGTGCCAATGTTTGAAATGATGGAATACTGTAAAATGTTCAATCAATTTTTATCATCATACATGAATTTACAAACTCCAAACTTTTCAAGTTCAAGTTTTCTGTTCAATTTTTCTATTTTGTCAACCTTTTCCTTGAGTTGCCTCCCCTGTTCATGCAAGTTTTGCTGGAGTTGTTCCATGTAGGACTGGGGGTCAGTGGCTGCTGTATCACTCTCTGCTTCACTGTAATATAAGCATTGTAAAGCATCACTATTATCTCTTCAACCACACAAACAATAAATATATCTCTGGAATTACAAATATACATCAAGGAATAGAGGCTAACATCATTTCATATTTTAGACAGTAAGGGCAATCAATATTTTTATATGTAAATAACATAGCATATAGGTCAAAGTTCAGTTGTATTAAATTCTTTAAAACCATGTCAGTTGGCAAAATTAACTTAATACGATCTGACATTCTTACTGTATCTGAGATGGTGACTGTGGTAGATTCCTTATGGGAGGTTCCTGAGCTGGTGACATGCTCTCTGACTCTTAATTAGCACCATCTGAAATGGATATTTAAACACTAAATATATTTCAGTTGTTGTAATTAGATTGTCCAGTAATATGTCCTGTATCCCTGAAGTACTGGTCAGTATGCAGTAATTTTGAAAGTAGATACATATTTAAGATTTTTTTAACAGCATGTGTATGTCCTGCATGTACAAATGTATATGTACTTGAAATGTTACTTTGATGTGCAGCCAATCTAATTTCACGGATACAGAATATTTGCAAATAAAATTCCCTTGCCATCATGACAAGAGTGTCTGCACATGTCCATATGCTTAATTTTTTTTAATATATTGGACCGTTCATAATTTATGACTAGGGGGGTGATGATGATTTTAGGTGCGGTGTTTGCGGGGGTTGGGGTGTCTTCCAGTTTGTTTTGGGAGGCAGGGGGAGGGTCAATTGTGTACATATGAACTAGGGGGGTGATCACTGATTTTGAACAAGACAATGTGTGTGTGTGTGGGGGGTTTGAATGTGTCTGTGTGTGTGTGTGTCTGACATTCACATTGTACATGTGCCCCTGATATTAAAACCTTGCATAGTGAACAGTTTGTACATTACACGGCAGATCTAGACTATGCCATGTGCCGTCATTATTTTGTACTTACTATGAATCATTTTCCAGGATCTCTCCGTATTTTCGTCAACCACTGCCTTCTTCTGATCTTATTCTTGGGAATATGGTGAAAAGATACCGTAAAATCCTTACGGGCATCACTCCAACGCAAAGGCACACAGCAGTAATCTTTCCTTTTCGAGGTCGCCATTTTCAAGGTTGGGTCAACCTATTTAAGCCTCGCTTTCGATTTGACCTCGAGGTCATGCATATTGGCTAAGAATGGTCTATATTTACTCCACCTACCCAGCAGACGTAAGCCAGGCGTAGCCCTGTAATGGCGGTACTGGATGCCGAATTTTTTATCAGGCGCACATTTTCAAAAGGTTTGAAAAGTGAACGTTGTGCGAGAATTACGCTCGGGTGGTCCTGGATCTGCGTACGGCTATAAAATTACACAGAAATGTAGAATATTTAATTTCCTATCCGTTGGTATAAATATAAATTTAGTAAGCGTACGCTTAAGTTGTGGTGATTTAATCTTTGAAAGGTAAATTTCTGTATTAATACAATATTTATATTCTGAATAAAAGTTGACACAGGTTGATGACGTTATTTCATTATACCAGTCCTGTTGGTAAATGTCTTTGCATCTCTGCTTGAATATTTTGATGAAATATTGTGTATTACTTACATTTTGGGCGATCCATACATTTCCAAAGCCATGACTAAAAAGAATAGTTCTAACGAATGAAACCCAATTAATATCTCCGGTATCATCTAGTGTTTTAAGCATTTCATAACTACATCTTGAATATCGTGAAATTGGTTGTCTCATCAATCTTAGCCAATATGAAATAACCCGACATCGGGCGTTAATAAACAGTGGAAAACGTCCACATTCAGCTAAAATAACCTTGTTCGCAGTTCTGTAGCCAACACGCAACAAGAACTTACAGAACTTTGAATGTACCTTTTCAATATTCTTGTTTATGTTAATGCCCCATATTTCTGAGCCGTACAACAAAATTGGTTGAATTTTTCCATCAAACAGTTTAAATGATGCATGGATCGGTAATTCTTTATATTTGCATATGAATTTCTTTATGACATGTAGGGCTCGAAAATATTATACCTAAATATTTGTAATATGACACCACCTCCAATTTTTGGCCATTAAGGAACCATTTTTCACTTTTAGAGATTTTACCCCCATTTTTAAAAACCATTACTTTAGTTTTACTAATATTTATCTGAAGACCCCATTTCAAACAATATTCATTTAGAGTATCTATCTTGCATTGTAACTGGACAACAGAATCGGCAAGAATCACATCATCTGCAAATAGCATTATTGCAAGATCTCTGATATGTTCGTTAATAAATACACCTCTCGTATCATTTAATAACATTTCCTTAACAAGTTCTTCAACATATAACAGGAAAAGTACAGGTGATAGAATGCAGCCTTGCCTCACTCCGGCATATGTATCAAATATATCACTCATTTGAAATTTACTGGTTCTAACAGATGCTCTCACATTGGTGTACATATTACGTAAAAGACGTTGGAGTTTGCCATGTATACCTGACTGTAGTAGTACATATAACAGTTTTGACCTATTAACGGAATCAAACGCTTTCTTAAAATCTACGAAAAGACAATAAAACTTCCCCCCCCTTTCTTCCGCAGATATTTATGGATAATACTGTTGAGAGTAAATATATGGTCCGTAGTTGAATACTCTTCTCGAAATCCCGCTTGGCACTCAGATAAAAGTTCACGAGTGGAAATCCAAGCCTTAATGCGATTATCTAATATAGTGGTAAATATTTTGTTTAGTGTATTCAATGATGCAATACCTCTATAATTGTTTGGATCACCCCTTTCACCAGACTTATGCAGAGGTACAATTAAACCTACATTCCAGGAATCTGGAAAAACGCCGCTGTCTAGAACTCGATTAAATAGACTATTCATAAAAGGAAGCAATAAAGAAATACATTCTTTAAAAAACTTCAACTTGAATACCATCTACCCCGGGTGATTTTCCACATTTCAGACTTTTTACTGCACACAATATCTCGTTATCAGTTATACGATTACCAAGGTATTCATCAGAAGTAATACAATCCTCACAGTCATTAAAGTTGTGATTACTTATATAGCTAAGAACATGTTCCCCAAAGGAATTATCAATGTTGTTCGTATCTCCAGCGAGCAGATTTTTGAAATAGTTAAACCATTCGTCAACTGATATATTTAGGAGATAAACCTACTGTGTGGGAAAATCAGAGGTATATAACGAAATTATAATAGCTCTAAATTTCATTTAAAACCGAACGCGTAACAAAATTTAAGAGTAGGGGCGCTTTTGCTGTAAAGAGAAGTCCGTGTTGTACCGAATTTAGATACTGTTGAATTTTGCGCCCTGTCAACTTGACGATTTCACGCACCTCTACGTCTGCGTGCGACAGCTGTGGTGACTCTTACACACTCATGTGTGTACTTTGTGCTCAAATTCGATTCTACGGATATTATTTTCTACATTTTGGAAAGTGTTTTGTGACCTAGTGGCTTCAAAGTGTAGTGAATTCAAATTGAATCGGATTGGCTGGCATGTTCGCGAGTCTGTTGACAAAGAGCCAGATTTGTGGTGATATTTCCGAAAGGATGGATCAGGACACGAGGGTGTACCTCTGGCATAAACACGGTAAGGTAATTAATTATACTTTAATAGACTACTTTAGATCAAGCAGTGTAATGGATAAGAGGGATCATGACTAAGCTAAAGAACTTTTTCAACGATATTATACATTTAGAAAAAACATATGTTGGGCTAAACAGAACGGTTTGCAGATTCTGTAGATCTAATTGTGTTTTACTACCGCTAAATTTGAAACAGTACAAATTTCAAAATATCATTTTGTTTGAATTGATAACCCAACTGTTTATTTATGTGGACGGAAGGCATTAGAATCTAAAATTTCTTCGGCGTTCGATGTTAATGCATCCTCCGTTACCGGATCAAGATCAGTGGCGATATCGTTGACGAAAGCTGATAATAAATTTAACACGGAAATTTTGTAGCAGTCTATTGCTGGATCTATTCTGACATAACATAGAATCAACGTAAACATATTTGTTTTTGCTGAATTTTTATTCGGAAAGCAGACGATGTTTTGATCTTGTTCGACTGAATATTTGTTTCCATGCTTTCGAAGTACTTTTGTATGTATAAACACCTATTGCTGTGATTTACGCAAGTAGTGAGTCGTGCCCGTCATCGCTAAATCCATCTTTAAAGAAATATGTGTTATTTCCGACAGTAAAATCGCCGTAATTTATCAATGCATCGATAGGTTGTTCGGTGTCCGCCATGTTAGTGGGCAGACAAAAATAGTGCATTACCGTAAACCATGTATGATTGCGCACGGAAAACAGAGACCTGTATAACGTGATTATATTCCTCTGAATGACTTTAATTAACCAATCACAATCCAGTGTTTACTGAAGTCATGGTAGAATTTCAGATATATTTTCCCTACAAAAACAATATTTCTTTATAGATTTCCAGAAATGTCGACAGTCTTGTTTCTTTGCAGCATCAACAATTTCGTTTAAAATGCTTTTTTCATAATCTGATTTCTTTCTATCACAAAGTGTTTTAAAATCCTTCTTTGCCCTTAGATAATGTTTACAATGCAGTGAGTTATTTGATTTTCTGAATCTATTTAGTAAAACATACTTATGTCTTTTAGCCTGTTCGCATTCACGGTCGAACCACCTGGGCTGTACACGTGTGTGCTGTGGGCGAGCGCGTGAGCGTGAGTGTGCACGTGTTCTCGTGGGTCGGTGTGTTTGTTCCCTTGGTGCATGCATGGCTCTACGGATAAAGTCATTCAGCGATGTAATAGCACCTTCAACACTGTCATGTAATACATCATGAAATATTATGCTGAATTCATTAATATTATCTGAAATGTATTGAATAAACTCACCCTTACGGCTAGCGTCCCACAGCTCTGTCTCAATGTTGTGTACCTCTGCACGCGCATGCTCGGAGTGATTGCTGTCACGTGTCATGTCATGTGATGTTTTCATATCTACTATTATAGGCAAGTGGTCCGATTCGGATTGCGCTAGAATATCAAAGTTCTCGAAATATCTATATAAACATGAGGAAACCAAACAATAATCCACAACACTGTTTCCTTGGTGTCCAATGAATGTAAATTCTCCATTTTTTTCGTTCCCGTTTCTACCATTTAAAACATGTATGTTAAAATTGCGGCATATATCAAGGAGTTTTAATCCCTCTGAATTGACTATTTTATCTTTGGATGATCTAGGAATGTTAAATGGATCACTCTCATAGTCTATATCTTCACTTGGTAAATACTCAGTGGAGTCATGTTCTATATAACACTGTTTGTCGCCTATACGGGCATTAAAATCTCCAAATAAAACAAGCGATGCATCGGGATGTTCTCGGGTTAAAGTATATAGTCTACTCTCAAGGAGTCCGATTCCTGAAAGTCCTACATCAACGGAGTTCTGTGTATCAGTCACATATACGAACCCAAATATCGTGGGTTTATTGGCGAGGTCGTTCATAATGTCGCTTCTGAAAAATATACAGTCTGACCACTCGCCGTGTATACGGGTGAATCTTGATGCGATGGACTGTCTCACATACACAGCGATACCGCCACTGAATCGTCCGACAGAGTGGATGCGTTCTCGCACACACTGGTAGGAGATATATCCTGGAAACAGAGTAGCAAAATCTACTGGGTTCTTTGCCCACGTCTCCACGAAAGCGATGACATTAAATTGTTGACATAACCCTGTGAGGTTAGCCAATTGACTTAATTTAGAATTAAGGCCATTTACGTTCCAACATAGAAATGTATTATAATTACTTTTTTCACCGTTGTTATCGTTATCATTGTCATTAATTGTTGATATTGTCTTATTGAGTTTTCCATCTATAATGAAATGTGTACTTAGCTTAGCACGGGCTGCTGATGCCCGGCCTCGGCCACCTCGCTAACTATGCTGTGAGTTGTCCAAAGAGTCTCGTCGTCTGCTATACTGGCCCGGCGACTCTCGTCGCGTGCCAGACCTAAATTTAGATGTAACGCTTACAACTTCAAAGTCCCAAGCGGCGCGATTTGCCAAAACTTCAAATGCAATAGATATCCAATGTCCATTCTGCAATTTATCACAAGAAGATGAGTACCATGTATTACTTGTATGCCCGAAATATTTAGAAATAAGAGAAACATATTTGCCTTATTTTTTCTATAACCAACCGTCGAGACATAAATTCTGTATGCTACTTCGCACAGAAAACATTGACTTGTTGTTTAAGCTAGCCCTTGTGTTGTACCACATACTTATGTTGAGAGAAAAAATGTAAATTGTGAATGGGTGTTTATGGATTTATTGATGTTCCTATAACTCGCGTATTTACAGGTTGCGCATAAATGCACTGCTATTATTGTACACATGTACTATTGGCCTCAGGGCCACATATACAAATAAATATGTCTGTCTGTCTGTCTGTCTGGTATAAATATAAGTGAGTCTACCTCGGCGGTTTGAGAAATGGACACTGCTAAATTTTGTTACGCGTTAAAAAACTGTCAATTTCTCAGCTTTTTGTTAATTTGGCATCTTTACAGAAAGTGTGAGCGAAGAAAATACAGCCTGATATCTGAACGACATAAGTGTATATGAATTGGGTTTATGTGCTAATGCATAACGTTATACGCTCAACATTAAAAATGACTCGCAATAAGTGTCAAAAATGGATTTTCTTCTATGACGTCAAACGACGACAGAGAGGTCATACACGTATAAAGATAAGGGGGCATATAACTCTGCTATGCCTAACACTAGGTCAATGTAACTCAGATCACTTGGAGAAAAGTTGTTGTGGATACAGACGCTATATTTTCGTTATGCTGTGTTCACGGTGAACCAACCTATTCCATTACAAAGTTCCCCAATGTGAGCGGATACGTTTTGGTAGTTTCACAATTTATTAGAAAAGATGGCAATGTACTACTTGAGAAAGCAGAATAGCGATTTGGATGGCCCTATCCGATAGGTAAGTTAGTTCTTAGATTCCCATATTCTCATGTTTGTGTAGATGTATTTTGACTAATGTTGCATCATTATTAACGGAGTACTAGCCATATCTTCAAATGTACTGATATTACTGATAATAATACAACATTTTAGTTGACGTCATAGCTTGTTTTACGCATTTTGCGACGTCGGAAAAAGACGACATTGGTTTGCTGATTAGTATATATCTTACCTAATTTCCATTAATTGTATAAAAGTTCTCGGCTTCTATGATTTTACCAATTAAATAGTGTTCTGAATATATCAACAATTAGACGGTTTGACTGCGTATCTTATTGTGAGCAGCACGCGCACCTGTTTGGCATCAATTTAACGTAAATGAAAAATAATACTTCACAACGCCCAACTATTTTGCAGTTATGGCTACGTGTGATCTTCTAATACTTGTGTAAAGGTTTAACATATGGTGTACTACACTAAATGTGTCAATTTCTTATGTAAATATTATTCAAACAATCAAAAACTTTCAAAGAATAAAAACGCCTTCCCTGTATCCACGTATAATATGGTATTGAACAAGGCTAAATGTTTATACTGAAATTAGTTTGATGAAAAAATATCTGAACGATATGCAAAATGTACATCATAATACTGAAAGTGTAATCGGAAGGATAGGGCGATTGTGTTTACTCTTGTTTAACCGACCTTCACCTCAAAGAAATTGTCTAACATGTACAACAATGATAACGTATGACATCACTACCGCCGACCGATTTCTTATAAAATGGCGGGCACGCTGACAAGGGGTACACAGGATTTTGCAATTGCCTAACATGTACAACAATGTTGACGTATGACATCACTACCGCCGACCGATTTCTTATAAAATGGCGGCCTCGCTGACAAGGGTACACAGGATTTTGCGAGGACCCTTCCCTTGATTCAGGGATCGTTTGTACATAAATATGATATGTAAGTAATCAGAATGATTCTGACCATATTTTTATTGTTATATGTTTTATCGTTTTCAGTGTAAGTAAGAGAAGAAGCCAGAAATGCTGATAATTACCTTTGTTGTTCTGCGTGATTTTGCGTCAGTCATGGCGTCACGCTGCACGGAACCTTTGACAATTTCTTATGAAATATCAAATGATTGCACTGTATCTGTTTTTAATTTCCCATTTCTTGCTACGATACTCTTTCCATGCATATTCTAAAGATATTGAACCATTGCAAGCAATGAATAGACGGCTGAATGTCGGAAAATTTCAGAAAATGCTACGTAGTGTAAAATCGGAATTTTTCTTTCTTTACAAGCTCAGCCTTTCGAGCACAGCGTCCGTTTGGCTTTTCACACCCAATATCTTTCGTTTCATTTTATCAAACCTGTTGATTTTGGAGACAAAGACCATTTGTAATTTGATTCTAAAATGTATGGGGAATTCAGTGATGCATTTGTAGCAGCTGAATATGATATATACGTGGTGTAATGGGCGTCTCAATACCAGCCTTCGCGAAACGTGATTTTGTAAACACTATCCAATATGACGGAAAGCGCACTTCGGCGTTCGTGTAAGTGTATTTTCAGAATTATCATTAGTGATTTCATGAAAACCTGATATCAGTGATCATTAATATCATATTTTTGAAATTCAATACAAGAGTTTCTGAATAGTAATTATCCGATTTGAACATTTGAAAACATACACCAAATAACGCTGTGAATGGTGATTTTGTAATGTGTCAAAAATGGCGACATTTATGATGAAGCCTATTTTGAAAGTCAATGTTATTTCTCCATCAGGATCCATCGGTAAAATTGGGTTTTCTCGGTTTTCTTTGGCTTTCCACGATTACGGCTGAAACGGATGTACCGCGAAGTTGTTTCGCGCCTTTTACCGGTGGTTTAAAAACGTTCGAAAATCTAAAAATAGCACACTGCGCCTCGACGAAAATCCGTTAAGTCGGGCGTAGTAACGCCTAGGCTTAACAAGTGCTTTACTCGTTGTCCTGAAGAGGTTTATGGTGAATGCAGGTCAGGAGGAGCAGCTTGCACCTATCCTGGTCATTTCGGATTCAATAAGGCCATTTGCATCTTGTTTTGAATGCGAGGAGAGGATTTTCCTGTTACTGGCATCCTTATAAAATGAACGAATATTGAGTTTTTGATGACTTCAAACTTCCAGTTGAAGAGGTAAGAACTGAGTTACTGCCTTTTTTCATTTCACAAATGACATTACGTCTGCCAGCAGCTTCTTTCTTTTTGGAAAGTAAATCTTGTTTATCAAGAGAATAATAGACCGATCCAGTCCCGGCCGATAAGCCCCGCCCACTTCGTTTTTGACGTTAGGGGGAACGTACGTGATCGCGAACGTTGTTGATGAATTCTGTTTGTTGTACTTTGGTATCCGTCGTTTGTGAATGATATTTAAAAAAGGAAAGTTATACGTATTTTATTTTCAATATATTTTAGTTGACAGGTTGTATAATTGGCGAGTGAAAATGTAGTTAGATCTACATGCCCGATGAAAAATCGTCTCAGCCAGTTGCTGAGATTGGGAAGCGTATTTTCTACCAAATAATCTATCCGGCAATTCACGTTCTTCTAAGATATTAGCAGGGGAAAAGTAACTGCATTATGTTGTTTGTTGCTTTTTCTCAAAAATTCCAATCGTAATATTATAAAAAACCGTGAACACAACCACATGTGCAAGTTGCAGATCGTTTCGGTATCTATAAAAAGATTGTCAAAACTGCGCGTGCCACCTTTATTTATTTATCCGTTGTTCAAATTTAGTTAAATTAGAAGTTTGTGAAAACATGGGTTTCTACCTTTCAAGGAACAGCGCAGGAAAACAGTATCCCGTCTACTACTTCGTCCACCTTGTTTGTCTGTATACATTATCTGGAAAACGTTACTGGACCTGTTAACACAGTATGTTTCCATGGATGTATCTGGACATACCCAGAAGCAAATATTCAGCAGCTAATCTGCAGCTATTCTCAGTAAAATTTCTCTCTTCAAAATCTGTACACTATCATAAAATGACACTGAATATAAGGAAATCCATTTTTTTAATAATCCTTTCCAATTTATTTTTCTGTGTGTACTTTGTTGTGGAATCCTAATCTACAAACCTCCACTATAATGGACTTCATGAACTGCCAGCATTTATCTACAGGTATGACACCACCATAAACACAAAGAATCCAAGATACAGTCTGCACCTGTACACTGACACATCTTCCATAAATAGGAAACGTGTGATGCAAAATCTTTGAACAGAGGATCCACAGTTATCCGAACAGTTAACTAGCATTGAAATAGAATGTTACACAACATACAAATATACTGCTTTTTCTTCAGATATATTTAACTGCTAACTACTAATGTAAATAAGAGGCAAAGAATATATTCAAAGTTTAAAGCTTTTTGTCAATAAAATTACGTATTGACATTATTGCTTCTTAAACAATGATAATCTTATTAGATCTGAGACCATATGCCTTAGGGACATAACACTAATTCTGATCTATTTCCTTTTCTGAGATACTTACCAGTGTCATCAAAATTATATTAAAGTTGCTTAAAATTTGGTAAAAGTCATAACAAAAGTTTAGGAAAACATACATGAAAATGTCCTGAAGCTTTAACCTCCTGCAATTAAACCAGTGTGCAATCTAATATGAATTTAAGCTTATTTTCCAAATAAGCATCAACAAACCTTGAACAATTTGTCCAAAACCACTATTTTGGCTCAGTCTTCAAATATTGGTAACCTCCTCAAAAGCTGATGATTTCTAAGAAGTGTTACATGAAATCGGGGTTGAATAATATATGTTTCAATATCCATTCCAGTTACATGAACAGTCAACTTAGAATTCTGTAAGTTATTTGGTTCCAAGACTGAATAATGCCTGGGTGTGAACAAAACGTAGCCTTTGTTGTTTTTTTCAAATTCTCTGGATGTTGAAATAACTTTATTATGAGTGATGATACTAGTGATCACTCTCTGAATAATCTTATTAGTAAACATATTATTTAAAGACCAAATATATCTTAAAACAAACTAGCTAACTTAGTACCAAGTGATGGTTCAGCCATGATATGTATATACTGTTTGTTTGCCTAGTTCTGCCTTAAATTCACATGAATCTGATATGTGAGACAATTAAGTAATTATTTATAATTGATTCGATTATTACCTATTTTATTACCTTTCCACGTTTCCTGAAGGAGGCAAGATTCTTAAAAAATACCATGCTATCATTTCCAGTGAATTATAATTAAAATGACAGGACTATGTTATTACTTCTAAAATGTACCAATGTACCCCACCCCACCCCCACCCCAACCCTACATGTAAAAAGTATGCTGTGACAAAAAATCAAAACAAATAATGTTCTCATTGTTAGGAAATAAACTTATATTTCACTCCGTCCGATATTCCAGAAAGTCACTATTCTTCTCACATAGTTTTCGTCTCTGATCCACATGGAGTAAGCTAAATCAATTCAAGGTCCCATCTCTTTATAGAAATTCTGAAATATTTAAGACATGGTTTTATAGACACTCATTTGAATTAATTTTGATGTTTGGATATTGCGTGATAGGCAACTGCTGACACTGACAATATTTCCGTTTGGATAAAAAAATACTACTCCTCGAATATTTTGCACTATCAACAGATACTGTACTGTTCATAGGCCTTCAGATTGTGCTTTTGAAACTTTAAAACATCCTAAAATGTGTGACAAATTTAAGAATATCTAATCGCGAATGCAACCATATCCACCACTTTGTTCTTTAATTTAACAAGTCTTGCTATTTCGGTCGACCCTAACCGAAATCAGCTCGCTGTCAGATTTGTTTACATTGTGTCACGGCTTTCTAGCCTGTCTCATTTCAGGTTTATGGTGTACCAACTCAATGCCTAGTAGTGACTAAAAACGTGAAGCAAAAATAATGTTGTAGTTACAAGAATTGTCCGTGTTTATAACACTTGCAAAATCCTAAACTGCTATTTGTTGTCATCTATTGGTAATGCTTTTGCACATGTGCGAAAGTGTGTAAATTCGTGTAAATTCTCACCTTCGAGCAGACGTAGGTTTCGTGAACGACGGTACCGACATTTAACTGCTCGTTAGGCCTATCGCATTCCTTGATCCGCCTCAATTTTTTTGTCTTGGTCGTAATGGTTTTGGTAAAGGTACACATCAAATCACAGCCATATGTAATAGATATAGCGAGTGTAAATGGCATAATTCAAAGCACATCGCTTCGGAGGCATCGTTTGACCCCGGAAATAAGTCTGACAAATCCACACAGCGCGCCCGGCCTGCTGATTGGCCAAAATTGACGCATGCGCCAGTTTTGATTGACAGATTGGATCCGTCTATTGGGTTTATGTGCTTGTGCATAACGCTATACGCTCAACATTAAAAATGACTCGCAATAAATGTCAAAAATGGATTTTCTTCTATGACGTCAAACGACGGCAGAGAGGTCATACACGTATAATGATAAGGAGGCATAACTCCGTTATGCGTAAAACTAGGTCAATGTAACTCAGATCACTTGGAGAGAATTTGTTGTGGACACGGACGCTATATTTTCGTTATTTTATGTTCATGGTGAACCAAACTATTCCAATTCAAAGTTCCCCAATGTGAGCGGATGCAGTTTGGTAGTTTCACAATTTATAAGAAAAATGACAATGTATTACATGTGAAAGCACGTAATAGCGATTTGGATGGCCCTATCCGATATATAAGTTAGTTCTTAGATTCCAGTATTCTCCTGTTTGTGTAGATGTAATTTGACTAACTTTGCATCGTTATTACGAGAATACTAGCCATATCTTCAAATGTAATGAAATTGCTGAAAATAACACAACATTTTAGTTGACGTCATTGCTTGTTTTATGCATTTTGCGACGTCGGAAAAAGACGACATTGGTATGCTGATTAGTATATATCTCACCTAATTTCCATTATTTGTATAAAAGGTCTCGGCTTCTATGTCAGAATTTAACACCCTTTAGACAAAACATAAAATGACTCATTTTCCATTTAAATAGTGTCCTGAATATATCAACAATTAGACGGTTTGACAGCGTATCTTATTGTGAACAACACGCGCACCTGTTTGGCATCAATTCAACGTAAATAAAAATAGTATTTCACAACACCCGAATATTTTGTTTGAGATAAGAATTTTGTTTGTTTATGATTTCGTAGCTATCACTTCTCATACGTATGCAATGAAAGATGCAAAAAGATAGCTTTTTATATATGGAACTATATATTAGAATATGGATGTAAGATTTGTCCGAATTAACACATGAGATGGTATATATATTTTTCAACAATTTTCCTATAAATGTAGTTAGAGTTTGATATCCTGTCATCACAATATTATTTAATCGAATGTGAATTGATTATATTATCGAAAACAATGATAGAGAATCATAAAACGTTTCCAACAAACGCGCACCTGGCCGATCAATATGCATCATTCTTTTGTCTATAAAACGACACAAAATTATGCAATGAACAAGACAATTCCTTTAAATATGTGAGCATATACATTTCATACCATATATAAATCATTTTCATTAATATTATCAGTTTTACATATAAGGTTGAATTAAATCACCGTTCATTAACCTGTTCATATGAAATTGCAATATAAGTCCAAATGCATTGAATATTGTACATCATAGGAACTAAAGTTGTTGCAGTTATGGCTACGTTTGATCTTCTAACACTTGTGTAAAGGTTTAGAATATGGTGTATTGCACTAAATATGTCAATTTCTTATGTAAATATGATTCAAACAATCAAAAACTTTCAAAGAATAAAACACAGTAAACCCTATATCCAGGTATAATATGGTATTGAACAAGGCTAAATGTATATACTGAAAATAATATGGAACACGTTTTTATGGATAACAACTTCTTTATTTCGTGAGTGCGACGTTTCGATACAGATTCTTGTACCGTTGTCACTCTTGCTTGACAACGGTACAAGAATCTGTATCGAAACGTCGCACTCACGAAATAAAGAAGTTGTTATCCATAAAAACGTGTTCCATATTGTACGTCTCAACTTCTAAAAATGCCACTCAAACGAGTTATACTGAAAATAGTTTGATGAAAAATATCTGAACGATACGCAAAGTATACATCATAATACTGAAAGTGTAATCGGAAGGATAGGGCGATTGTGTTTACACTTGTTCAACCGACCTTCACCTCAAAGAAATTGTCTAACATGTACAACAATGTTGACGTATGACATCACTACCGCCGACCGATTTCTTATAAAATGGCGGCAACGCTGACAAGGGTACACAGGATTTTGCGAGGACCCTTCCCTTGATTCAGGGATCGTTTGTACATAAATATGAAATGTAAGTAATCAGAATGATTCTGACTATATGTGTATTGTTATATGTTTTATCGTTTTCATTGTAAGTAAGAGAAAAAGCCAGAAATGCTGATAAAAACCTTTGTCGTTCTGCGTCAGTCATGGCGTCACGCTGCACGGACACTTCGACAATTTCTTATGAAATATCAAATGATTGCATTGCTTCTTTTTGTAATTTCCCATTTATTGCTACGATACTCTTTCCATGAATATTCTAAAGCTATTGAGCCATTGCAAGCAATGAATAGACGGCTGCATGTCGGAAAATTTCAGAAAATGCTACGTAGTATAAAATCGGAATTTGTCTTTCTTTACAAGCGCAGCCTTTCGAGCACAGCGTTCGTTTGGACTTTTGACACTCAATATCTTTCGTTTCATTTTATCAAGACAGTTGATATTGGTGACAAAGACCATTTGTAATTTGATTCTAAAATGTATGGGGAATTCAGTGATGCATTTGTCGCAGGTAAATGTGATATACACGTGATGTAATTGGCGTCTGATTACCGGCCTCCGCGAAACTTGATTTTGTAAACACTATCCAATATGACGGAAAGCGCACTTCGGCGTTCGTGTTTACAAGTGTATTTTCAGAATTATCATTAGTGATTTCATGAAAACCTGATATCAGTGATCATTAATATCATATTTTTGAAATTCAATACATCTGAATAGTAAGTATCCGATTTGAACATTTGAAAACATACACCAAATAACGCTGTGAATCGTGATTTCGTAATGTGTCAAATATGGCGACATTTATGGTGAAGCCCATTTTTTAAAGTCCTTGTTATTTCTCTATCAGGATCCATCGGTAAAGTTGGGTTTTCTCGGTTTTCTTTGGCTTTCCAAGATTACGGCTGAAACGGATGTACCGCGAAGTTGTTTCGCGCCTTTTACCGGTGGTTTAAAAACGTTCGAAAATCTAAAAATAGCACACTGCGCCTCGACGTAAATCCGTTAAGCCGGGCGTAGTAACGCCTAGGCTTAACCGACGTTGTGCATGACGTGTAAGAGGAGGGCGCTGCTAAGCCCCACGTAGTGTGTTACGCCTGACGTTAGCTACGCCCAACATGTGCATACGGCCACAGGGGGGGTAAAGGAATAGGGCCCGTAAGTAGGTCACGGCACTTCGCGAGAGATTACGTTGTTTAGTACTTCCGGTGACAAACAACGTTTTTCGGCAATGGCGATAACACTGTTACATGGGGTATGCCGTGGATAATCATACTCGACACTGGCTGTGTGACTCAGAAACCTATGCCATGTAACAGACTATGGACTGCTAAAGCACTAAGGCAATGTTGCATGAATAGCACGTGAATATTTGCAAAACAGATGCAGAGTTGTCACAGCGTCGTCTTCAGGCTGGCCCATTCATTAGTCGAGGTAAGTTTGTTACACGGATTTCTTTGTTTTCATTTAAAGGCTGGTATAGTTTAAGCATGGCACTTACAGTAAGGGTGGAGTTGACATGTGTGCAGATTGGTGAATCGTTTGATTGCATTTGATATCTTACAGTGGGATTTTATTGTCCCCCCGGAGAGGGGACCTAATAAAATATGGCAGGCAGGTATCCGGTATAATGCATGTGTACCCCCAAAACTGTGTTAATAAATAAAGTATCTTGCAGTTGGAATTATCCAGAAGATAACTTAATGTGCAATGAAAATCCAGGTGTAATTCTAAAAAAATAAATGTAGTGAATTAAATAATAATTTAATAGCGCGTAAACAATTATGATTATATCCACTCTTTGATTGATACCAATAGCTCTGAATAGGTGTCTCTCACAAATGTATTCTGTAATATGAGCTTGATTAATATATTATTACAACCCCATTTAGCATTTATTTATGGTGCAGCATGTTCAGTTAAACATAACATCCACATGCTTAATTTAGAAATAATATCTTGATGTCAACATTGTAAGGAACTGTTTACATTTTATTAAGTATATCATACTTGGTCTCACGTGTGTTATGTATTTTTTTCAGTTGAAACAGATGCACATCTTTAAGAGTAGAAAGAAGGAGGAAAAGATTTCTTTATCACCACAATTACCATTGACATCAAGAGCAACACAAACTGAAACAGATCTTCAGATTTCTTTTAACATCTGTTGGTCAAGCAATATACATTGCAAATGAAGAAACAGCAAGTCATTGAAGTGTTGTATATACAGTTATAAAACATATTAAAGCCCTACACATCATCCTTTGGACACTTGCTGGAACAGGAAATGCTTGTAACCAGTAAGGTGTTGTGGAAAGTCTTCATGAAAGAACATTTGTATTCCAGTTCATACTGTTACAGTATTTTTTCAGGTTTGGCATCTGGGAAATGCAAAGAATATTTGATATGTTATGAGTAATTATGTCTCTGGAATAAAATTGCAGAATAGTTCTAAAACTTGTTTATTGTTTTTTAAGTGTGGATAAAGCAAACACAAATTGAATGGTTTGGAAGATTTCTGCTTTTAGCCATGATATTGATTTGACAGTAAATATACAACGATGGATGTAGGAGATTAGATTTTCAGTGTATATAGCAAAGGTTTCCAAGTGAGAGAGTTGGGTTTTACACCGCTTTTAGCAATATTCCAGCAACATCATGCTGGGGAGAGCAACAATGGGCTTCACACTTTGCACACATGTGGGGAATCAAACCCGGGCCTTCAGTGTGACAAGTGGCAACAGTTTAACCGCTAGGTTACCCTACTACTCCAGTTTCCATGAAAAAAACATGCTTACCAATGAAAAGTTAAACTTAATCAATGGCATAGGCATGTGATTCTACATGACATGGAATTTAGTTAAAATATGAAATTCTTTGTTTTTATTTCCTGTAAGATTACAACGCTGGTTCATAGCACAATAACCAGTACACATTATTCTTTTCAATTATTTTAAAACATATTGGTCTAACTGTATAGTTGAAAATATGGAATGCCAGTTACCAACCTTGGCCTCATTGGCAGAATATTTGGAATATATAAGTTACTGAAAATGGGTGAAAAACACTATATTTCATGACAAGTAATCATACTCATGCTGCTATCAGCCAGTGTCAGCAGAATCTACAGTCATGACATAGTATATATGCACATTTAGTTTCCCCATGTATTGATCAGTATATTTTACAATACAGGAAATGTCTTTGAGTGATTACTCCATATTTTGAGTGCATTTGGTCTTGCATTTTTGCCAATTGTGACTTGAAGGTGCTGCTTCATATTTTGCTTACAGCATAGCAGAACCTCACCCCTGCATAACCAAGAACTAAGTAACACTCATGTACTTTAGATCATAGTACATAGTTCACTCACTCCAAGACATCTAGTACAAAGTGTAATAAATATTGTCCAACAACCAGTTTTTATATATCACCTCTAAAATAATGTTTACATAATTTGATGAATAATTGTTTCATGATGAATATTCATATGGCTGAGGGTTTTCACATTTTGTTTTGAATATCTGACAGTAGTAACCGAAATAATTGTAACCATGCCATCAAGGTTATTTTGTCGAGCTGTTGATTGATTTGTGACACTATGACTTCTTGTGTAAATAAAAACGTCACCATAAATGGGAAAGTTCATATATTTATAAAAAAATAATAATGTTACAAGAACTGCTATTTATTCCAGGCATTGGGAAAGACAGGGGCTATTTTGCACATTAGAATAAAAATGCCCCATTAAAATTTTGAAGTTTACTATTGATACAAGGGCAGTGGCCCATTCTAAATTCAGAAAATGGCTAATGATCCTGAAATTGTCGAAGGTCTCCATCCCAACCCCTGTATTCAATATATCATTATCAGTATATTTACAGCATGGCAAAGAAACAATTTGACACATGCAGATCCCTGTCATCTATCCAAAGTAAAATTTATAATGTATTTTCTTTCACATTTGCAAAACAACAAACAATTTATTTCTTGTATCTTTGAGTCATTCTGTCACCTGAACTTGCATACAGTCATCCCTTGGACTTGGAAGAGAGTAAAATTATTAAGCCTACCAACTAGTTTGAATAGTGTTTATATTAGTACCTCAAGTATTTATACACATGCATTTTACATTGCATAAAGCCAATTATCTCTATTGAATATTCCAAAAACTATTTTTTACATATCAATATTGATATTTGTTAGGGAACTATTTGATCTCAAATAGTTCCTAACAAATATAAATATATTGAATATGTAAAAAATAGTTTTTAATTTGGAATAGTTACAAAATATTGCTGCAGCATAGCAAATGTATTTAGAAAATAAATAACAAATTAAACAAACAAAAATATTCTAATTTGGAATTACATACTTTAATTGAAAAGGGAAATGACAGAGTCAATGTGGCCAAATATGAATAGAACATCAACTTGATAAAGTTGGCAACACATGGCTGTTTTATGAATAGCAGTATATTAATTAATAGTTTTATTAATTCAATATAAATACAGATTACTCAAATGCATTTTACGTTAACCATGTCATTGATTCCCGAAATATGTTTTGTGACCAACACTGTCCGCGATACTGAAAAGAAACACGTTTAGCGATAGAACTGCACCGGTTGTCAAAAATATATTATAGCTAAAGAAAGGTACTCATATGGTTTCGAATTGACTCATGGTTGTCGGTTGTCAGTAAGGAACCGATAATCTTTGAAGGAATAATAATTTTTCGATCTTATCGTCCCCAAATGATCCAATTATTACGACTGTCACCAGCTGTGACAGCCAAGCATGGTAGTACACTTGGTCCGGTCTAGTAAGGTCATATTTGGCGGTCGCGCAATTTGGCACCACAACTGGCTCTTGCGTATTCGCTTGTCACCGGAAAGCTAGTAGCGGAAGTAGCGCCTCGCGAGACTTACGGGCCCTATCGAGTACTCGGAAAGGGAGAGAACTCTGTAATGACAAGGACAGGTAACTCTAACGAAAAGCAATATGGACGACTCGCATGCTAAGTTGAGTGTTTGGGCTCATTTTGAGTTTGATGCAAATAGCAAGAGAACCAAATGCCTACTCTGTGGTACCATGCCAATCTACTGCGGAAGCAGTACAAGTCCAACTCACAAACATCTTGCACTATAACAAAACCTAAACAATAAACGTGTTCATTACATTATGTAACTGTGTTCATTGCTTATCAAGTTAGTTCATTAAAGCTTTTTTAAAAGATTACATTGAATTTTGTCTTTAGCTTTCAATTTCATGAAACAGCCTTTACATTTGCGTCAGACCTGAATAAAATTACTATTAAAGAGATTGCAATTAAATGATTGTATGTGTTGGGAATATCAATTAAAACTAATTATTAACATATTAAGACGAACGTATACTAGTATTGAAAGAGCACATTCTGTTTTGCAAATACAATGTTCGACTGGTTATCATTACATAAGAAGAAAAATTATCAGAAATAGAAGCACAACTCGCGTAACCCACATATAAAATCATTGCAGTTACTATACATTTTAAAGTTTAACAAATAATAACCAGCATACGGTTATTCCAAAGAAGATACGCAATGTTAGCTTAGATACAAATTTAGAATATCGAATTAACATAATTTTCATTTAAACGTGATAATATATAATAGTATTTACATACATTTCTTTATCCCTACATTCAAACAAAAGCATTTCAATGCGACATCTATCAAAATTAAATCACTATAAATATTTCATATACGGCCAATGAGTTATTCACGGCTCTGTATTAGTCTGTACTCTGTAATGTATGATAGGCAAACTGTAATGCAACTGAGTTAGAATATCACATATGAACGTAGTTGTCTATTAGCTGAATGAATAACTGGTCTCTTTCATTATTGACGTTACACACATTTTTGGTATTGTCCGGTTTATGCAGGTTATTATTAACGACGGTAATTTATCTACGCATGAGCAGTGAGTAGTCAAGTCACAGAAACAGAGGGAATGAAAGGTTCTGTGTTTTAACAAATGTTCTGTGTTTTAAGTAGCAATGTAAGTAATGGTGTTACTCTTCATATTAATTATAAACAGACGTAAATCAAATAGCCTAAGATCAATGTTTCAATGTCTTATTGCCATCCTTTCAAGTTTTCTATAAAATTCTCTGTCAACTCGTGATTGAATATTCAGAAAGTTGACAGATGCGTTGTATTCCTTACATTTCCGGGTACTCGATTCCGATTCGGGTAAGTACATGCGGGTACTCGATTCCATTTTTTCCTCTCCGTCCCAGCCCTAGCCGTAATGCCCAGTCCTTCCACTTTCACTGTCCATGTTTCCCACATAAAACGTGGCATGTCAGGTCTTTTTCAAATTGGGAATAATATGGTGGTTATCAACAGTTATTTCCGTGAATAAAGTTAGCGGCGACTAAACTTAGTGAGTTCACGGCTTGAATTGAGGCGAGTCGATTGTCATACCGTAGGGGAGATCAATAATTCGCTTGAGAAAAATCAAACAATTGTACTTGCTCACAGTATAAACTGTATTTTTATTTATTTATGTCTTCCACTTGTTACAAATACAAGCATACTGGTTCCTGAAATAGAGCATTTATATTTTTGAAAATGTCTTATTTTGTTCATTACACAACCTGTCCCTCAACTGGACGATTCCAAGCGATTTCCAGGAAAAGGCCCCTTCACGCCTTGTGTTCTTGCGCGCCAAAGAGTCCGGTTTTAAAACACTTGTCAGTTGTGCTAGAATGAAGATAAAGCTACTCCGTTTTCAATTTTGCGATCCTTTATCGTTTATTTAAGACCGGTAAATGTAATTTTAAAAACCGAACGCGTGACCGCTAAATGTAATGTGCAGTTGTGCGCAGTTGAGCCTTTTATTTCAGAACCCATTACAACCTTCAAACGTCCTTCACAAAACCCCAAGAGTTATTCCCCTTTTCCGGCGGCATGCTCACCTTGCATACCGCTAAAGAAAACGGAGTTATCTCCCTTAGACCAATGTTTAATTAACATATTTTGTACCTTATTATCATATTTCACATCATCAATCCCCCCCCCACCACCACCACCAAGATGAGTACCACTCGAATGAATTCAAAACCTGAGGATAAGCAGCCACAATTTATCCCAAAGAACATATACATTATTATAGCATAAATTTTCAATACTACCCTGTGGTGATAGAGTCGGTATCAAAACAAATTATACGTGACAGATTAGACAGTATGAAATACAATATTCTCATCAAGTTAAAAGCTAGGGAGTAATAGTGAAATATGGGATAATAGATTAACATTGTCAAACTGGAAAATGTTCAACATGAAACTACATGTATTTAAACATTAAATACAAATCTCAATATATATAAGAGAAATAGCAAACTCTGTGAACTTTAGATGAAAAATTAGAAATAGCATTGATTCAAAATATCATTATCCGTGGATGAAGCATGACTGTTAGGATTGCCAGTACTAAACACACTCAATGAGACTACAATGTGTATCAAACAATATCCAAGCTAGTTACTGCTTCTAGATAAAGACTTTGAAAAGCTGAATTATACTTTGACATTCAAAATATACATAATTTAACTCACTTCCAATGAAACTGTATTGAAGCAAAATTACCAAAGCCGTGTAATCTACACAATGTAATTATAGCCTTAGGCGTTCACTATCCATATGCTTCAATAGGTCTTCAAGTAATCATAGGAAACACTGAACCCATTCATCTTTCCAACATGAAACCAAAGTTACAGGCAACGTTCTGCTTATAAAATTTGCAACTTCAATATTGAAACATAAACTCTATCAAAGTGTACTGCACAGAGATGAACAATAACATACTGCACTACAGTGTATAGTGACAATAGAAATTGGACATAAATGTAGTGTACAATACACAGTACATCACAGTACATTCTTCACTCCTGTAGCATTAACAATGCCACAGAATATTTAAACCATGAAACAATTGAATTATGACAGCATTTATGCTTTTTATGATTACGGTTTTTTTGTTCAATGTTAATTGCTGGTAAAACAAAATGCATATCATTCCAACAATAATGTATACCATTGCAACAATAATGTATACCATTCCAACAAACAATCATTGCAACAGTAATGTATACCATTGCAACAAACAATCATTCCAACAATAATGTATACCATTGCAACAATAATGTATACCATTGCAACAAACAATCATTCCAACAATAATGTATACCATTCCAACAATAATGTATACCATTCCAACAATAATGTATACCATTGCAACAAACAATCATTCCAACAATAATGTATACCACTGCAACAAACAATCATTCCAACAATAATGCATACCATTGCAACAATAATGTATACCATTCCAACAATAATGTATACCATTCCAACAAACAATCATTCCAACAATAATGTATACCATTCCAACAAACAATCATTCCAACAATAATGCATACCATTGCAACAATAATGTATACCATTGCAACACTAATGTATACCATTGCAACAAACAATCATTCCAACAATAATGTATACCATTGCAACAATAATGTATACCATTGCAACAAACAATCATTCCAACAATAATGTATACCATTGCAAGAAACAATCATTCCAACAATAATGTATACCATTGCAACAATAATGTAAACCATTGCAACAAACAATCATTCCAACAATAATGTATACCATTGCAACAATAATGTATACCATTGCAACAAACAATCATTCCAACAATAATGTATACCATTGCAACAAACAATCATTCCAACAATAATGTATACCATTGCAACAAACAATCATTCCAACAATAATGTATACCATTGCAACAATAATGTATACAACTGCAACAAACAATCATTCCATCAATAATGTATACCATTGCAACAAACAATCATTCCAACAATAATGTATACCATTGCAACAATAATGTATACCATTGCAACAAACAATCATTCCGACAATAATGTATACCATTGCAACAATCATTCCAACAATAATGTATACCATTGCAACTGTGGGCGTCTCGGGGTATAAAAGTTTATTAAATATAAAAGTTCATAGTGGGTGGGATAGGTTAGGTAGTTGGGTGGGCGGCTGACGTAGTACCTACCTTTGTAGTCAAATATGTAGAAGCCTAGGCCCATGCGGACCTCGTGGCCGGGGAGACAGGACGATGTCACGCTTCTTGCATGCTCCGCCATCTTGAGGGGCAGAGTTGCAAGGAGCGTGCGCATTGGCCGAAATCTGGATTTCCCCAGTCACGTGGCCCGATGTCGACTATATAGGCCTACCCTAGGTAGGGAATCGTCAGTCGTCCGATACCCGCATCGGGTAAGTTTCTAGCGACTCCGAGTCTTGGATCAAGACCAAGTTTAAGTTTCCACATATTGTTTGTTGTTTTAGGGATGTCGTGTTGATTTAGTGTTAGTTTGGGAAGGGGGAGAAATAGTATAGGAATGAGTAGGTTTGGTTCTGTTGTTTTCGGGAGTAGGTATTAGGGGGTGGACATAGACCAAAGTTAAACTGTATTTATGTAGGATTTAGGTAGGTAGATATATGTAGGCTTGTTTAGATTAATACGGGTTTTTTTCACAATAAACAAGAATGGAAACCTAAATATTCGTTTGTTCTGACTTTAATTGAGTTGAATTGGGAGAACCCCGCCAGGAACCATTCCCACAGAACTTGCAGACAAGATGTACTGACCACGTAAAGAGACCAATTATCAAACACAACGCAAAGCATTTTACTTCAGTAACCAACCGACACTTGTCATACATATACAACGTTCTGCTGTCACTGGGCGTCTGTTTTACAACACTCACGCGCTAGGCGCCTATTACAGATTTGGTGCCGTGACCCGGATGAGGGTTTGTTTTTTTTTCCAATTTTTCTCAGTGTAGTCTACCAAAAAACATGTCTGAAGATTTAGGTCTAAATTGTTCTTTGTTGTCCGAGACTGATGGTCAGTTTCGTGGCAGTGCCGGTGCTAATTTGGAGGAACCACATATCGATTTGACAAGTGAGTTGCCCCCATTTCGGCAAAATATGTATCCCACTTCTACGCCGTATTCACCTCTTTCTCAAATAGGAAATGGTGTCGGTTTAAGACAGATGGGCAGGGATACACAGTTACCATCAGCTTATGGTGCACGTCAGAATGCTGATCATCGGTTGTTTGGTCATATATCAGATGGAATCATGAGTGGTAGCCGTTCTGTGCATTTCAGTACACCAGAAATACAGGACGGGTTGCATACTGATTTTTCGGATTCTAGAGGTTTGAATTGTTTAAGACAACCAAATCCAGTCGGAACTGTTTTGACGGGGTTTGAAAAGTCTAGGTTATCTCATCGTGAAGTTGTGCCTGAAAGATTTGATGGAATATCATGTGAGTGGCAGGATTTTATTGTTCATTTTGAACAAGTAGCTTCATGGAATGGGTGGTCAGAATATGAAAAGGCTCAACAACTTAGTATGTGTTTGAGAGGTGCAGCACAAAAACTTTTGAGTAGTCTTACGTTAGGGCAACTCAGCAGTTATCAGGCAGTGAAAAATGCTTTGAGTCAACGTTTTAATCCGGTTGAGCGGAATGTAGCCTACAGAAGTGAATTTCGAAATCGTCGGCAAGGTCGCGACGAGGCCGTACTGGATTATGGGTTTGAACTCCGTAGACTAGCAAATTTAGCTTACCCTACCAGCACCCCTTCATCACTAGAGGTACATTTGATTGATCAGTTTTTAACTGGCCTGCATAGCTTTGACATGAGAAAACATGTTACATTTGCACATCCACAAACGCTGGAAAACGCCATTTCATATGCCATGGAGTTCGAAGCCGTTGATGGAAGCAGGAAAAAGAAACCTGAAAGTTTAGACAGGGTGGCAGGAGTGAACCAAACTAGGCAACCACTTGATAGTGGTGGGTTGACACTGGAGGCAGTCACAAAGTTAATAGATGATCGCTTGAAAAGTTTAAACGTAGCTTCAGAAGTGCCAGGCCTAATACCTGCTATGTCTGCAATCAATCAGGTCACTTTCGCGATAGGTGTCCCTACTTATCAAAAACTGGGTTTGCTTGATCGATCAGATATCAAGGAAACAGATATGGGAAACTAGTAAAGGTTGGGGTCGAGGCCGAGGTCTCAGCCGATGTTGGGAAAATTTGTAGGCCAGATGAAGATGTAGCTTCTGTGAAAAAAACTGTTTTTACTGTTGATATCGGAGTGCAGGTAGATTTACCGTCGTGGATGGGGAATAGTGTTGATCCCTTGGTGAAGCAATCTGTACTCAATGGTGATGGGTTAGAGGAAAAATTATGTTTATCTGGTGAAGGGAAACCGATGAAGTCATCTTCGTCAACTTGCTCCAGTGAATCAGTTTCACGGGAACAGATTGTTTTACATTCTTTGAAACCTCAGAAATGTTTGTATACAGATGTTTTGGTGAACGGGCTTACCTCTAGAATGTTGTTGGATACAGGGTCTCCTGTCTCAATTATGTCACAGGATGATGTTCTTAAACTGGGTTTTCAGAGCATTAGTTTGAAGAAAGTTCACAAGGATTTCTTTACGGCCAATGGTATGCCTATAGTTGTCCATGGTTCTGCTTGTTTTGAGTTTTGTGTTGGAAGTGTGACGTTTCAACAAGAGTTTGTCGTTGCAGACTTGGGTACCATGGGTAGTATTCTTGGCATGGATTTCCTAGAAGATTATGATGGTGAGGTACATGTGAGACGACAGACACTGTCTACATCTAGAGGTAAACTCAAGTTGTACAAACTGAACACAGGTAGTTGTGCGCGGGTTAGAATTGTTGACAAGGTTGTTGTTCCCCAGAATTCTGAGAAATTAATCAAATGCACTGTGGAGGGTTCATTTGGTACTGAATTGGGGTTGGTTGAGCCAAATAAATATTACGGCAAAGGAATATTTGTGGCTAGAAGTCTTGTCCAGCCTGATAAGGATGTTGTAGTAATTTCAGTGCTGAACCTGAACAGCAAGAAAGTGTCCATAAACAGTTCATCCGTACTAGCTACAGTTAACAGAGTAGATCAGGTTGTAGCTTGTGATGATGTTGCCACAGATGCACAAAGTTTGACTTCACCGAGTCACTTGCAGTCACTAGTTGATAGATGTTCCTCTGGTCTTCGGATAGTCAAAAGCAGGCCGTTTCTGATTTGGTTCGAGAATTTCAGGATGTTTTTGTGGGTGAAGATGATTCGTTAGGACAGACAGATGAGACTACTCACATTATCAATACTGGTGATGCAACTCCTATCAAACTACCGGCCAGAAGGATCCCTTTGGCTAAGAAACAGTTAGTGGAAAATGAAATTGACAAGATGTTACAACAAAATATTATTGAACCTAGTAGTAGCCCTTGGTCTGCTCCTGTTTGCTTAGTAACTAAGCGTGACGGATCCTGCAGATTTTGCATTGATTTTAGAAAATTGAATGAGGTGACCTTTGAAGGACGCCTATCCTTTGCCGAGGATAGAGGAAACTCTGGAAACATTGGGTGGTTGTCAATGGTTTAGTACCCTGGATTTAGCCAGCGGTATTGGCAAGTAAAAATGGATCCAAGAGACAAACACAAAACTGCTTTTGTTACTCATGTAGGACTCCATCAGTTCAATGTCATGCCGTTTGGTCTTACTAATGCCCCAGCTACTTTTGAAAGATTGATGGACAGGGTATTGGGAAAGTTGAAGTGGAAGAAGTGTCTGTGTTACCTGGACGATGTTATTGTTTTGGGTCAGATTTTCATTCTGCATTAAACAATCTTAGGTTGGTTTTCATTCAGTTGCGTCAGGCTAATTTGAAACTTAAACCAAAGAAATGTACACTTTTCCAGTCTGGAAGTTGCTTATCTAGGGCATATGGTTTCAGCAAGTGGTCTTAGGTGTAGTCCAGATAAAGTAGAGGCTGTCGAAAGCTGGCCTAAACCGGAAACTCGCTCAGACATTCTGCAGTTTTCTGGGTCTTGTGGGATATTACCGCAGTTTATTCCAAATTTTCAGAGGTTGCTTCACCTATGGTGCGACTTACTCGGAAGGGTATTCCATTTGAATGGACAAAGGATTGTCAGAGGTCATTTGATCGGTTGAAACAATGTTTTAATAACTGCTCCAGTAATTCTGCTTTCCCTCAGGAAAAGGGACTTTATGTGCTTGATACTGATGCTAGTGGTTTTGGTATAGGTGCAGTGCTATTTCAGGTGCAAGAAGGAGATGAAAAGGTTGTTTCATATGCAAGTCGTACGCTTGACAGTCGCAACGCAACTATTGCACTACCAAACGTGAACTTCTGGCAGTGGTTACATTCCTTAAGCACTTTAGACACTTTCTTTATGGCCAAAAGTTTATCTTGCGCACAGATCATGCTCCTTTGATATGGCTGAAAATTTCAAAGATCCAGAAGGAATCTTAGCAAGGTGGCTCAGCATTGTTGAAACTTATGATTTCGAGATCCAGTATAGGCCTGGTAGGGAAGCATCAAAATGCTGATGCTCTGTCCCGTAGATCTCAGCGGAAATGTACTTTTGAGAAGTGTACTGATTGTCATTCTCCTGATTTCTCGTGTATTCAACAGGATACTCCGGTTGTTACTTTGAGCACAATGCTGTTGAACAGCAAGTGGTAGAGGGTCGTGTTCAGTCACCTGAACCTATCAGTTTAGTAGAAGTTGAAGATGGGAATGTTGGAAATACATACAGATTCAGGGAAGATGCGAATTCTGGGCTGATGATTCAGGAGTAGGTCGTAGACTGTTCAGTGACTCCACAGCTCCTAGTGGTGTGGCTAACTGGTTACCTGTGTGGACTAGGGATGAGTTGCTTGACTGGCAAACAGCTGATGGAGGTATTGGTCCGGTATTAAACTGATATCGAAAGACTGTGAACAACCTGAGAAATCAGAAATCATAGACTGGAGTTCAGATGCAAAAATGCTTTGGGGACAATGGCAAAATCTTAGGCTTGAGAATGGATTATTGTATCGTAAGGTAGAATCTGAAGTTTTGTTCCTGTTTGCAGTTGGTAGCACCAACAGCTGTACGTACGCCTATCTTTGATCATTTGCATACATCCCGCATACAGCTGGGCATTTTGGTCGGGATAAAACAATCACATCTATCAAAGCCAGATTCTATTGGCCAGGAAATGTCGGATGACATTAAACAGTGGATAAAATCTTGTGACTGGTGTGCTCGCTGTAAACCAGGTCCAGGTCGAGGCAGGTCTCCTTTGCAACAATTTTCCATACGGGCACCCTGGAATGTATCGCCATAGACATAGTTGGTCCTTTGCCTATAAGCAGAAATGGTAATGAGTATATTATGGTAGTTGGTGATTACTATACCAAGTGGAAAGAGGCATTTGCATTGAGGAATCACACAGCCGTCAACTGTTGCTGACAAATTGGTGTCGGAGGTAATTTGTAGGTTAGGTTGTCCCCAACAGATTCACACTGATCAGGGAAGAGAGTTCGAATCCCATTTATTCACAGAAGTGTGCCGTTTACTTGGGATAAGTAAAACCAGAACAACCCCTTACAGACCCTCAATCAGACGGTTTAGTGGAGCGCTTCAACCGTACCCTAAAGCAGATGCTCAGTATTTACACTCATCAGAAACCTTTGGATTGGGATGACCATCTCCCCATACTTGCTCATGGCATATAGGGCCTCTGAACATAAGAGTACACACTGTTCACCTAACTTAATGATGTTGGGGCGGGAAGTGAATCTTCCTATAGATCTAATGATAGGTACCCCACCTGCAACTGAAGGTGAGCTTTGTCCCGTAGAGTAATGCGAAATGGCTGAAAGAAACCATGCAGGGCACTTTTCAGTTTGCCAATAAACAGTTAGGTAGAGCGGCCAAATTCCAAAAGAAAAACTATGACTCTCGATTGAAGCGAAGGACATTCGAAGAGGGCTCTTTTGTCTGGAGGCGGTATCCTCCAAAGGCCAACCAGAAATTGGGATTAGGTTGGGATGGTCCCTACTTAATAGTGGAGCAACTATCCCTTACTACTTACAGGATACAAAGGGCACAGGATAAACCTATTGTAAGTGTACATGTGGATCATTTAAAACCATATGATGGGACTCCATGTCCAAGCAGCTGGTTGAATCAACCACAGCATGACTCGCTGTAGCGGATATACAGTCAGGGTAACCAGAGATCAGGCGGCGCGAAGCCGGAGAGCGGCCATGCCTCGAGGCTTCTGAGCCGTGGAGCTTACAGGAAGAGGAGGATCGCCAGGCGCTGCTTGAGTTTCCTAGCAACTAGTCGATTGTAGTCGATTCTTTCAAGATTCTGTGCTGTTACTGTTAATTTTATTTTATTGTTAATTCTTACTTGCTTGTTTTATTTTGTTTTTTTTGGTGTGTAAACTGTTATATATTTATTCTTTTGTTTTGTTTTCATATTTTGGGGGATTTTTAGGAGAGGGGCAAAAGGGTAACTTTTGACTTTAAGGGGGGGGGAATGTGGGCGTCTCGGGTATAAAAGTTTATTAAATATAAAAGTTCATAGTGGGTGGATAGGTTAGGTAGTTGGGTGGGCGGCTGACGTAGTACCTACCTTTGTAGTCAAATATGTAGAAGCCTAGGCCCATGCGGACCTCGTGGCCGGGGAGACAGGACGATGTCACGCTTCTTGCATGCTCCGCCATCTTGAGGGCAGAGTTGCAAGGAGCGTGCGCATTGGCCGAAATCTGATTTCCCCAGTCACGTGGCCCCGATGTCGACTATATAGGCCTACCCTAGGTAGGGAATCGTCAGTCGTCCGATACCCGCATCGGGTAAGTTTCTATCGACTCCGAGTCTTGGATCAAGACCAAGTTTAAGTTTCCACATATTGTTTGTTGTTTTAGGGATGTCGTGTTGATTTAGTGTTAGTTTGGGAAGGGGGAGAAATAGTATAGGAATGAGTAGGTTTGGTTCTGTTGTTTTCGGGAGTAGGTATTAGGGGGTGGACATAGACCAAAGTTAAACTGTATTTATGTAGGATTTAGGTAGGTAGATATATGTAGGCTTGTTTAGATTAATACGGGTTTTTTCACAATAAACAAGAATGGAAACCTAAATATTCGTTTGTTCTGACTTTAATTGAGTTGAATTGGGAGAACCCCGCCAGGAACCATTCCCACAGAACTTGCAGACAAGATGTACTGACCACGTAAAGAGACCAATTATCAAACACAACGCAAAGCATTTTACTTCAGTAACCAACCGACACTTGTCATACATATACAACGTTCTGCTGTCACTGGGCGTCTGTTTTACAACACTCACGCGCTAGGCGCCTATTACACAACAAACAATCATTCCAACAATAATGTATACCATTGCAACAAACAATCATTCCAACAATAATGTATACCATTGCAACAAACAATCATTCCAACAATAATGTATACCATTCCAACAATAATGTATACCATTGCAACAAACAATCATTCCAATTCAAAGTGAGAAATGCACCTGTTCAATCTGGAACCAGAAGTCACTCAACAAAACTCTCTAAACATGTCAGAGTAGTGGACATAAGTACCTAAGCACAAAAGTCATTTTCTTCGACTTTTTCTGTCGGTTGGTAATTTGTCATGCAAAGATTTAACAAGCTGCTTACAAGCAGGTGTCAGGTCATGGAATGGCACCTAAGAATTGTCTTTGTTACTGTAACTCCTAACCATTTCACATGGTACTGCCATGTAGAGTTCAGTAATCTTTTCCTGAGTATTCTCTCAATTTCATATTGAGAGTCACTGTTGGTGTCATTGTCATTACTGGATTCTACTGAATCACTCTGGCTGCAAGACTCCGGTAACTCTTCGACACCTAGGGATGGCAGGCTCCACACTGTCTATGTTCACTGGAGGTGTCGGATCCTCTGGGCGATCAACTCGTAAAAGTCCATGTGTAGCGTCCATACACAAGAAAGAATGGTGACATGGGGTTATATTTGTAGGAGTACTGTATGAAAGGAATATGTCTGTCCCACTGGTCATGGGTGTCGTCCACATATTTAGATCATGATGCTAAGATTGTCGACATCATTCTCTCACTCTGGCCATTGCATGAGGGATGGTAGCTCATTGTCTGTATTCTGCACATCTAACAATTTAGAGGTTTCTTTCACAATGTTGCTCAAATAACTTCAAGTTCAACCTATTAACCTCCTATCCCCTCCTTTCCAATATCCAGCAAGCAGTGTTTGGCCAAATGATTGAATCCACCACATTGGTAACACCTTAAACCTTGAGGGTTTCTTTATCTGATCTGTCAAACCTGACATCACTGATGTCAATGCGTCTATGGCATATTTCTCTGGGCTTGGGTACGACTGTATTGTGTCAATACTCTGACTCTCATGTACTAATCGTGCATGTTGGATTGCTCATGTGAGCGTTTCAGGTTTGTGTTGCATAACCGGACCACGCAGGATAGGTTTCAACCCTCTGATAAAGATAGAGAGTTTATCATGTTCAGTCTTATTTAAACGTGAGCACTTTTGGTGAACGCCTGCTATGTAAGATTCAAGCGGCTCTCCATCAAGCATTGTGCGATCCCACAACAGTTGTTCCTACAGCCATGCACTTTGACCACGGACAAAGTGTTCATTAAAGTGGTAAAAAAGTCTGTCTTTACTTTGTTTTACATGATCAGGCAAATCTAGAAACCATTGCAAAGCAGCGTCCTCCAGACACAACAACATAACTGATCCGTATTGATCATCACGATACCTCTGAATTGCCGCTCATGCTTCAAATTTCCGTATATGTAGCGCCATCTTCGTTTGGCAATCCGCTGTAACGTTCAAGTTTAATTTGGCTCATATTTGGATCGTTTTGGCATTTCCACCACGTGTGCAGTTGTGCGCAGTTGAGCCTTTTATTTCAGAACCCATTACAACCTTCAAACGTCCTTCACAAAACCCCGAGAGTTATTCCCCTTTTCCGGTGGCATGCTCACCGTGCATACCGCTAAAGAAAACGGAGTTTTCTCCCTTAAACCAATGTTTAATTAACATATTTTGTACCGTATTACCATATTGTGGCCAAGTCATGTTTTAATCATTATTTGTTTCATAGTTTCGAAGTTTCAATTTTAAGTACTTGTAGATAGTTATTGCATACTTTATAGGTGTCAGCTTATAACAAAACCTTCTCAGTTAACCTTCTACACTTATGCATTTACTCATTTAACAATAGTTAATTCTACTGGGTCAGGCCAGGGTCTGACCCATGCGCTTACATTCTGCACAAGCTTCTTTTGTCCCTCTGCCCCAGTTTCTCTGGTCAGCTTGCCACCTATTGTTTGTTTAGTCTGAAAGGTGGCTGTCACACATAACCTGTTGGCAGTCACATAGATTTTTGTGGAGGATCACATCACTGTGGTATATTTGTGTTTTCTGGAACATTTCTGGATCATAATGAAGATGTTATTATTCAGGTCAGTGCATATATTGTATGTGTATATATGGCATTGTATATAGTGTATTTTTTAAAGAAGTGTTACATTAATGCATCGGTGTGTAGTTAAATGTATCTATTGTTTTCCAACCCTCACTACAGTTGGTTGGATGTGTAGTTTAAATGTAATTTATCTACATTATATCATTAAATATCAATTAGCTATTTACATTAAATATGGTGTATGTGGTAGGTAAATACCAGTCTAAACATAATTAACTTCTATAATCGTATGAATGTGGTATGAAATAGTGAGGGTGGATGTGATGTTGATTAAATATTGTTTTTATCATTACTTATTTTTTATACCAATAGTAGTATTATCAAGTTTGTATTTTACTTTTCTTAGAATGATCCATGATGATATATATGATTGATCCATGACTGCATGAGAGCTGATGCACACTCACTGCCACACAGTGGTAAGTGTATGTTGTAATAAACTCTATATATTTTCTTCATGTATATTTGTAATATATTTACTAAATGTCCTAAATGATATATGTATGTATGAATAGTTTTCAGGTTGCTATTTATATTTAAAGATTTATTTATGCTAGTGCATTCTCAGGGCTAGCTGAATTTAAGAATATATAGAAAGTGTAAAACATGTATATGTACACCTTTATGCTCAAATACTTAGTTATATTTATGTATATTTTCAGAGTTGTTCCAACATTCATGTCAATAATAAAAGGCTGTCATCTGATAACACAAGTAGCGTTATGTTGTGTGCGTTCCATCCACCCACCAACATTCACCCCATATTCCGCTACTACAATATTCACAGTAATTACATTTAGCGGTCTTAAATAAACGATAAAGGACCGCAAAATTGAAAACAGAGTAGCTTTATCTTCTAATTTGAGGTCATTAATATACAAACAGTGGAATATCTAATTAATTTTATAGTATACAGATGGACAAAGTCGGAGTTTACGTCTGAACAGTTTGATGATATAATTTTATTTTATTTTTATTTTTTCATCACTGTCCGACAATATTTTGTAAATGGGAATATTGTGAAGTTTGGTATTTTGTTCCCACCACATCTTTCTATATGTCCACTTAGTGGGATACAGCGATAGGAGGGGTCCCGAATTTGCTGTTTGTGAACTCTCACTCTTGAACGTAGGGTATCTCCCGTCTGTCCGATATACTCCTCCCCGCATCCACTGCTCTTTATGACATATATCAGATTCTGAGATGCGCATGTCATATTTTCATGTACTTCGAAGATTTTATCAGTCTTGAACTGGTATACATATCCCTCTATTAGATATTGGCATGTACCACAATTTGGTCGCTCGCATTTAGTTACAGATTTTATGTCCTGACTAGATTTTATATAGTTTGCCCTCGTTAAAATTTGCTTGATACTCTTACCCTGTCTTTTGTTTTAATTAACTTGACTTTTGTCAGTTTATCTTTTAAAATGTCACATTTTTTGTAAAGACAGGAGAGTTTCACAAACTTTAGTTAATAGTTCAGGATTTCGCGGGTTGAATGTGGATACAGATGGAAGGACATTTTCATGAACCTTTTCTTTAACTTTTCAGTTAGCAGTTCACTTCAGTTGTTTTGCTTTTAAATATAGCATCTTTAACGATTTGTCTCGGGTAGTTTCTTTGTTCATTTAGCCTGAAGTCTACACGGTCTGGATTTGAAACTATGGTGCATATTCTTCGCGCCAAAAAGTAAGGGACACTGTTTTTGTGTGGCGTGGGTGACATGAATTGTAGTCTAGATACCGTTTTGAATCTGTAGCTTTATTATATACGTCGGTTTCTACAATGTTGTTTGAAATTGAAACATGTACATCAAGGAAAGGAAGATGTTTACTGTTTACCCTTTGGTAAAAGACAAACTTGGGTGTAAATTTTGTAGCATGTTCGAAAGGGATTCCAAATCACTTTCACTTCTTTCAGACTATAAAACAGTCATCTAAGAATCTTTTCCACCGATTTTGAAATTCTGCATTAAATGGTTCGCCAAATGTTTCTTATATACTGAAAAGCCATTAAAATGCAATTTCACATTCATACTTTCTTTACTCACACTAATGTCAACATATATAAACCTAACTGGCAGATATGTTTTTAAGTGAACATCTGTGAATAATTTCATCTGAAAATTTCCAGTCAACAACAACATCAGTGACGCAACAACGACATCAAACAAAGGAGGGGTCACTTGCAGTCAATATCGTGTGTGTCCACCGTGCGCTGCAAGACATGCTCGCAGTCTTTGGGGCATTGAAAGACACACATTTCTCAGGAACAGCTGTTGGATGGTCTGCAGCCTCTGATGGTCTGTGGTCTGATCATGACACCTCCCCAAAACGATCATGTTCAAGGACACAGTTTGGCGCAAGTCTTTCTCCTTTACGTCGATAAATCTGTTGACGTCCATCTGCAAAGTTAAACCTGGATTCATCTGAAAAAATGACATCTGGCCATGTCCTGTTGCCAAGATTGGCCCCATTTGCTGCCCATCGCTGTCTGGCAAGTCTGTGGCGATGCAATAAGGTTGGACCACGGTACGGGTGACGACACCGGATGTTGAAGGCAGCAAGGCGTCCTTGCACCTTTTGGGCGCTGAAATGACGTTGACTTGTCCCAATTGTCCTCCTTGCCTAATCATCAGCTGTTAGGAACCGATTTCGCAAGTGTGAAACTAGGATATTGCGGTTTTGTCGAGCTGTTATCACAGGTGGTGCACCAGGTCGCGGACGATCAGCAACACTTCCGGTAGCCCGAAAACGTTGTCCGAGTCGATTTACAGTTGATGGATGCACATTAAAGTGCCTGGCAATCATCACATCTGAAGCACCTTGGCTGACCATACCGATAACCTGATTCCTTTCGTCTTGTGTCAAGTGTGGCATTTTCTCAAAGTGATTGAGTTCCACAATTCCTTGTGCTTTTACAGGGCCTGGGTGCAGGCAATGCATGTGCACAACATGTTTCATGAATGTGGTTGTGTTTACGAGAAATGTCAAAGGTTCAGTTTTAAGTACCAAAGTTCATGTGAGAGGAATGTTCCGGGACTCGAACTCAAAATGGGCCAGAATAACAGCCTTTTACCCCTACATCCTCTGTATCGCAGGAAAAAATCTTCAATAGAACTTATGTAAGTTTCAGGACAACAAATACCAATTGCGTTTTTAATGGCTTACAGTATATTTTAGAATATAATATTGTGTGTGGTTTGGTATATACCACAAAGGCAAATAGTTTTTGTAGATGTCAGTTTAATGGCAATAACTGAAGAAGGCCCTGTAAAAGAATAAATACATTGCATCAAAATACGTTACAATACTTCATGGGCCAATACATGTGAGGCTTAGCAATAAGTACTGCAATCATATATAATCAATATAATCACTATTCATTAATGAGGTCTCAGAGTAGACATGTGTATATGTATATAATGTTTATATTTCAAGATACACGTGTAGCATCATACAAGTACATAACATGATTATTTCCAATATAATATGAAAGAACCCTCACCGAGTGTATGGCACTGTGCCCGTTACCGTCACAAACGTCAGGAACTATGTTTGCCACACCTGAACATAAACATATACAAATCCAATAATATATAACATTCTACATCTGTACATTATCAATCTACTGTACATAAAATATCTGTTCTAATAAGCCATCCCATCATACATACATTCATTCATACATGCAAAGTTTGGCGCATTAGTTTAAAGAAGTAGATGTACACATTAGGTTTACTCTACACAATAAGTTAGATAACATCCTCGTGGGAATGCTGTCTAAGATTACCTGCAATACACTTACATATATAAAGTATTGCTAAGACCTAGTTATGCTGCATGTAACAGATAGTTAATTTGATTAATATTTACCACATATAACATGATACATGCTTTAAAGGAAGCTAAGAAATAATACATACACACACTAAACATGAAAACATAAAATACACAATCCAAATATAAACTAACCTGTTATAAGCTGTTGCTAGCTGTGACCAGTGACCAGACAGACTGAAGTGAAAATGATAGCTGACCCACAAAACACCCTGCTATTGAAACTAAGGGGCCTGGGGCTGGAGCAAGACAATAGATACAATAGACAACGTAAGCGCAAGGGTGAGAGTGCTATTGTGAAAGTGAAGCAGGTTAGATTGAGTGGTTAAGCTAGGGCTAGACTTAGTGATTAAAATACAAATTAAAATACACTTGCTTATATATACATAATTACATACTCCTACATTTGTTCCCATTGTCGTACTTTAACTTGTTTATAATGGGAGCCATCAACATGAAAAGTGTTATTCCTCAGTATGAACTTTGTTTTCAGTAATAAAACAGACATTGAGTTTTGTCTGTGACAAAGGCAACTATATCACAGTTAGAAATTCTGACAATGTTAAATTATGACGTTGCTTTTTAGCATCGAACTGAGAAAGTGTGTGTGTGTGTGTGTGTGTGTGTGTGTGTGAGACAACCGAACGCCTCTCTGTATCCAGGTGTGTCACGGCAAAAGACGGCACCCGTCCTTTAATCTCGGCGGTAAGAGCCCTGTCAGAGGAATGAAAAGATTCGTATTAATATATTTCAGCAGTAGCTATTTATTGTTAGTGGATACCTGGAAATAATTCGTGTTTTCAATAACCTTACCATGTTTGTCACTTCAAGTGGTTGGTGCAGATAATCAGTTGTGTCGTGACCAATCTTTCGATGTGAGCGGAGAGCAGTTACTGATGTTGAAACAAGGTAAACAGGGAGGACGTCCACATTTACACTGAACTGAACTAAACCTTCTAACACCAATTCGTCAAGAAAGCCTTTTAATCAGGTTAGAGAAACTTGGTCAACCTGCACAGATGTGGGTGTCCCGGACACGAACAAGTTTATATCCGCTCCGATCTCAATGAATTATGTGTTTGTATGGTAAGAGTTCTAACTCGATTTGCTGGTAAAAGTAGTTTCAAGTTCATGTTCATTACCAGCTGAAGAAACTCCTCATCCCTGTTTGTCGACTCCAGAAAAGGGGAATCGTGCATCTTATTTATTCTTCCCTTCAAAGGAGGCGAGGGAAATCTATCGTCATGAATGAGCTTTCACATATGCTCTGTGGTATGTTCTTAGATTGTTTTGGTAATAACCAAGCCATGTTTACAAGCGTACAGCAAATATGTGCTTGTACGGAAGGGGCAAAACAACCCGCACACTCCGCATAACTGTCCCCATAGTCTTGGTCAAACTCGATCTGTGGATGAAACCTTCCCTGTCATGAGTTGGAACGGTATGGAGAGGGGGATAATCCATGGTGTACATAAGGTCTCCATGTGGAACATCCCAGGATGCAATTAACAACTCCGAATAATATTAGCACACTGAGCATGTGTTAACTGACGCTGAAGGGGTCGTTGTCGGCACAGGTACTACAGATACGTTGTAGAGTATCCCTGTCACAACTTAATAAACACATCTCTGATGGAGTTGCAACCAAAATAGGACATCAATTATTTAAAAACAGAGGCGGCAAATGGAAGTATGTACTCAACTATGAACAGTTGTCACAACGTAAATAATTTTCATAACAACGTTTATTTAGCGTGCATTTACACTATCGATAAACATACGACCAAACCGGAAGCATGCAGGGGATATTTTTCACACGCTCTGCGCATGCGCACAGCGAGTTGAAAAGTAAGGTGAAACCAACGAATTGACAAAATGTCATTACCAATATTACGACGTTTCTTTTGCCTTTCAGTAGATAATGGGTCCGATTTGGCACCATACGGCCAGTATTTAGTGTGGTTGAATATCTGAGTGTCCCAGCTCAGTGTATCTATAACTCTAGTCACATAGCCTCGTCAAATCATGGTCACTTAAGCTGAAAGGGTCGTTGTTGGCACGAGTACTACAGATATGTACCCTAGGTACGTTTCTGTATACCGATATGTACCCTGGCCATAATGAGAATACAGAAACGTTTATTTAGTGTGGTTGAATATCTGAGTGAATCCCAGCTCAGTGTATCTATAACTCTGTGTCACATAGCCTCGTCAAATCCATGGTCACTTAAGCTGAAAGGGTCGTTGTCGGCACGAGTACTACAGATATATGTACCCCAGGTACGTTTCTGTATACCGATATGTACCCTGGCCATAATGAGAATACAGAAACGTACCCTAGGACGATTCCATTCCCATTGTGTCGTATTCTTGATCGGAACTGTCATGCTGTTGTATTAGATCAGAGACCATATTATATTATATTATGACAAAGCGGGACCTCACCAGACGTTCTCCAGCTGCCATCACCTTTTGCAGAACACCTTTGAAACGTTCCATAGTCCACAACTAGTTCTGATATGAATCCCTTTGAACATTTTGGAACTATCTTAGACACCAAGTTCAAGCTAGAGATTCTCCTGCTCAAAATCAGCAGGATCTGATGCAGGCACTCCATGAGGAATGGTAGACGATTCTAATGCTAAGTATTCCACATTTGATTGCTGGTATGAAGTGACTAGCAGATATGAGGGGTAATCCATATGAGGGGTGGCTACACCAGGTTCTGATGTGGCCGCCAGTGGTGATTTGTACAATCATTATCTTAGAACTGTCATCAGACTGGTGGTAAACATACTTTCTGGCATTGTTGATATTCACTGGTTTTGTGCATTCCCTTCGGATTGCAAGTAAATTTGTTAACAGATTTCAGTTTCATTTTTGTTTCAAAAAGATTAACATATTGTTACTCTTGTATTTAGCAGAAGTTTTCAAAGCATGTACAACAATATATTGAGTCTTTGTACTTATACATAAAGAAATAGGCGGAGTTTAAATCATGTTCATATGAATAGTATGATGGATTGAAGCAAGACTGACTGACTGAGTTTGGTTTTACGCCGCTTTTAGCAATATTCCAGCAATATCACGGCGGGGGACATGAGAAATGGGCTTCACACATTGTACCCATGTGGGATTCGAACCCGGGTCTTCGGCGTGACGAGCCAACGCTTTAACCACTAGACTACCCCACCGCCCCGATTGAAGCAAGAGAATGGGTTAGCAACTATATTTTGGTGACCATGGACCAGGGTGCTTTCATGCAGACTGTTTTCACTCTAAGACAGGTATGATACTTTATGGATAACAACTCCTTTATTATATTATGATGCGACATTTTGGTATAGAGCCGTATACTGTTGTCTTGCTTCACAACAGTATAAGAATCTGTACCGAAATGTTGCATCATAATATAATAAATAAGTTGCCGTCCATAAAGTATCACACTTCGCACTACCACTTCGAAAATTTCAATCAAACATATCATATTTTCACTCTGACTTGGGTATATCCAGGACTAAAGTACTGTCTGAAATAGAAAAAATGTTTTTTCGCACCTATATCTACAATTTAGGTAGTTAATATGTGAAAGTGTGAAATATCTGTTAAACTTAGTTCGGCCTAACTACAGTCTCAGTGGTAGGGAGATAGGACACATACAAAAAAAGGACTTTACTGAGGAGAGATTACTGCCAAAATTAGCCACGCGTTTTTTTCTAAGTCCAAAGTGATTTTTTTGGAACAGACCATGGCTTTATGCAAATTAGTGTGCGGTGATATTGTATTACAAAAATCGTAACTTTAATACTGAAACTATTAAGGATGAAGCTACCCTAGAGTCTCACTATCACTATAAAAACAAACAGGTAGGAGGGGTCGTCTCAAAAGCAAAACCAGAATGGGGTCGCAGGCGGATGTTGGGGTCAGGCTGGGGGATAGAGATATAATAAATAAAATAATCCTTTAGGGAATTAAACTGCATGGTAAACAATTTACAAATAATATCAATTGACAAGTGACCCATATTACTAATACAGAAACAACTGCACACAGTGCGCATACTGGTGTATCATTCACAACGGTATCAAATTGGCAAGTTTCTTTTCCAAATACAACGACAAAGATTTAATAAGTTTTGTGTCAGTGGATGCTAGCTGTTGAAGCAGACGGGTTATTATAATAATATTCAGGTAAAAGCAGTTGTCTGTTTATCTTATAATAAGGACAAATAAATAAAAAGTGAAATTCGTCTTCAGTACAGCCTAGGAGACATTTTGTACATAACAATGCATTGGGGTTATCATAACATTTAAATCTACCTAACTGAACTATCAATTTATGAGATGCACAGCGAAACTTACAATATACCCTCAGCAGGTCTTTTTCGGGAAACAATTTAAGAATCTATTCAACATCCAAAACAGATTTAAAACCACTATAATGTTTTAGAAATGATGACCCTGAGATCTTACAATACCAGTTTTGGAATTGTATGTCTCTACATCTTTGTGAAAACAAATTCATAAAATTGTTAACACTACATGCATGTACTGCAATCTTGAGTGAACCATACATATTAAAAGCCAGTTTCAAACAATAATATTCGAATACGTGAAACCCAACATACTTTATCCTGTTCATCAAAATGTTTCATCATTTCATAACCAGCCCTGGGATACCTTGATCTATCCATTCGAAAAAGTCTGCACCAGTATCTAACACAACAACTAATAATTAACACACAAATAACTTCTGCCTGTATCACCAAGAATTGCATTGCTGATTTTCTTCTGGAGACCCCGAGACACTTCTTAAAAAATTCAGTTTGAACCTTTCTATAGACTGTCTGAATGTATGGCCCCATATCTCTGAGCCGTAAAAGAGGATTGGAGAAACTTTAGAATCAAATATTTTAAGATACAGAATGAAATGGTAACGAGGGGACATTGAATTAAATAAAATTTCAAAATATTGAACAAATCCTACCGCTTTTTTGACGAACTCAGGAGGGATACCATCTACGCCAGCAGAGTTTTTGATTGAAGTAAAAGCTTTCAAAATCTCGACTTGTGAAACAGCCTAAAAACAGTTGTTTTTTTTCTATTTCCGACAGTACATTAATATGAAAATGTACACATTTATTGGCAATTTCAACAGTAAATGTCTCAGAAATTGAAGAGCATTTGTTAAGATATATAATGTTATACCTTTTTCCAAACACCCACAGGAGGGTGTAGCTGCACATAATGCATGACATAATGAATTTTGCTGTTTTTTCCAATGTATATACATTACTGTCAGCATCAGAAATACCATGTCAACAAATTCGAAATTAAATACACAATTATACATTGTATGCTTATAAAAAAGAGTTCTTTGTTAATCTTGTCTTATCTTAATATTAATTTTACCTCAGACTGCTCAATAAACACCCCATACTTAGACAAAAACTGAGCCTAGAAAATTGAAACAGACAGGGTATATAACTTAGCGTTGATTCTGCAGGATTGTAGACTGGGGTCATCTTATACGTGAAGATGCACTATATGAAAATAGCATTCAATATTGTTTGCAGTAAATTCAGCTAAACTGTGTGGGAAATTACTGGTAGGGCACCATATGAGTGTTATTTAAAGCCTTGATGGTGACATTCAAATTTGTAAAAATATCTGACAATAGCGATCAGATTATCATCTATTAATTAATTCAAATATTTTTATCAACAGTTGAAACTCAAATAACTCAATATTGGAATATATAATTCCTGATAAAAGACATAATTGAAATTTGTTTGAAGTTATTTTACTGCGTATGTTCAACTTAATCACCAGATGATTGGCAGGAAATGCGTACACGGTTGATTGCTATTTCCAACTTAGTTAATGAGAAAATACACTCACTAATCTTAATCTTTGAATATAAAACCATGCCATATAGAACAGGATATATATTGTAAATGATGAATCATTCTGTCCAGACATGTATCGGAAATTTCAAATATTTATTTTCCAAATTTGTGAACATTGTTCATTCCCTGAATTTGCTGAAGGGATATTATGTGGGTTTTTTTTGTCTAAGGACAATATTCTTTTCAAAACACTGAATCTTCTTGCTTGTTTGGGTGTGCAAAGTAAATACGGTATTCTAAAAATAATATGACCATGTTGTCAACCTTTTTTATTCATATTTCATTGAAAAGGATGATGACCCAAATCTGAGACAATTTAGAGCAACACTTTCTTAAAGCAAATATAGAACTTGCTTAATCATTGGAACTAAAACCTAATTCTACTGCTTGGTTACCTTCCAAAATTCACTATTTCAAATGCCAAACCAATTAATGAATTTAAGCTATTCATTTCTTCAGAATTTTCTCAAGTTCAATTAAATCTGATATCACAGTTACATTGAAAATATCACAGTTTAACAGTTTACCAACACATATCATATGTGTCCAGCTTTATGGACGTATGACATATGCAAGAAGACACTGGAATCTCAGAAATTTCTGTTTCTGAAACATCCTACATTAGTTATCATTGTGAATAATTTTAAGAATACAAACTATGTTACATCAATGCAATAAACCTTTCAAGTTGGCATCATGACACTATAACACCCAGCTATCCCTGACTCGTTTTTAGATAAACAAATCTCTCCATGCCCCATTCCTTCAGTGCATGTGCAAGATGGGAAAACATCACGTTTTCATTAACAACATAAATCTGGATGCAGGTGAATTGGTGAATTGGTGGGGATTACTCCTGATGTAATGAAGGCAATATTGTTACAAGTATTAAATAAACGATAAAGGACCGCAAAATTGAAAACAGAGTAGCTTTATCTTCTAATTTGAGGTCATTAATATACAAACAGTGGAATATCTAATTAATTTTATAGTATACAGATGGACAAAGTCGGAGTTTACGTCTGAACAGTTTGATGATATAATTTTATTTTATTTTTATTTTTTCATCACTGTCCGACAATATTTTGTAAATGGGAATATTGTGAAGTTTGGTATTTTGTTCCCACCACATCTTTCTATATGTCCACTTAGTGGGATACAGCGATAGGAGGGGTCCCGAATTTGCTGTTTGTGAACTCTCACTCTTGAACGTAGGGTATCTCCCGTCTGTCCGATATACTCCTCCCCGCATCCACTGCTCTTTATGACATATATCAGATTCTGAGATGCGCATGTCATATTTTCATGTACTTCGAAGATTTTATCAGTCTTGAACTGGTATACATATCCCTCTATTAGATATTGGCATGTACCACAATTTGGTCGCTCGCATTTAGTTACAGATTTTATGTCCTGACTAGATTTTATATAGTTTGCCCTCGTTAAAATTTGCTTGATACTCTTACCCTGTCTTTTGTTTTTAATTAACTTGACTTTTGTCAGTTTATCTTTTAAAATGTCACATTTTTTGTAAAGACAGGAGAGTTTCACAAACTTTAGTTAATAGTTCAGGATTTCGCGGGTTGAATGTGGATACAGATGGAAGGACATTTTCATGAACCTTTTCTTTAACTTTTCAGTTAGCAGTTCACTTCAGTTGTTTTGCTTAAATATAGCATCTTTAACGATTTGTCTCGGGTAGTTTCTTTGTTCATTTAGCCTGAAGTCTACACGGTCTGGATTTGAAACTATGGTGCATATTCTTCGCGCTAAAGAGTAAGGGACACTGTTTTTTGTGTGGCGTGGGTGACATGAATTGTAGTCTAGATACCGTTTTGAATCTGTAGCTTTATTATATACGTCGGTTTCTACAATGTTGTTTGAAATTGAAACATGTACATCAAGGAAAGGAAGATGTTTACTGTTTACCTCTTTGGTAAAAGACAAACTTGGGTGTAAATTTTGTAGCATGTTCGAAAGGGATTCCAAATCACTTTCACTTCTTTTTCAGACTATAAAACAGTCATCTAAGAATCTTTTCCACCGATTTTGAAATTCTGCATTAAATGGTTCGCCAAATGTTTCTTATATACTGAAAGCCATTAAAAATGCAATTTGACATTCATACTTTCTTTACTCACACTAATTTCAACATATATAAACCTAACTGGCAGATATGTTTTAAGTGAACATCTGTGAATAATTTCACTTGCTTGTTTGGGTGTGCAAAGTAAATATGGTATTCTAAAAATAATATGACCATGTTGTCAACCTTTTTATTCATATTTCATTGAAAAGGATGATGACCCAAATCTGAGACAATTTAGAGCAACACTTTCTTAAAGCAAATATAGAACTTGCTTAATCATTGAACTAAAACCTAATTCTACTGCTTGGTTACCTTCCAAAATTCACTATTTCAAATGCCAAACCAATTAATGAATTTAAGCTATTCATTTCTTCAGAATTTTCTCAAGTTCAATTAAATCTGATATCACAGTTACATTGAAAATATCACAGTTTAACAGTTTACCAACACATATCATATGTGTCCAGCTTTATGGACGTATGACATATGCAAGAAGACACTGGAATCTCAGAAATTTCTGTTTCTGAAACATCCTACATTAGTTATCATTGTGAATAATTTTAAGAATACAAACTATGTTACATCAATGCAATAAACCTTTCAAGTTGGCATCATGACACTATAACACCCAGCTATCCCTGACTCGTTTTAGATAAACAAATCTCTCCATGCCCCATTCCTTCAGTGCATGTGCAAGATGGGAAAACATCACGTTTTCATTAACAACATAAATCTGGATGCAGGTGAATTGGTGAATTGGTGGGGATTACTCCTGATGTAATGAAGGCAATATTGTTACAAGTATTAAATAAACGATAAAGGACCGCAAAATTGAAAACAGAGTAGCTTTATCTTCTAATTTGAGGTCATTAATATACAAACAGTGGAATATCTAATTAATTTTATAGTATACAGATGGACAAAGTCGGAGTTTACGTCTGAACAGTTTGATGATATAATTTTATTTTATTTTTATTTTTTCATCACTGTCCGACAATATTTTGTAAATGGGAATATTGTGAAGTTTGGTATTTTGTTCCCACCACATCTTTCTATATGTCCACTTAGTGGGATACAGCGATAGGAGGGGTCCCGAATTTGCTGTTTGTGAACTCTCACTCTTGAACGTAGAGTATCTCCCGTCTGTCCGAAATACTCCTCCCCGCATCCACTGCTCTTTATGACATATATCAGATTCTGAGATGCGCATGTCATATTTTCATGTACTTCGAAGATTTTATCAGTCTTGAACTGGTATACATATCCCTCTATTAGATATTGGCATGTACCACAATTTGGTCGCTCGCATTTAGTTACAGATTTTATGTCCTGACTAGATTTTATATAGTTTGCCCTCGTTAACATTTGCTTGATACTCTTACCCTGTCTTTTGTTTTTAATTAACTTGACTTTTGTCAGTTTATCTTTTAAAATGTCACATTTTTGTAAAGACAGGAGAGTTTCACAAACTTTAGTTAATAGTTCAGGATTTCATGGGTTGAATGTGGATACAGATGGAAGGACATTTTCATGAACCTTTTCTTTAACTTTTCAGTTAGCAGTTCACTTCAGTTGTTTTGCTTTAAATATAGCATCTTTAACGATTTGTCTCGGGTAGTTTCTTTGTTCATTTAGCCTGAAGTCTACACGGCCTGGATTTGAAACTATGGTGCATATTCTTCGCGCTAAAGAGTAAGGGACACTGTTTTTTGTGTGGCGTGGGTGACATGAATTGTAGTCTAGATACCGTTTTGAATCTGTAGCTTTATTATATACGTCGGTTTCTACAATGTTGTTTGAAATTGAAACATGTACATCAAGGAAAGGAAGATGTTTACTGTTTACCTCTTTGGTAAAAGACAAACTTGGGTGTAAATTTTGTAGCATGTTCGAAAGGGATTCCAAATCACTTTCACTTCTTTTTCAGACTATAAAACAGTCATCTAAGAATCTTTTCCACCGATTTTGAAATTCTGCATTAAATGGTTCGCCAAATGTTTCTTATATACTGAAAGCCATTAAAAATGCAATTTGACATTCATACTTTCTTTACTCACACTAATTTCAACATATATAAACCTAACTGGCAGATATGTTTTAAGTGAACATCTGTGAATAATTTCACTTGCTTGTTTGGGTGTGCAAAGTAAATATGGTATTCTAAAAATAATATGACCATGTTGTCAACCTTTTTTTATTCATATTTCATTGAAAAGGATGATGACCCAAATCTGAGACAATTTAGAGCAACACTTTCTTAAAGCAAATATAGAACTTGCTTAATCATTGAACTAAAACCTAATTCTACTGCTTGGTTACCTTCCAAAATTCACTATTTCAAATGCCAAACCAATTAATGAATTTAAGCTATTCATTTCTTCAGAATTTTCTCAAGTTCAATTAAATCTGATATCACAGTTACATTGAAAATATCACAGTTTAACAGTTTACCAACACATATCATATGTGTCCAGCTTTATGGACGTATGACATATGCAAGAAGACACTGGAATCTCAGAAATTTCTGTTTCTGAAACATCCTACATTAGTTATCATTGTGAATAATTTTAAGAATACAAACTATGTTACATCAATGCAATAAACCTTTCAAGTTGGCATCATGACACTATAACACCCAGCTATCCCTGACTCGTTTTTAGATAAACAAATCTCTCCATGCCCCATTCCTTCAGTGCATGTGCAAGATGGGAAAACATCACGTTTTCATTAACAACATAAATCTGGATGCAGGTGAATTGGTGAATTGGTGGGGATTACTCCTGATGTAATGAAGGCAATATTGTTAACCTGGATGTCCTAGTGGTCCAAGCATTCCTTACTGTGTTTGGGGATAAACTCTGACAGCAATCTGAAAGTAATCAGGCCTTAATCCTGTGCTTCAATGAGTTTCTTATCATTTCTAAGGAGGAGCAACTGGTCCACCAAAATGGGTACAGTTTCATATGTTTCCAAATCCTCCTTTTCCACCACTGGCATAACTTGTTCTATCCATTGTTATAATGCCAGATAAAGAAGGTATGAAAGATATTGCTGTGCTTCCAACATTGAAGACTTGAAGAAGTGAGGATTATGACCCAATCCAAGGCCATTTTCTAGTGCAGGTGGCAATACATTTGCAAACATTTGGTCTCAAGTAATAGGTAAGTGTCCACCTATGTATGTATATAGAGTTGTGGTGCGTCCCAAATCCACTTGAAGACTTTGGGATGCAGGGACCATTCAATCACAACATCATTATTCTATTGAAAGTCTGCTGCCAGTTTTCTAGTATTGACACATTTCCAATCTGAAGCTGAGTGAGTCTACCACAGAAAATACATGTGAAGCCTCCTTCAACAAATTGCCTGATCTTAAAACACTTGTCTCTGCTACCACTACACTATTGTCCAGCCTCGGATACAACTCATTCCACATGCTCTGAGGTTTACATACTCATGTCTCTGAGGGATGTTGGACTCCATCCATGTCTGCATATTCCATAGCCAAAGTCTTCCCCAATAAGGTACATCTAGTTAACAATGACAAGATCTACAGGATGTGCTTTCAAAATCATGTCCCTTGACTTCAGATATCGCTCTTCTGGAGGGTTAAACATACCCTCTTGCAGCTGGAATGTACACTATGTCTTTGGCCTGTTATATTTTGGACATGTTGGACAAGGTGAATTTCCTAAAATAAACCAAGAATCCGAGTTAAGACAGCCTCTCTATCAGAAACATACAGAACGTCATGCTAGAACCTTACGTATTCAAAGAGAAGATGTCATGGCAGGAGAAAAACAATGATATTCCTGCAATACTGAAATGTGAGCACAGTATTGAATTTGCCTGAGCTTGCTATATTGCACTGCTGTGTTGTTATCATAAGATTAAATGGGCATGCAATAAAAACTGTGTTCTGCTGGAGTTTAACTTTGTCCTTATCTGGTGGGAAGAAGAGGGTTATGTTCTTGTGTCTGACAAGAAATAGAAGTATGAATACGCAATGCCTGTTAGAAAGTTGTCAATTGCAACATATGCTATATTTGAGATTACAGAGAAAGTGTAATAAAAAATGACATATGTTGCAAGAAATAGAAGCACAAAGCAGATGGATGGCCCAGCTATGCAAGCAAACAACCATGGTGCTATCAATATGTAGGAATCAGATCTGTGGCGGGTCTCTAATCTATGGTGGGTTTCCTTATCCGTGGCAGGTTTGATAGTTCGATTGTTACATGACGTCATCGTGTAATGACATCATTATGCGATGATGTCATAATCGCTAACCGTTCCCGACGTTATTCGACACTAGCCGTTCGTGGCAATAGTAATCTCAGGAAATTCTTCAAAGCTAAGAAATTGGAAACCACAGAAAATGATGGTTTTGTAACCTACAAAGAAGAAGAAACCTGTATCAAAAGATCCCAATGCAGAAACATTTTGGATGGAAAATATACGTGAGATTACAAAACTGAAAACGCTGATTCCAAAATGGGGAAGTGTAAAGTTTTGCAAGATCCTTTCGCTTGCAGCCAACGAAAGAATGGTAAGGAAAATCCTTCAGAATTATTTCTTTGACAAAACATCACAAGCGAAGAAATGGTAAAAATCATTGTTAAAAACCACGACTGGAAAAAAGGAAATCGGCGGCCATTTATGAAAGCATTCGCCGCTGTTTTCCCGGTTGTACGGGAAACTTTTAAGGTGTTGTTTGACATCAATGTAAAATGTGAGGAATGCATCAGTGCAGTGAATTTACCCAAAACCACCCGGACGAGGAAGCCAATTCCTGTGACTTATCCCAACTCCCGGTGGCAAACAGATCTTAAGAAGATGCCCACCTACAAAGGGTTCAACTATGTTTGTAACATTGGGGATTGCTTTTCCAGGTTTGCTTTCAGGAAAGCTACTAAAGGAAAATCCGCAAAGGAGATAGCCGCTGTGGTGTTGCAGTTCATCTACATGTTTGGTGCTTCTTCAGTCGGACAACGGAAAAGAGTTCCGGAATGCTGACCTGGAGGAAGTCATAAAAGAATTTGAGACTGTTCAGATGCACGGCCGCCCATACCATCCACAGAGTCAGGGGAGAGTTGAACGATTCAACCGTACCATGACAGACTATTTCAGGGTGAAGATGTCTTCATGTGCCGACTGGCCCAACAAACTGCCAGAGTTTTACTACTTCTAGAACAACAGACTGAACAAGGTGACTCGACGTGACACGCCCTACCAGCTCTTCTTCAAGTGACCCAAATTCTCAGCGCCCGTAGATGAACAGGTGAGTAAGCAATATAAATAAATAAATAAATAAAACTAGTCATTTGTATAGCGCCCTTTCCAAGAAAGATTGCTCAAGAGCGCTGATCACTGGTAGGCTTTTGCAAAGAGATGCATTTTGAGTTTTTGCTGGAAGGAACTGAGTGTGGTACTGTTCCTAATGTCCAGAGGGAGGGAGTTCCACAGAACTGGCCCTGCTTTCTCAAAAGCTCTATAACCAAATGTTTTTGATGTTTTGGGAACATCGAGCTGCATAAGATGAGCTGAAAGGAGACATCTTTTGGGGACGTGCAAAGCAATTAGAGTTTGCAGATAAACTGAAGCCATTTGTTGCAGTGACTTGAAGACAAAGGTCAGGAGTTTGTAATTGATCCGTTGCTTGATAGGTAGCCAATGGAGCCTCTTTAGAACTAGTGTTATGTGTTCATATTTTGACACGTGTCAAAAGCCTGGCTGCAGCATTCTGGACATGCTGTAACAACTTGTCAAGCTGGCTTTACTTGATCCCGTACAATAGGCTATTGCAGTAGTCTAGCCGAGATGTTACCATGGCATCAACAAGGACTTCTGCGACTGAGGGGTCAATATAACGCCTTATTTGCCTTATATTTCTGATCTGGAAGTAAGCAGATTTGCAGACAGAATTTACATGTTGCTCCATGGTGTATGTGGTATCCATAGTGACTCCAAGATTCCGTGCCTTGGTACTTGGTGAGATCTCGTTGCTGCCCACTTTTAGATTTGGAAATGATGTTCTTGACAACACCTGTCTGGTGCTGAATATCAAGACTTCTGTTTTGTCATCATTCAATAGTCCAGTACTGACCCTTGTGGCACGCCATACATTAATCTCTTCTTTGTGGATTCTGCAATATATCTATGATATCATATGTACACAGCAGCCAGGGAGTTAACGTTTTTGTTAGGTTCAGTCATAGTTCATCCCTTCGCCTGCCCGGCAGTTTACGCTATGCACCCGCATCGATATGCTAAATTTATTCTATGAGAGGTTTCTGTTATATCACATTTTCTATCTGATATATTGCCAAATTGGACGATAAGAGTGTATGAATATCGATTACGCACTAGCTAGGATTATACCTTGATTGGGGTGCTTGTAACAGTCCTTTAACCATATGAAAATGTTTGTTAATATGTGTAACATTTTCATCCTGCTTCATGAATGTAGATTCTATGTCACAAAGCCTGCCTTATTATCCACGTTAGTTAGCGGTTAGCTATCACTATTAGAGAACAATGTGAGTAGGTAAATCTCCATAATTGTGCACCCTGGCACGATGAGGGTTAAAGATGTTATTTTGGAAAACTACAGTTAACCCATATGATTTGCAGGTCCTGTACACGACTTTGACTCAAGAGGAGCGTGAGTTCCTGGCTCAGGCTCACATGGACCAGGAGAAGGGGAGCGATGTCGCTCAGGGGAGAGCAGACACAGTCGGAGGTGGGCACGGGGTACATGAGTCGACCCGTCCGGACCGGGAAAACATATCTCGCGAGTATGCTTTCAATCACACTCGTTTTACCAAATTGTAGATAAGTTTTAAATTCCGGAATCATTATAAGACTATCATTTTAGCTCTATATGAAATATGTGGACTACATGCATCCGCTTTAATCTTATGAATTGTGACGGACACTCAAACCTCCCATAGGTTCCAGTTGAACAGATTTAGATGTATAATAAATAAATGTTTTTACACGTTATTCACTCTTTTGTCTTTCTTCATGTATTGTTGAATATTACGAGAAGGAAAGCAAACATATTTGATAATTAGCATGGTCTAAATTTTTTAAGCATTAGCGAAAATGTTTCGAAAACATTAGCAACATTGAAAGACGATCTTAGGTACGGCAACTAGCCATGGATTTGAAAATCTGACATGGATTTGGAAATCCGCCACGGATCTGAGGCCTGCCATGGATCAGAGTCCAACAAATATGCCAAATGGGAGTACTTGAAACCAGTATATCTTATCCATTTACTGCAAAGCAAAGACAAATAGGGACACTGGTCCTGAATGTCTGAGCTGAATAACCAGTCTCCCATCCTGAGAGTGGTTCTTAGCTTCCTGACCCATTCTGTTTGGAAGATGGGCATGTGTACATGTCAATGTAGTCTTTGTTGAGGACATTCACGATTGTTACCACAGGCATGTCTGACATATTATTTTTAAGCTCAAGGAAGACAGGAATAAAACAATGTTTCAGCCTATAAGTGCACCAATACTTCACAGCTACCAACCTGGACTGTCTTCTGGTTTGATGCTTGTAGAAATGCAAATTGTATCCGTGTTCACAACTATGATAATCCATCTTCCACTGACTCCATGTCCTCCCATAGTCCCAAAGTTGGCATTAGGTTGTTGAGATCTAAATGCAAAGCCAGGTCTAAAGGGTTTGGCAGAACTGCTTTCATAGATATGCCTGCCCTTTACGGCATTGTTAATTTATACAGCCAACTCTGTAATCAGTCCTGAAAGGGTGTGATAATCTCTCCTTTCATGGGCGGTGGGGTAGCCTTGAAGTTAAGGCATTGGCTTGTCACGTCGAAGATTCGGGTTCAGTGTGTGAAGCCCTGGTGTCCCCTTGAATATTGCTAAAAGCGACGTAAAACCATACTCACTCACTCTCTCCTTTCATGAACAGGATAGAAAAGATTCCTGTCCTGATGGTGAAATGTTTCTTCCACCTTATATAATTTCTGGTTGAAAAAGACCAATGGTTTAGATCTGGTGGCATCTTCAGACTGTTCTCGAAGGAACTGCAAACGAAGGTGACTTCATGCCATTTCTTGTCAATGGCCACATCTCCTGGTATGATTTTGTAGTCCTCCTGAACACGTGGTAAGACAAGGTGCAATACAAGCCAGCTGTCCCAATCAGTTCTGTATATTTAAACTGGGTCACAGGTACAGACATTTGAGCTTTGGTGATTAGTGACCTGGCTTGTAATAATCATCATCAATGCAGCAGAATATGAAAGGGATCATGGTTCCACAATATAGAGTCACTCCTTCCTTTGGTGCAGGTTCTTCATCATCCCTGGGTCAGGTGTTAGGGCAGCAGATGATATATACACATGGAACTTAATTAAGCACCCCCTAACATATTTTAAGTTACTGACTTACCTAATGATAAATCTTGAATTGTAACGATGACTATTATTGGAACTGTATTCCCTTTCAATATGCTTGAAGGGTTTTGCTAAATCAATCGTAAAAACACATCCCAATATGCCGTTGAAGCACGCTACTCACAATTGTCTCAAAAAGCACAATCTACTCTGTATAAAACGCCAAAACTTTTTAATGATCTTACCAGTATATGTTACAATGGCACGAAGGAGACTACCAGAAGCAGGAAGATGGAAAATAATTTGACTGCACAACACCGGGATGTCATGCAGGGCTATTCGGCGACAGCTTGACATTCACCACACCATCATAACTCGACTTGTTCAAAAACACTGTCAAACCAACAAGGTTAGGGACTGACCAAGGCCAGGTGAACTCCGAAAGACGTCTCAAGTTGAGGATCGGGATTTAGCAAGCCTTGTGAGACGTCACAAATGGTGTCCTGAAGCACCTGTGGCTACCCAATAGACATCTGTGCAATAGGACTGTAAGAAACCGCATAAAGGCACATGGGATGAGGGCAAGGGTGATGAAGCATCCAGCGTTGACCAATCTTCACAAGAGAGCTCATTTGGAGTGGTGTTCATTGGAATTTGACGTAATGGAGGCAGGTGCATTGCTCGGATGAGAATAACGTTTTATTGCATGTCACAGACGGGTGCCAGCAAGTCTGGAGGACCAAGAACAGAGCCTTTGAGCCTAAGAACATCAGAGCATCAGTTCCTTACAGTGGTGGATCTGTCATGGTCTGGTGTTGTCTCTCCCATGATTGTAAACTGGAATTGGTAACTGTTGGTGAAAAACTCAATGGCGACCACGACATCCGGGACATTTTGGATCCTGTTCTTGTGCCACATTTTGATAACCATCCATTAGCCACTCACCCTGTTTTTATGGATGACAATGTCCGACCACATCATCCCCAACTTGTGACAGTTTTTCTCCAACAATGCGGTAACCAAATTTCCATGGCCTGCTATGAGCCAGGATTTGAAGCCTGTCTGTGGCATTCTTGGAGTGCAAGATCTGGCATGTTTGGAGGCAGTTTTGCACTGGGAGTGGCAGCAGCTGCCTCTGGACAGAATCTGGAGACTCACGACAAGCAGTCATCTATGCACAAGATGGATATGAATGCTATTAACATTTTTCAAGTGATCTGTTGTCCGAAGATGACAGAGAACATTTTCATACTGAGAGACACTCACCTCTCCCATTTTGAAACTCTGCAGCCCCATAGTTGTACAGGGATACATTTTGTTGACAAAACATCGTTTCAGGAAACAATGGCGTTTAAGCTTTCCAGTATACATACTATACATGGCAATATGAAAAAAAATCAGGGGGTGCTTAATCAAGTTCCATGTGTAAATAAATTAGTGAAGGTATACTCTGGCTGATAATTGTCAACTACCCTGTGCTGGCTGATGGATGTATATAAAGCCTGGGCCCCGTTTCACGAAGCTCTCGTAAGCCTAAGTTCTCGTAACTTTTCTCGTAGCGACACAAGGAAAGTTACGAGATCTTAGGCTTACGAGAGCTTTGTGAAAAGTGGCCCTGGTCACTATGTCAGGTCCTTGTCTCTGCCAGTTCACTGCAGTCACATCAGGTACATCCTACCAGCAGTCTTACAGTGAACATGTACCAAGCCAAAATAAAAACTTGACACCTGTTAGATTGAATCCCACAATTGAAGTAGTATGTGCATTATTATGAAAATATTTGTGTATCATACTGCTATCATTCAGGTAACAATACAGGTGATGAAAAGTTGATGCAACACTGATAAAACTGTTGGACCAGAAGAAATAATAAATATGCCACCATAGCAGGTCGCATCTCCCCATGGACAGGAGAACCAGTCTGAACACTATTACCAGAAGTCGTTGCCATTGGTCAATGAGTGCTTGTTTAAGTTCTTCCTTGCCCATCACAAATGTTTTCCATTGGGTTAAAGTCTCAGAAACAGGAAGACGGGTCCCTGACATCAACACCACAGTAAAGTAATAAGTTGTGTCAGAGCTGCAGCATGGGCATGGCATGCTTGTTTTTTTATATTGTTCAGTATATGTGGAAAACATATCATACATGCTCACTCCCTGTCATCAGTTGTGCTTAATTGAAGCTGATACGAGCTCATCCTTGAGAAGTTGTAAATTTTTGCTGGTTGAAGTATCATTATGTTGTAATGATCAAGTTACTTGGGTAACAGCTGCCAGAAGTAAGCACTTATCTTCAGGACCAACATAGAACATCTCAGCACCTCTTTGCACATAGAGCTGGAGGACAGGAACTTGCAGATCTCAGAGCAGGTGACAGATGCCACTGAAGGGGGAGCGTCCAAGCTCCAACAAATGTTCAACTAAATTATACCCAAATGATTATTCATCCTTATCAACCAGGTAAGGACAACAGTAGTTATATGTTTAACTTTAGAAGACATTATGAACTACAGTGTGATAACACTACTCGAAAAATATGGGCTAGACTCTGAAAATATTTCAGTGTTGATGCACAAACAATAGGGGATGGAGAGACAGTTTGCCTGACAAAAACTTACAGAATCACTGACAGTTAAAAGGACGTCTGTTGAACATGAGATTTTTCTCTATGATGTCAGGAGGTAGGGTATTCAAAGGAATTTTGCTGATTAATTAGATAATAATTCTATCAGATATGAACAGATACAGATTGACTAAAGAGTGACAAAAGCAATATCATACATACGTACATATAGTCAAGATGTTTGTGCAGGTCAAAACTACGTCTTGTACACAAGATCTTTTGCCGCACAACAACTGTTCAAGTTCAATGAAAACAAGTGTTTCCCACTAATATGGCAATGTCCCCCGCCGCTAAAGAAGAATGAAATATTTATAATATATTTAATACTTTATATTTTTGGTCACATACAAGATGCCTGAAAAGATTGGTGTCTGCATAATCACCCAATGTAGGCTGTCATCAAATTGGGTACAACAGTGCATGAGATATCAGGTTGACAAGTGTTCAAAGTGTCGTGGTGACCTTGAAGATAAGGTCAACGAACGGACGCTGCTGAATACAGTTCCGCGTTGCGGCGGGGGACAACTAAGCGTAGTCATAGGTGATGACAATGATAGTGCTTGTGTCATCAAAATGGTAACTGCATAACAAATAGTGACAATAGAGGGAGACGTAATAGTCATAGGAAACAGCAAACATGACGTTGAGATGTCATAATGTCTTTGATGTAACAATAGTTGCAGACATAGGTTTCAGTGCACAAACATACACTGAGCTACAAAGCAAAGTTTGAAAATTACACTTTTGAAGTTAGGCCAGACCAATTTTATTTCTTGTTTTACAGATCCGCCGGTCGTATTTTTTCAAGAATCTGAAAAAAAATAAAATAAAATAATTTGCCCCATATAAATAAACTTCATCATTGCTTTTAGTATTTAAAAGGAATATTACTTTGACTGGTGAATTATATTTTATATTTTTTCCCTCCTGCCTTTAGGTTTTCTGAGGACAAAAATCTGTAAAACAAGAAATAAAATTGGTCTGGCCTAAGCTATTGTTTCAAAAGCTGAATGAACATCTGTTAATTTTCCATCTGCAAATCGTAAAATATTAAACAATATATATACATAAGTTATATATATAATATCTATTATTTATAATGTATTTTATTTCAGCACAAATATTTTGACTCCATTTTCATTTATATGTAATGCTTATCCCCCTGAAGCAAATGAAGCAATACATATATACACACACACACACATAGTTGGGCCTTTTATAAAGTACACACACTTCTTTGTCGATTCTAATGTGTACAGATGATACTGGTTCCAATGCATGGAATTCTGGTTCTTCATGATGTGCACAGCTGCAATTCGCTTATCCCTGGAAAACCTACCATCCTCCCTGAAACAAGATTAACATTATTATTCATGGTAAAAAAAGAGTGGCCCATGATCTTTTAGTTCTTATTAGGAGCAAATGAACTGATTTGAAAGTACATTCAAGTATTGTCATAGGTACTTTTAAATTACTGTAAATCTTGAAATTAATGCAAGAGTAAATTAAATGCAAAAATGTGAATGGTCTTTGCCTGCATTGGCAATTATGTGAATACACAATGCCTTTTAGGAAATGGACAAATGTAACATATGTAAAATTTGGGATGATACTTTCTAATTAAAGTACAGATTCTAGTACTTTTATTTGTGGAAGCCGCAGTGGCTGAGGGGTAAGATCGCTGACTATGTATGTTGGTGAATAAGTGTATCACTCTGAGAGTCTTGGTTTAAATTCCAGACTGAACTCAACTCAGATAAAAAAGTAATAGAGTCTGCACTATACTGAGAAAGTGTAATCCCAAAATTTAACATATGTTGCATTGACAATTATGGAGAAAAATGATGGCATCATGTTGGAAACCAGAAATATCATCTTAAAAATTTAAGCAAACACCTCACTACTCCACATCACAGTTTATTGAACAGCAGTTTTAACAAATATATACCACTAACAATATTTCATTAAAATGCTAGAAATTGCATAATGGACATCTGGTAAGTCTTTGCAGTGGCCAAGAGTTCTATTCACATGTGTCACACTAAGCATCACAGAGGACTCTCATAGAAGATATGACCACCCATGCAACAGTTTCTATGTTCTGGATGACAACCCAAGTTGCGATGGATGCCCGCCAAGCTGCCTACTTAGATTACAACGGTTACAATTAACTGTCATTGGCTCCAAGAAGAGAATGATCACTCTGAGGTAATCACGTGGGTGCATGCTGCATGCTCAGCAAGGGACTAAGGACCTGGGTCCCATTGTACAAAACAACCTTTACTAAGGTTTTCATCTTAGCTGATAGCATTGAATGTTTTGTAAATGCACGCTTGTCTATGTATCATTTATATTATGACACTACATTCACAATCTCCCCCTGGGCATTCCATTTGTATTTCTACTGAAAAGATTTAATTTTGATTTTTTTTTTATACACGGCAGGTTTGCTGAGACATACCTCTTGGAAAATAAGAGTGATACATAAATTAAATATAATGTTCATTGGATATATGAAATATATCATATTATTGTCACTCTGTTGCAGGATAAATGCTTGCTCTTCAGTGGAAAGAACAGGGGCACAACTATGAAAAAATGGAATGATTATAAGTGTGTGTGTGTGTGTGCGTGTGTGAGCACGTGTGTGTGCACGCGTGCATGCGCATGTCATTGTGGGTTGTGGTCAATAAAGTTCTGTTGTTTTGATTATTTAAGCAAAATTGACAAACAATTGTTTGAAATCATAACAATAAGCTTTTTATTTACAATATGAATTGGATATGTCCGGAAATAACTAATTTTCACATGATTAATTTATAGATCTCAGGTGAAAAAAAAAAAGCCATGGATGTCAGAAAAGAATCATCCAAAACCGGAGGTGGTCCAGCTCCTATTCCTCTGACTGATCTGGAATTTAAAGTAATCATTAAATTTTAATTTCCTTTTGACAATGTTAATTCAGGGATACCAGGATATAAAAGTTTATAATAAAAGTGTTCTCTCATAACAACCACCCTCCCCCTCCCTGCTGGGTTACAACATTATATCCACATCTGTTGATTTATTTCTTCCAAGTACACACATATTGAAATATAAATATATCTGTTTGTAGGTTGTATCACTGATTCCACAGTGCCAAATTGAAGGGATAACTGGAGGATTGGAGTCGGAGGTTGATGAAAGTGAGTGTTTTTTTCTCAATCAATGTTCCAAATCTTTTAAACAATCTTTAAGCTGTTTGAATATTTTCAAATCATTTCCTCTGTTGCATTGTGTTTATTTTCAATAATTAATACTGATAGTTATATGAATATTAGCTTGGTCTGACATTAACATAGATGCTAAGGTAATAAAAAAACATAAATCTTTCAGTTTTTGAAACACCGAACATGGTCAGTGAGAGTGGCTTTCCCACAGAGTACTTTGATTCGACCTTCACCAGCGATGAGAGGAAAAGCAGCGAAACACCTGGTATGCTTGATTAATATTTTTAAAAGCATGTTTAAAAGTTAAATTTGTCATCAATCAGTTAGTCACAGCTTAACAATCTCATATATATGTACTAACAATGTGTATTGACAGAACTGTAATTCCTTTAATTCCTATATCAATGTATAGAACCAGCAATGGTAACAAATTGATAAATAACCAATTGGAGTGTTGTTTAAATTCAAGATTAATATATGATACTGTATCTGTAGGATATTAATGTGATGTTACATTAGTCATTTAATATTTATATTAGGCATTTAAAATTGATTTAAAACAGATGTATTTTCTTGCCTGTTACAGATAAGGACCTAAAGTGGAACAGGTGCACAAGGTGGTATCACAATGTGGAAGTGCTGTCCACACGAAATGTGGAGTTGCCCCAAAAGCAACTCCATTTCCTCACTGGACAGTGTAAGAAGAACATGTGGCGCAAGAGTAATGGTAAGTTTTCCCTCGCATTTTCATTATTTTTCAACTATACCAGGTATTGCCATTTGGCAGACGGGTCTAGAAATGTACAGATCTTTCTATAATAGCTTGACACCCTCTCTATTTATTGCAATTGTGAGTTAAGTGAGGGCACCCTCCTAAGTGTCGATACAAGATTGCAGAAAATGATCATTTCAACACGAAATATGACAACCTCATCAGCAGACACGCTTTTTTTTTTTGCTGTCAATTCTTAGATGTAGTTATTTTAGGTCTTCATTCACAGTTTAGGCTTTAATGCGTCAGTATTTTTTTCAGGTATCGTCTAAAACTCAAAGTGTACTTTTTACATGGAGTTGTATTGCAACTGTCCATATCGTTGAATGTGTACGTTGAAGTAACTGTCCATGTAGTTGCATGGACTTTAGAGTATGAACTGTCGAAATTCCACACTTGTTGATACCCTTTTCCACAGACTTGGTAATGGAAACGGTAGTTGTTGTGATGTATCCCCTAAATTCTATGTTCACACTATCACGATTCGCGCCACGATTGAAATCATGGTGATCATATCAATCTTATCAGATCTTGAGGTCAGTCATGTCAATCGTGTTGATCGTAGAAAGATTTTGGACGGTTAAAAAAAAAATTCTATGATCAACACTGTTAATTGTCAATCGTGATCATTGCATCAGATAGTATTGCATCATAACAAAGCGAACATATCGCATCTAATCATGCTTAGAAATCGTGTGTTGAGATGTGTAGTGATCTCCCACGATCTGTGATGCTCTGTCAGGTCCCATTGCTAACAACCTGACCCGAATGACTCGCGAGTAGATACGAGTATTGACGCTTTTTCACGGATGCTCACGATCTGTTACGAGTTCTTGCGCCCGTATATGTACTGGAAATCAGAATTACTGCGCCTTCAGGAGTTCCCTCTGATCCTTCACATTTGCTCTGGTTGATTTGCGAGGTGCAGGAGGTTGATCCACATCTAGCCAGTCCACTTGGTCCTCCATGCACCTGGGATGACATGGTGGTTTTCATCCTCATGGTCCGCCTATTGAGCTGCAATGCCTGGATGCTTCAGACTCAATAGGTTGTGCAGAGTCACTGCCCCCTCCATGATGAGGAGACACCTGAATCTATTGGCCAGGATCCCAAGGGCATTTTCCACCATTCTCCACCCTCTTGAGAGTACTCTCAAGACACTCCACACCTGAAGGCATACGCAAGAGACCCATAGTTGTCTCTAGCCTCAAGGTGCCTAAGTGTGACGGCCAGTTTCAGTCCAGGTGAAATAGGTTGCCTGAAACTGGTGACTTCCCTATCGATTGCTATGCAAGACATCATCAAAGAGCTGTGGTGTTAACCTTGTGTAGTTTTGGAATGCTACTGGATCCTCCAGCCTCAAATGGGTGTCTAGGAGGCTGGAGAACTGACCAAACTGTTATGCCCTCTCCTCCATGAGCCATGACCGCACCCTGGGGTGCCTGACTGCTCCCTTTGAGGTTGGAGTTGTAGCTGGTCTGACTGCTGCTCGTCTTGTGTCATTTGGATTTCTGCTTTAACAATGGCCATTGACTTGTCCATATCGCTGGTGCCACCGATGGGAACAAAGAAAGTCATTATTGTATTGGATTTCGCACATTCAACATATGTTAGATGTCCCTTGGCTTTCAGATGCTTAGTGATGTGCTTTACATGAATGTGCAATACTAATATCTGAGTGACAGTAGGAACAATGTACATACTTTGGAATAATCTGGGCCCCATTTCACAAAGCTCTTGAGCGCTACAACTATCGTAAGTCATTGTTACAGTAAACAGGGCGCAGGACTTGGTTATTCCTGGGGTAGATGTATATTTGTTAATACACTTCTGATCGTACATGATATTTTTTTACATTAAATCCCTGTCAGGGTACAAACTGCAATGTGGGTGTACAATCGTACTTGATGGTACAAAATCATAATATATACACCAAAATACGCCAGGTAGGCATGTCTACAACAAAACATTCTTCTTCACAACAAATATCTCTAGAATAACGTTTGATGACATGACGGTTAAAACTACAAACTGTCAACTCCCTGGACAGTAAAATTACAACGCAATGGACAGTTTGTTTGCTAAACGTGAGCAACTCCATATAAAATGTACAGTTTGATTTTTCGACAATAACTGAAAAAATACTGACGCATTAAAGCCTAAACTGTGAATGAAGACCTAAAATAACTATATCTAAGAATTGACAGCAAGAAAAAGGCGTGTCTGCTGATGAGGTTGTCATATTTCGTGTTGAAACGATCATTTTCCGCGATCTTGTTTCGACACTCAGGAGGGTGCCCTCACTTAACTCACAATTGCAACAAATAGAGAGGGTGTCAATCTATTAGGGCTGTAATGAATACACTATGTTGCGAATATGATACGTATCACGAATATTGGGTAACGAATACGAATAATTATTCACGAATACAATATTGTAGTATTGTAGTGATTGATGCACAATATGGAAAGCCCATGTTGACAGTGTTAATTTGTCACAGCAATAACCAGTTATCTCATGACACTCAAATTTGGTATGTAATAGTTATAGTTGACAGTAACATGTCCGCCCTTGGCAAACTAACATGACTTACGCTACTACAAGGATAGTACATAATGCATTCTTGCATATCTCATTTTGAAAAAGGACATAAGGGTTCAAGTAAAACACACTCCCTTAAAAAAATTGTAAATATTCATGAATATTCGGTTCTGGTGACCAAGAATAACGAATTGAATTCTTGAAGGGCTACGGTTCGATTCACCGAATATGCGAGTGAATCGTAACAGCCTTACAATCTATTATAGAAAGATCTGTACATTTCTAGACCCGTCTGCCAAATGGCAATACCTGATATAGTTAAAAAATAATGAAAATGCGAGGGAAAACTTACCATTACTCTTGCGCCACATGTTCTTCTTACACTGTCCAGTGAGGAAATGGAGTTGCTTTTGGGGCAACTCCACATTTCGCGTGGACAGCACTTCCACCCTGTGGGTATGACATTGTGTAATATTTTGCATGCAACATTATTTAATCATGCCAAAAACTATTTTTGCTATCCATACCATTATAGTATAATAATTCTCAATAATATCAGTAATAAATACAATGTATTAACAAGTAATTCATAAGGCTTCTACTCTTAATTTCCTTTTCATATTTTTTTTTATCGCAATGAAATGTACCATGTTGATAAATGAGCAAATAACAGGCTGGTAATGTAATGATCACTATCAATTGAATTTATTGCAAAAAAAACCAAAAGCACCAGCCAGAATATGTTGCCTCAATCATGGAAGTGGAGACAAAAAAAAGCAGTTTCCTCTGGCGGTGGTGCAATATTATTGTCTAGGCAAAAGTTGTGCAGCTTGAAAGCAGCCATAGTTACAGAAACACATCTTTGTGGATTACACCATAAACATCCAGTCCGCTCGTATCATTTGACAAGAGAGTAGTTTTGACAAGAAAGTAGTTTTAAACAGAGATGCGTTAAGTTTGGATCACTAACCAGTTATCACTATTCTTTCAACATTAAGTGATACTAATTTGTGGATATCGAAAACAAATATAACTAAAGTATCTTTATGGTAAATATAGACGTAAATTTATGTCTGCTTTATATCTTACTGGAGAGGACTGTCGCATATCACTTGTACATTGATTGCATGGTATCCCTTGCGGCATACAAAAGCGGCTTCCTCGTTTGCAGAAGGTTGTTTGATTGGAATAAGTGTTCCGTCCACAGCACCGAGCACTTTGGGGAACTGACCAACTCGGTAGTTTGCTGTTCTAGACTTCAGAGAAAAGTAATATTGTCTAAAACCATGCATATTGCATTCACCGTAGAAAGGAAGCCCCGAGACACACTTGATTTGCCCAGACCATGCAAATCTCCTATTTCAGAAAGAAATCCACCTTTTCCCAGATATCTCAAAGATAAGAGGAGTTGTGATTCAACTGTCATAGCGTGGGAACGCTGTGTCGGTCTTTTGACTATTGGGCGAACTTTGTCAGAAAATAGGCAGAAAATAGTTTCACGTGTGAGTCGATACCGGGATATGAGTTCCAAGTCTGTCAGAGTTTCTAGTTGCATAGTTCGGTCTCGGAAAACATGCTGTTTTCTCAAACTTCTCCCAGTTTCCTCACACATCAACAAGAATGTAGTCATATTGAATTTACTCGAAATGTCAACCTTAGCCACACTAAAGTTGGGTTGGACCAATCTTAAATTTTCAACTTAACTAAGGCTACATTAGCGTAAGGTAGATTCATACAACGGGACATAAACCTTAGCAAAGGCTTAAGGTTAAAACTTAAGGAGATAAGGTTACGTTAGCACTAAAGTTGTTTTGTACAACGGGACCCTGTCCTATAAGGACAGCAGCCAGGGGATCATAGGCGTATGGACAAGAGAGGCCTACACAGAAAGTTCACATTCGTTCCACTCAGCCTTGAAGCAAGAGAGAAAAGTGCAAATCATGAAAAAAGTTAAAAAATCTAAAAGGGATAAATACAGAGTTTTAAGGGATCATAGGGATTACGGAACAGAACTAGAATAAGACATTCTAGAGAACTGTGAAGCAAGGGAAACATTCCGGTGGAATATCTAACACTTTATCCAGTCAAACATGGGTGGAACACTTTACCAGTTAATCGTTGTTGAATTCCTAAAATCCACCAAGTTGCTAAAAACTCCTCTTTTGACAATTCTATTAAATTACAAGTTTTGATAGTGGTCAATTCCCTTTAGAATTTTCATTCTAAATATACATCAGGGCCTAGATTTTCGAAGCTCTCTTAACGCTAAGATAGTCGTAAGTTAATGTTAATGTATGGCACTTACGACTACCTTAGCGCTAAGAGAGCTTTGAAAATCTAGGCCCAGGTGACAAAGGAAACACTAATGATTACCAGGGCATCTCATTGTTAGGTTTTAAGTAAAGCCTTCTGTTCAGTTTTAAACTCAACACTTATTTAAAATTATTGATGAGGTACAATAATTATTCAATTAGGTAATATGTATAATGACATTTATAACCTTATTTGGTTATCCCCAAAGCTGTGTCTGTCAACCCTATTTTGGGCCTAAGTGTAATACTGGAGGTCAAAAAGTGTAATTTTGACCTAAAAAGTGTAATTCTTAAAAAAAAACACCTTAGTGAAAGGTGATAACTATATAAAAATTACTTTTAAGAAGGTTTATTCACATGAATAGGAAATATTCTAGACAGAAATACATGTGACCAATCATAATGAAGCTCCATACATCGAAAATTGTTGGTCATGTGACACAAAATACATTAATTCCTTACAAGTTAATTGGAATGAGTGTGATGCGAAGTGTAAGACCATTTCTGAACTCCTGTACCGGTGCGTTACGAAACACTTCCCTGTGAAATTTGTTCCACTTTATTGATTTTCGTAAAACTAGTAGAAAAGCATAATTTTCGCAGATTAAGTGTGATGGAGTAATTTAATGGTCAAAATCGTAATAATTACGCCCAAAGCGTGAGGGTTGACATCTCTGCAATAGTTCCACTGCTATTGTCTCTTTGTCAATTGTTGTCTCGACCCTAATCCAGTTTACTGTAGCTAAGAACCTCTGTCTTACCTCTACAGTGGATCAAAACATATCTCTCTGATCGTTCAACGCCTGTGAAAATTCAAGATGTGCTCTCTGATGAGCAGGCAAATAAAAGGGGTGTGCCTCAGGGTTCGGCTCTTGGCCTCCTTTTTCTCTGTGTGTACATTTTGCCCATAGGAGACACTATAAGAAAACACTCAATAGGATTTCATCTGTATGCTGATGACAACCAGCTTTATATCTCATTCAAAATGGCTGACCTCGCCCTCAACCTTACAAGATTGGAGTAATGCATTGACGACATACAGCGCTGGATGAGTTCCAATTACTTGAAACTTAATGAAGAAATGATCCTGGGTTCAAGACAGCAACAAAGAAAAATCCATCCTGATTCTGTTAGCATTCGAATTGGCAATACTTCAGTGTTTCCAACCACCAGCGCTCATAATCTGGGAGTCACTTTGATTCAACAATGAGAATGGATACTCACATATCCCTCGTCAGCAGAGTATGTTTCCACAGCATTTATAACATTAGCAAAGTGGATACACCTACTGCCAAGCTGTTGATGCAGTGTCTTCTGTCTTCCAAGATTGATTAAGGTGATGCCCTGAGTGCAAATTTTCAAGCTACAGAGGATTCAGAACTCAGCAGCTAGGTGTATCTATAAGACCCCAAAATCAGAGCATATAACACCATTTCTCAAAGCCTTGCACTGGCTCCCTGTCTCCTCTTGTATTGTCTACAAGACTTGCTGCATGACTCATGCTTGTCTCTTCAATGACAGTTATCCTTCATATCTAAAGGACCTGATCTCCCTTTACTCTCCAGAACGCTCACTCCGATCGTCCAGCGATCACCAACTTAATCAGCTTCTATCCACCTTTGTGATGTCTGATTGCACCTTTTCAGTTGCAGTCCCATGTTCTTGAACTCTCTACTTTCAGAATTAAGGACCACTATTTCCAAAGAGGATTTCAAGTGTCAAAGCACCAGTGATAAGTCCATTATTATGTTTTACAGATTAAAAATAGTATGCAGCAGAGAGGGTTGGGGTTATCCTGGCACAGTCTGGCTGGTAAGGCTCATCATCAGCTCAGGGCCCTTGCCCCCTCTACATGCAGCCCAGACAGAGAAAGGGACTTAAGCTTCTCCCAGGAAGCGCTGCCTAGTTGAACCCACCAAGAACTTTCTGGAGAATATGTAGACTCCCCAACACTGCAGCCTTCTGCATTACCCAGAGTGTCAGAAGGGCTGTACTTCCGGTGGAGATTCCGGGCACTCTCCTGATCTGCGCCAAGAGATCAGGAGGAACCAACCAATGGCACCGAGAACAATGGGGAGCCTTAAGACAGTGTACTTGGGATGCAAGAGAGACATTTTTCAAAGGCGAGGTCCGCATCTTTAGCATGCTTTTCCTGAATCAAGTCGAAGTCAAAGATGTTTATTGTACAAAAGGCCTCCGGCTCATATACAAAGCAAGGAGCTTGATGTCATCCATGTAAACGAGATGAGTAAGCGGTGTTGGGCATCTGTGCTGAGGAGGTCCAGGATGATAACCAGAGATGCCAACCCCAAAGTGTTGCAATTAGTAGTTTCAAGGATCAAAATTAGTAATTTGACCATAAGATCAGCAGCCAACTAAATACTTAAAATCATGATGGATTCTGAGAAAGATAATAAGACTCTAATCAAGAGAGAAGCTTTAACTTCATATCAATCATTCCACCAAAATGGTGGCAATTGATGTTTATCAATGTCGCCAGCATACACACGGTAATAGACATCTAAAAATAAACAAGAAACTGTTTTGGGGGGGACTATAACTTTTGCTTAGGCAAGGCTGACTAGAAAACAAAAACAAACTGTTTCACTACTGTTTGTTATCGGTGCCAGAAAGTAGTCGTAATATGTTCAAGACAGTTCAATGTCGCCAGTAAATTTCTATATTTAAATAAGGTGTGGCGCAATGCTGTTGTTGGAAGTGTAAAAAATTAATGTTATTTCTTGGAGATAAATACGTTAAATTTCTTCGAGAAACATTCATTAAACAAAGACTGAATTTACTCAATAAATAATTGATGAAAGAAGACTTAAAATATGTAACTTAAACGCACACAGGATGACAGGTTTTGTAATTAGATGTCTGTGATCCTAACCTCCAAAACTTCCGTAACATAATCTATATAGCAAAGCGGACATTGTTTCACAGGGTTCTAGACGTGCTACACGTGTCCTATGGACACATGGTGGATGTTACGTTTGTTTGGTTTTGATAAAACAGACAGTTTTAATATATGTTTCAAGTTCAAATTCTATTGTAACCTCCATAACGTGTTGCAAGTTACAGCATATATTGCTTTGTTGCTTTTAGAATTACAGTGATATTGCCTTTTCTGAATTATTACATTGGTATTAATGGTATTGTTTCATGTTTATGCTTAATTTTGAAAACTTCAAGTCAAATTATAACCTCCGTAACAGGGAGACATCTATGTAAATTTGGCATTACAGATCATGTCGTTTGTTTCGCAGTTAAGTAAACTGTGGTATTCTTATAGTTCAAACATGTGAAATCTTGATCAAGTTATTGTTTTGACCGATTATGGTGTATGTTTTATATAAACACATTTGGAATGAAACATTTAATTTCCATGTAAGTTTTTCATAAGACCAGAATGAGTAGTATATACAATGGAGGTTCTGGACCACTTTCAACCAAAGCCTCTGCAAAGCCTTATTTCACAAGTAAGGCTTTGGTCGAGCCCTTAGCTCTTGCTACCATTACCCCTACTATGAAAAAGTTTGGGACGATAGCGGGGCCTCCTAGCCGCGCCGGGGGCATGGCTGGAGTGTGTTGGTATCCTGGGGCACCGCTATGCTGTGTTGACTGGAGGTAACACTGTGCCGTACGGTACGATCAATAATTCCGCTCTTACAAACCCCCTACCTGGCCCATCCCTCAAGTAGTACAAGTTAGGCTCGTCTGCTTTGATGTCCACTTTATCTATGTTGTAAGTTTTGACTGACCATATAGGATTGGTGGCTCGCTTACGGCTATCACCCTCGTGTTCCCCCGGCTGGTAAAGATACCTCACTGGGGCCCTATCTGGTATCTGTTTCTCTTTTCCACGCAATGGAGCAGCCGACTCTGCTGCTATTGATTTTAGTTTGATAGCGTCTGCCGGTTTCTTGCCGGTGAGACGGGTGACTTCATGGTTGATTGCCGACACCACCTTAGGGAGCCGTGATACCCATTCAGTCGATCGTTTTCCCGGGGTTGCCATCTCCCTCGCATACTGCGAATAAGCGCTCAGCCAAAGTCCTATTAAATCTCTCAACTATGGCTTGGCTGCGATGGGCTCCAGCCGTGCCACGCCTGACCTTTGTATCGTGTTTGGCTAGCAGTTGTGACACGTCACCCATGAACTCCGGCCCGGGGTCAACTTGCAGCTCTGTTGGCCATGTCAGCAGACTGCGTTTGTATATGCGTTCGAATCCTCTGGCTACCTGGGCAGAATCTTTTGCGGTCAAGGGTTCGGCTTCCTTGTAGCGACTGGCTACGTCCACTACGGTTAAGGCATACTTGTACCTCTTGTCGTGGGGTAGGAATAGGAGGTCTGCCTGGTGAATGCTATTAGGTATGTTAATGCCGAACCTCCTTCTCTCGCGCGTGGCGTGGTGCGGTAAATAGATCTGCCACAGGGCTTGTTTTTCAAGCCACGCTTTGGCTTCCTCGGGTACTTTCAGCGCCATTTTAGCCAGCTTATCTACAGCTAGCTCCTTTCCAGTACCCACGTGGGCTATAGTAAATAGCCTCAAACTTTCTCTGATTCCGTGACATGTAAGCCTACATACACCTATGTTCTTGGTTCAATTTTCTCATGCCCGATGCAGCGTGCGTGTTTATCCCATCAATAGCTATCCAACGTTTAGTGTCCATCGGCGACAGGGGCGTCTTGTTTATAGTAAGTCCATTATATCTTATGCCCATCACTTCTAAGTGTGTTCATTTTATGTCTAAAGGTACGGGTCTTGAACAGGGCTTCCTTGAATCTGGCGTGTTTGATGTGTTGTTTAACCAAGTACTTCTTAACACCCTTAGCCTTCCGGATCTCACCATTGTCGACCTTCAGTATGGAATACATCTTAGGCCTCAAACCTATGTACTTTCGGCTATGGGCGTGCCGGCACACTTTCGTCCTTCATCTTACCCAGGACCTTTTTATTTACCGTACTGTGTATGGCATGGGCCTTGGGGTAGTCGCTGGTGTCATACAAATCGAGGTGTTTTTCATGTCCTCATTACCGTCCTCGGTTCGAATCTCCATCAGCAGGGAATCCGTGTCAGTGTACAGCACTTCACACCTGTCGTTGTACTGTTTCTTAAGCTCGTTGTAGTAAAAGTCGTACATCAGGTGTTTGGATAAATCGAGGATGCTCATCCCCGTAAACAGGCGGTTGAATTTTATGTGGCTTTTCTTCATGTGTAGGGCAACTAGGTCATCGGTGAATATCTTGCTACGGTTGAATGCGGACTGGCTATCAGTCTCCTGAGCTTGTCTTCCTCATTCGACCGAACCAGCTTCACGGTCAGCGCGTTCCTCAGGTTCTCCATAGTCTTACCAAACACCGAGTTGTTCATGAGCTTGTAGAGATTTTTCTCAAAGTCACTGGTGGCAAGCTTTCGGAGGTCTGTGTTCATTCTGATGTAAGGCTCCATCCATGGGCTCTGGTTGAACACGAGCACCCTGTGTATTTTGGTCAGCCTCATACCCAACGATATGTACAGCTGTAGGTTGCGATAGTGAACGATGTACTTAGTCTTATTCATTAAGTTAGGCACAAGTTTTTCAACGTCTGCCACCCGCCCACCTAACAAGTTATGTTGGTACTCAGACATCCAGTCTGGGTTAATCCTCATCGTTCGGGGCTAGGGGGTAGCTGTTGTGTGATGTGTGTAATGCCTTGGGGTATTCCAAGTCAACCTCGAGGATATAACCTTTGTTCGAATCTGGTGTGATGCTCATAACATCGAAATCGGACGATACCCATTCGAATCCTCCTGTGGGTAGATACTGGCTCATAGCCCAGCCGTACAGGTTGTTGGCGTCGAGGTAGAGAATGTGATTGGTTGGCTTGCTAGGGTCGTAGCCCTTCACGTATTGATTATTTGCTTTCGCGTATCGTTTGGTTGCCATGGAGATCCCACCTCGCAAGCCTTTCTCAATGAATAGGTGCATGTCATAATCTGTAAGCAATTCCAACTTAACTCCGGTCTTTTTAAGCAAGGCATCCCACAGACAGACCTGGGCTGGTGTAATACCATCTGGGTCGAGTTTATACTGTTTGAAACATGTCGCCTAAACGTCTCAAACACGCCGGCTAACAGCAGTACATCTGTCCTCAAGTACAGGTCGTGATAGTCACCCAGGGTTTTACAACCCAGTTTATCCCATACATTAATAGCGTCGCGAGTAATCGTCTTGGGATATTTCCGAAGTCGGTCAGATTGCTGTAAAATTCTCTGATGGGGGTAGTCTGGTCTCGCTAAACTTGGCCCAACTATCCATGTACTCATAGGGGTACACACCCTTCCTCATAAGCAGGGGTCTAGTCTCGGCGTCTGTGTATCGATCGGTAATAGGGAAGGTATCATTGGCCTTGACCAGACTGTCTAGTGAAGACAATAGAAATTGTACTGAATCTATAAACCTAAGACCGTTTAAGCTGAAGGAGATGTATCTCTCCATGTTGTTGGGGATGCACGTTATATTACCATCGATTTTCGCAATGGCCTGCATGATCAAATGAGAGTCGTACCCTCTCAAGTTGTGAAAGACAACGGGGATGTTTATTGCCTTAGGGATGATTCTAAGCTTGAGGTTACACGCGCTGTGAGCGGCGCCTCTGTACTTACCGGTTATGTGGCAGTGATCTCTCACCGAATCACCGTTAAGTGGTGAGTCACACACGTGGCAGTTAGTGCTACAGGCGTGAGCTAGCCTGTCGGCTTGGGTCATACGCATGGGAGCGACTCTATACAGTGCGTTCCTAATAATTTTTTCTTCCTCCCGCAAACACTTAAGAAACCGGAGCTTTCGTTTCCCCATCACAACGGACGACCACGTATCCAAACCCACAGGCCTCATGCTCCTGTGTTTTGAGTGTGAAGCTCTCACCTGTGGGTAGAGCATTGGGAGTACCCCCAAGAGCCTCAACAGGTTTAACCAAGGCTTCAAAGTCGGCGTATATGATATAAGGCACAGGCATTTGGTTCTTGTGGTTACCGAATTTTAGGATATTGTCACCTTCCTTAGGCATGTCGACCCGTATAGCCGTCTGCCCCACACCTTGGCAATCCTCCCGGTGGGATTCTAATAAATCAGCTCGTGTGAAGCCATGTAGGCACCGTTCGCAGAAGTGGGTCTTTTCTCTGTGTGCCGATTGGTCATACAACAGCCTGCTAAAGTGTTTTATCCATGTGTAGTGGTACTTGTCACCTCTCTGGATCATGAATATATTGATAACGCGTTTCCCACCCTGTCCCCCCAGTTGGGGCTCCCCCAACGGGCTGACTCTGTGCACTATTGTTGTGTTACCTTCGTGCCCAAAGACATTTATAGCTAGATTATTCTGTTTTCTATTTTAGTTATCTGGGATATGGGGTGGGTTCATCTATACCATCCCAGTTGAGCCCATCGTCTTGGGGATAGCTAGAAAGCCTGTCTGAATGAGTGTCAGCTGGAAACAAGGCTGACCTGATAGCTACCCTCAGGCAATCGTCTCCTCTATTCTTGACGTTGACCATGGCATGTTTTTTCCTATAGTAGGGAGGCAAGTCTAGGTATGACCAGCCTCTGAATGGCACGTAGTTAGCTATGTCTAGATAGACATTATCGATTTTATCTACAGTCCACCCAGACCCCAAGTGTGTGTAGCGTTCTAGGTATTCCCGTATCTGCTGAAAACTGGTATCGATTGATGCGTCAATGGTCTCTGTATGCGTGACAACCTCTTGTTTACCTCGGAAGTAAGGCTGAACGTACTCAGTGACCCCATTCCCTGCCTGCTTATCGAGCGACATTGTCACTGTGATTTGAAATTTGATACTTCCTAGACTGTTTAGTTCCTGGTTTATTTTATCAACTATGAGAGGCTTCATATCTATAATATCTATGTTCCTATCAACATGCATGCCAGCCTCTTAAATAATTACCTACAGCTCAGTGCGCCATTTAACTGTAGGTCAATAGCTCTATTCTGCCTTAATAGTTCTACAAGCTGTGGTTTTCTCATACGGGAATATCCCCCTAACCCCAAATCCCGTGCCTGAACTTTCAGTTGTTTTACAGTAGGTACGGGGGCATGTGATAACAATGCGATTAACCCGGTTCTCCCCAGGTTTGAATAACCCGTGAATCCAAGCTGTTTTGCTTGAGCTTTTAATTGTTTTACCGTAGGAGGGGCTTCTAAACCTAGTAATTTCAACAATGCTGGTTTGGGCATTCGAGAATACCCAATTACACCCCTCTGCCTGGCGACCCGCTTAAGTTCACCAACAGTAGTCATAGTTGCGTACACACCTATGAAGATCAATGTCTAATTGGGCCGCCGTAAAGGTAAAAAATCTAGATACACTTTATCGATTATTCCCTCGCCCACCCGAACATGCAGCAGTATAGTAGGGTGTTTTGTATTACTTGCAACGAGTCGTCAACAAGTATATCTATATCCCCATGCACATCTACTCGCCCCCCATCAAAGTAATTCCAAGTGTGCCCAGCCCATGGCACATCAAACCCTACTTTTACCATGATTGTAAACGAGCACCCCTTATATAGTTCACTAACAATCATGGGTTTGAGGACACTGATATCTATACTTTTCCCCACATCCATCTGCCAGCTTCTCAGGCAACTTTCCCTGGGCTCAATTTCCACAAACATAGCTATACGTAGGTGTGTATAATCTCTAACTGGGTCACTGTCAAAGGGGCCAGCCTTACACTGCTATCTTGAGAAGTCGCCTACGTTCTTTTATGTAGGCCTTTTTATTCTCGTAGATGAGGTGATGTCTGACTATGTTCGCCCCGTGAGCTTTACATAGACAGTAGTGCCCTTTAACCCCTATGCCACACACACAACACGCGTAGTTAGGGCTTCCCATGTGGAACCAACAGTACCCCTTAGTCCTGCATTTCCTACCACAGGTCTCGGTCTTCCCCATAAGTATGTATTCGCATCGGTATGGAGCAGGTCTCATGTTTAGCATACTTATATGAGTACTTAGTCTAATTGTTTCGCAACCAACGCAGTCGCTGCTATACCCAGCGCTATGAATACCAGTTCACGGTCCATTTGCCCCTTGGATGGTGTGTAGTACTGAGCGAGTGTAGGTTTATTGAGTGGTTGCAACTGTTTACCAGTTAATAAGAAGTATTCTCTCGCTGCCTAGTCGACATCGTGGAATGTTTGAACGGCATGGTTTTCACGCCTGAGTTGTTCGTTAATGTAATCGATCCTCTGGAGGCGTTTTTTAGCGTACTCGGATTGTGCGGCCTGTAATTTCTCAATAGCGAGATTATGCGCTTTCTTTCTTCCTGTATTTCAGCCAGGCGTGTGACTCTCGTAGTTTCGAGAAGAGGAAATTACTCCCGAAAATGCTAGGGCATTTACTAACGCCCCACCAACCATCATGGCAATCGTAGCCATCCTATATTTACTTCATAATATTTTCAGGTAGTATCCCTTGTTTTACTAGGATGTCTTTTGTAGCCATCGCCATACCAAGGTTCATTATAAGCATACCCATATCCTGCAGGTTGAAATCTAGCTTGATAGTTGGTTGTTTAAGCACCATTTTAGTCAACCCGGTATCCTACAGCTAGCTAGACTGGCGACCACTGTGGCGTGGTATGCGTCGTTGACAAACGTTTTCCCCTCAGACATTATGTATATGATATAAAAATATTAAATTATAACATGATATGCGGGTTGACCTCTAATTGTGGGGGAGGGTTTCCCTCACTGTGTGGGTTTCCCTCCCCGGGATTCCTGTGTCATGTATATAACCACGAGATAACCACGGCAGCAGTTACGCCTACAGCCAACAAGAGTCGGGTCGGGTGAGTCACCGTGATAATTTTATGTTGGTTACACCACCGTTTTTTTACCGGCAGCTACTCTCTTAGGATTCTTCTGCCTGGTTACTGTAGGGGTCACCTCCAGTTGGGGTTTCCCCAACGTGGGGGGTGGAATCACCTCTGAAGGGGTCGCCTCCCTGGGGGTCTCCTCCCTGGAGGTTTCCTCCAGGTGTGGTGTCTCCTGTGCAGCATCCATCTATACTATTATTATTATTTTTCCTCTCAAATTGACAATGCTTTGCCGTGATAATCGCCGCCGTAACCGGGGCTAACAACATACCATATTTGTGGTACAGCTCGCAGCTAATAGAGCTCAAGGCGTGTTCGATAAAAGGGTCTTTCTCAAGGTCTTCCCACAATCGGCGTTCCTGGGGGATGGGAAGGAAGTATGCCGCAATACCAGTGTATATCTGGGTCATAGCCGATCCTATTGTCTTTGTCATCTCTGCTCCGAGCCGGGTCTCGTATCTAGCGTATAGCTTATCGATTTCTTCGCTGACATTTTGTGAATTTTATCTGGAGTGTACTCCCCAAAGTAATGTTTGGCTTTGCCGCCAACAGCCAACGCCACCAGTTTCTCTCGCTTATCAGCGTCCACCTATGGTGATTGGGGTACCAACAATTGTTCGAGCAGTTCATCACACTCCATCTTATAATGTAACAAGTAAGATTTAGTTTTAACTATATAATACCCGATGCAGGCAAAACACAGAGAAATGAAGGTTAAGTTGCACACGACAAACACTTCAAATACCATAGCTTTAACTAAATGCTAAGTATTTATACTAAGCATTGCTAAGCATTTGCTAAGCTTTGCTAAGCTTTGCTAAGCATTGCTAAGCATTGCTAAGCATTGCTGAGCATTGCTAAGCTAAAACACCCTATAGGCCACGGGTTGGTCGGTCTTGAGCACGAGCTTAGCGTGTTTAGTTTCAGCGAGCTGTTTCTTCACACGTTCCCTATCATGTTTGCTCATCACATCGTTCTCTCTCAAACACTCCTCGAACGAATCCCTGTCCTTGCAGTGAAATAAGGCCACCCATCGCGTCTGCTCCCTGAGGTCTTTCAACACCGAGTTGAACTTCTGCGTTAGCACCCAGACGCTGTGATTTGCATGCCGGCCAGAGAAGGCCAGGTACGATAGCATGTCTCTCTTTTTTGTTATCTCACGATTAGCGCTGCAGTCATCCAGTATGAACAGCGTTGACTCCCCTTTAAATTTCATATGGTAAGCTTTCAACCAGTCCTGCAGACGTGTTCCCGGGTCGACTTTGTGTACGTCCGGGTCCGTCATCACCCAAGGTCTTTCCGTGTACGTTTTATTCATGCTCAGAGTAGGGCATATGATAATGATGTTATCAAACACATCCCTGTAGTACCCCTCCAACATATCCAACATGAAAACGGTCTTCCCACAGCCAGTCTGCCCACACACTATAGCGCAGTGTGGGTCGCGGGGTAAATCAGTAGGCAGTTGCCTACTAGATGATGGCTTACCGCCATCAATAGATGGCTTGCACGAATCTCCCATTGTCTATATTAAGTTGCGCGTCCATAATAACGTACAGATATAATTTCAACTTGCCAGCGGGTTGAGCCTTCTTGGTAATCTGGATAGTTATCCCCTCGCTGCCGTTATCTATGCGGCGACCACTACCGTGCAGTTTATCGTCATCCGTGGATCGCATGTCCAACCACAGCGCGTACTTGGTGGTCAGGTATTCACCTATCTTAACGGAGGATAGGTCCAGGTCTTTGGTTATGTGGTGTTGTTTGGCTGGTAGCTTATTTATCTCATCCCACTGCTGGTATGCCCTCATACCATGACTGAACAGCTGGTTGGGCACGCCCTCTATGGTCACTTCCACCTTTTCAATCTCGGGGTTGAAAAACTTCTCGCTGTCCCTCCGGAACGGCTCGTAATCCTCCACTGGGACGACCAGGATGCCTTTCATCGATCGCGCCGGCACGTTCAGGTTGATATTCCACACAGTGTCGCTCTTATCTCGCATACGACTGATCTATGCCTCAGTATCGCGATCGTACAGGATGGCCATCTTCCCGAGTACTGGCTTCAACCTGCCTGGCCAGCTCGGGTTAGTGACCATGTCGAACTCCAGAGAGATGTTGTCTATGGCGTAACTGGCCTCATCACCGTTCGGCGCGCACTACTTTGCTGTAGTCGTTAAGCGTTAGCTCGTATTCAAGCCTATCACCCAGCGGCGGCCTGGTAAAACGGAGCGTGCCCGTGAGCAACTTCGAAGTCGAAGCGCACGCAGAACCGGTTCCCGTACGCTTGAGCGATGGCCTTTTCACCGTCCGATAGCTTGTCTAGCTGGTCTTGCGTGAAGCCATATCCAATGCGCAAACCGGCAGATTTGCTGCTGATACCCTGGTACACGTCATTGACACGCTCTCCCTCGCTTTTCCAGAGATCCCGTAGCAGTGAAACACGTCGCTGTCGTCGATGCTCAGCACCTCATTACCGCTGATCTTGATGGTGTTTTTCTTGATGATGGCTCGACCCACGTTCCGCACTAGCTCACGTTTGTCGTTGGTGGAGGTCAGCGTGAGGTTGAACGCCAGTCGAACCGTGCCTGGTACAATGAGGTCATTCTCACCAAGGTTTGGAAATCTAACCAGCAGAGTTTGGTTCTGGTCTATCTTGCTGGGATTGTTGGTGATGGTCACCGACTGGCGCAAGGCTCTGACGCCTAGAGGCTCTCTCGACCTTCTGAAAGGATCTAGTTTTCTACCGTACATTGTTATATAAATGAAATATATAAGTTTTAATACTAAATAATGGCAGAGTACATACCTATGGATGATATGTGGGATGATAGTGCCCAGGCATTCGAGGATGACCCCACATTCACTAACCCCTTAAGTACTGAACTTGTACAGCCTGCTGTCGACGATTATTACAACGCAGTTGAAAATAGAGACAACATCAAGCCGTTGGGGAGGGACTATGCCAAGTTTACCGTCGATAAGAAGGGCACGCTGCGATTGAAGGCTCACCCGGGGGTCGATATCATAAAAAAAGACGGGAAGCCGTATGCTTTGTCAACACTCACCAGTCGCCCTGGTGGGGGTCAGCTGATCCGTGATGAACTAGGCTTCATAGATTACGGCGGCGCACGGTCAAAGCTTCCCCCGAAGGTCGCCCAAGATCTGCAAGCAGCCAGGCCCAAAGGCGATGAACCCCAACGTGCTAAAGAAACGTCAGACAGTATCGAGAAAATATTGACCACGTACCATGACAAACCCTTGCGGTCTCGAATTTCCCCTGAGGGAACTTCGCGAGGCCTAGACGGCCTTGAAACATGTACGCCGGAGAACTTCGTGAACAACATGGGGAAACTTAATGAAATCGATGAGCACATCGCCGCGAAAAATAAAACTCACCGGCGGATGGTGATATGAAACGTCGTGTCGAGGAGAGAATAAAAACTTGGAAGGCGAGAGGCGGACTTCGGTTGGAATCCGCTTCCTCTAACCGGGAAGCGCCCGATCACAGATCAGTAGAGTACGGGGAAACCATCGATCGAGTCCTAAATGAAGACACCACGCTAGCTGACAGGATTCGATCCTGTTCCGAGCAAGGCATCACCATCGCCAGCATTCTGACTGCACTGGGCTTCATCATATCAACCCTGGTGGTGTCATTGACAGGGGGTAGCCCCACGCCTGCACCAACACCAACACCCACAGGTGGTGTCAAAGAGTGGATAAAAAAACACCTGAAATCCCTAGGGGAAGCCCTGGCTAAACTGGCTGGTAAGGCCGTCGAAGCCCTACCCGGCATCCTGGGTAGCATCGTCTCGTGGCTGCTGAGCGCTTTGGCTAAAACGGCCACGTGGCTCAGTCAAAACCTATGGGCAGCCATTGCCGCCATGGTGGGTTTGGTGTACGTAGCGGCTAAGAAATTTTTAACCAAATAAGTCCCAAAGCTACCCCACCAACCACCAGGGCTGTTTTACGGTCGATGTGCTGCTGTGTGTGTGACCCCACAGGGGGTGTTGGTTGCACCCTAGGCTCCGGGGGTGGCGCCACTATACCCGTTTCACCGGTTGTGGGTGGTGGGACGTGGGGGACGTTGACATCAGGGTTGACGTTCCAACTTTTGGCCGCCCGTGGCTACAACTATTTTGTTGTTGTAGCCCACTACTTTTACCCTCAGTTGCATATCGCCCGGAGCCATGTACAGCCCCACATCGAAGGCGTGATCGACTTCGACCTGGCATATTCCAACACGTCTTGGTAGCGTTTGATGGCACTTTCGGGAGATCAACTGGAGCATTGATAGCATCCTCAACGTTGGCAGCGAACTGTTTCTGAGCATCGTAAGCAGTCCCCTTACCGATAATACTGGAACGCTGCGTTTGCCTCTCGCGCATCCAACACCGCCCACCGTGCGTTCAATCGAAGTCGTTTAAGCGTTCAGTGCCGCACGAGTAAACCCTTTCGACGCGTGTCCAACATAAACTTTTCCAGTCATCCGCTGCCCCTCCTGATCAAACCTCCAGACTCTGTACTCCTTGTTGGTATTGAAAGCCATGTAACGGTCATCCCACTCGTTGGTTGTGAAGAGATGATACGACTTGTATCCCCAATCTTTCACCAGCAGTTTGCTGGCTTCCACAAGGGCATTTGGTGAACGATGGGGATACCCAACCCGTGGTTCGGCCCCGGCAAACGCCAATCCGTCTTCGGGTTTAGTTCGAATTCGTTGCAAATACGTTCGTAGGCCCGTCTATCATATCGCACTTGTTGTTTAATGGGTTCCATCGTCGTCCAGTGGGGCGGGGACGCTGATTTCTTTAAGGATACGCCTGACCTGGTAGTACCGTGGAACTTGAACACAGACTGACTCAGCGGTCCACGCCCAGTGTCAGTCAATGTCACACCACACCCCGTTGTAGCGCACCACGTAGCGAAGTTGAGTTGATTCTGCCAGAACTGCATCGGGTTGTTGAACCAAGCATGAACTACCTTAGCGTTAGTCACCGAAAATTTATACAGGCTGAACACATCTAAAAGCTGGGCGTTGAAATACATCCCATCAGCAACCGCGATCTTCATGGGTGAGAAATCTACGTCCAGTTTAGGGTAAAACACTCCAGGGAATACATTTTAAAACTATTATGTAATGAGCATATATACTCTAACATGTACATAACACTTCCAGGAATAACGGCGGTGAGGCCATTCAGCTGACGACGCCGCGATCAATATACGTCCGGGTCACCTCGAAGTCGCACTCTGTGATATCACCTACCTACCGCAATGGACTAACATCAATACCAGCAACAATAAGCTGTTCGTCAGTGGAGCTCGCAGCCAGATAACTGGCGGCTACTACAGCGTGTGCTCGCTAAGTTTAAGCGGCGAGGTCTTCAAACCCCTGGGAGCCGAACTCAAGATGAACGACTCAAACGGCACAGTGGTGTTAATCAACAACGGAAGAAACTCCTTGAGGCTCGGCCGCCCTTTGCGCGGACACTTTCGGTATACCGCCTGACGAGATAAAACCAACAACAACCGTCCACAGGCACGAAGTTACCCGACCTAGTACCGTGCATCGAGAGCTGTACATTCATCTCGGTCAGGTGAGCACAACGCATAACATTCAAGGGGTCACCCTTCCACTATACTGAGAGCCGCATCGGTTAAAGCGAGAAATACAACGACGGTAGAACTGAGTCGCTTTCACCGCTGGCAGTATAAGAGGTTGACTCAGGGCAACATACCTGAGCTGATAATATCGGTGTTAGATATAAATCATAATCCCGTGAATATAGGATACCTCAGCTTAACGCTTCACATAAAATGACCAGCGCACAAGGGCCCGGGTGAAAAATGCGTCAATGTGGGGATCTCCGACCTCGGGGACACCGCGGATTCGATGCTCGGAGTAGATGGTAAATTGTACGCCTTGCAACTGAAAACAACATTTACAAACGCGTTGAAGTCCCCTCGGTGGAGCCCTAGGTGATATAGTAGATACCACAAGAGCGACAGTCAACACTTTCGGTACACCTAGTCACCACCGGGGATGATAAATGGATAATATACCCATCGTTCGGGGTAAGCTGTTCGACTTAGGCGATGTTGAGAGCACTACCGTCGCCCGAAACAAGCCATATCACTGCCTTCACCGAAGATGACAAGTGGGTGTTGATACCAGATAAAGACGACTGGTTTCTCAATGTTAGGCTCGGCTCCCCCTCGTGTTCACGGATAACAAAGACAACCACCTAAACAAAGTCGTTAACAACGGAACCCTGCTCGTGGCTTACGTCCCGACTCAGAGACGTGGCGTAGCCATCAGCCCAGTCGCCAGTATGGCAGCCCACATGCTATCGAGTAAAGCGGGCATGCAAAACGTGACATTGCAGTTGGTGTCTGAATTTGAAGGCGTGGTCAGGATACTAGAGAGTCTACCGGCTTAACTCAACACTGATCATCAAAGTCTACCTAGGGGAACCATCGGGAATGATGTCGAGATCGTGAAGGGGTCAAACTCGGTGGGTGAAACGACACCAGTATCACGCTTGCACAGTTTACGCGCGGATGGGTGTCGGCTCCAACACCAGTCTGCAGGGTGTCACCGTGATCGTGGAAAACACGATATCACTAACCAAGATCTTCCTACCTGACAACATACACTTCATGGGGGTGAAGTTCACCCCTGAACTATTATCAGAAAACCAGTTGGAAACTATATCGTAATAGTATTATAACAATGACCAGTCATCGCCCCAACACTACGCTTAATGACCTAGGGGATAATGGAGGGATTCGATCAGCCTGGTGAGGAAGACACCTCGCATCGTCCTACACTTGAAAGACAATGTGTATAGGCGGGTGCCCCTAGCAGACTATAAAGAACCCAAATGGTTAATCAACATGACCCTCACCGCACCTTATATCTCACTAGACAAAGATGGCTTTGTCTCTGAAATTAGGAACAACGGTATCTTATATTTGCGAGTTTCATTCGAATAGGGGCCAAAAGAAAGTCCGCTATTAACGGATCACACGGGTAACATGTTATATTCAGTACATAGTGGGTGTGATTTTGATGTACCCGATTCCCAATTGGCTCTTAGTACTATGAAACCAGGTTCCACACTCTTCATAGAAGCATAACTCAAGCTAGTAGATCCTAAAGCGAGAAGTATATCCATTGTAATTGGGGTGGGAATAAAGTGGGATCCCATACACAATAACCAACGCTTGTCGTGATCGTCATACAACTGGACCCCGTAACTGGTTCTATAAGCACCTTAGTAAGCCCACGGGGTTTCGTGTGGAAATAAGGCCGCCTATTAGACTCTCGTGATATTTACCTGTACTCTTTTCTATCACTTATAAGCCTCAAGTACACTGCGCAAGAATTAAATAGCACACAATTAAAAGATATGTTATAAAGTATATTATAGGCACACAGAATGGGGCTATACCCAGTCGTAGAGGAAGTAGCGAAGACCCTGGAAACCGTGAGCGGGTTCCGCTTTGAGACAGTTATGTGATGTAAAACGCCAACTAGAACAAGACCGCTACAGCGCGAAAAGCACTGTGTAAGAAGTACCATAGAGCTTTCAATATCGTGGACGGGCTGACACTGCCCTTATGGCAACCAGCATGGGGCTGGGAGCGCAGGTGTTGGGTTGTTAGCTACCATCGTGGCTGCCCCCGTGAGTGCTAGGTATTGAAATAACAGCTGGGGTGGTAGGGGTGTTAGGGTTGGCTTAAGTTGACATCACGCAGACTGCATCGTAAGGCATTGAAACACGATGAGATCAGAGTTCTGGCTGAAGCAAAGCTGAACACAGTAAGTGAGCGTATTTCCACTGCACTCACTGACAGTAAGATCTCAGAGGAGGAGTTTCGTTCAATCCTCTCTGAACTCACAAAATATAACAAAATGAAACAAGAGATTCGATCCAAGTCTCGTAAGTCTACTATCAGCGAGGACGAGAAAGAAAAAAAAGTACATAGAACAAGGGGTGAAAAAAGCCCGGCAAGCCTTTATTACAAACACCAAAGAGATCATAGGCGATTCACATTAAACTGTTTCATCAAGGTAAACATGGCATAGTGCCATAGCGGCACGTTAGACGCAGCCCAGTATTGGATGATGCAATCCCAGGATACCAACACACTCCAGCCATACCCCCGGTGCGGCTAGGATGTCCCGCTATCGTCCCAAACTTTTTCATAGTAGGGGTAATGGTAGCAAGAGCTAAGGGCCCGACCAAAGCCTTACTTGTGAAATAAGGCTTTGCAGAGGCTTTGGTTGAAAGTGGTCCAGAACCCCCATTGTATATACTACTGAATGTTTTCACTTGAAGGTCACATGCAACACAAAACATAACTTTGCAGATTCTGATACCTTTCGGTATGGACTTACAGTAACAAATGATCAAAAATGCAAATTCAACTTATAAAGTTGAAAAATAACGTGATGAAAAAGCCCCCACGAAATTGGAGTTCAAACGATTCACTAATTTCACCCCAGCGCTGGGGGAAAAAGTGGTTTCAGCAGCTGTGCTGCGCTGCGCCCATGCGCATGTGCAGTGATTAGGTTCGCGAGGCTTGAACCAGGTGACTCGTAAAAACACAGCAAGTGATGCATGCAAGGATTATCACTGTGGTCGAAGTTGGAGAACAAAAGATGTTTCTTGTGATTACAAGCATCTTTGGTCTGCAGTAATAAAAATACACTGGTCCTATACTTTTTCACATCTTGCTTTTGGGGGTTGGTAGATTTGCAAACAAAGTTTTCAAGAAAGTGTAGCATTAGAAATACTAATTTCTTTGTTAAAAATTGCCCAGCTTGAAAACTGAAATGTTTTAATACATGTCTATGGAAACAGAGAAAAATATGTTGATTGTGATAAGCAGTCTCTGTCACAGACAAAACTCAATAACTGTTTTATTGACACCTATGTGTCTGCCTGCCTGTCTGCTAATGACAATATGCAATACACAACTTCAATCATTGACCACATGCAATTTGAACTTGAAACGTATCAGGCTATACACCATAAACAAAATACATTCATTTATGGCTTGTGCACCTGAGTTCTGTCTCTGTCACATTATGTAATTACACAGACAGGCAGGTGTGATACTTGTACACATGACATGTTATTATGCCCGTGGGTTGCAAACAAACAGCATCCATTTTTCTCGGATGACTGGATCGGACGGAAACCGGTGCAAACTCAGATTGTCAGTTTCAAATCCTGCTTTGTACTTGAACGAACGACAGTTTCCAACCACGCACTAGTTCACCATCTCAGTATTTGTTGATTGGATCGAACGCAAATGCAGAAAAAATGAACATGTATTTACAAAACCCAACATCTCTATACACACACACACAATGAGCCCTCAGCGTATCGGCAAATGAACCAGCTAATGAAAGACTTCGTTACACTTGAGTGCACACCCACCCGCTCTGACTGTGTTCGGTTTCCCGGTTGTTTCATTTCGAGGGAATTAAACCCAAGTACCAAATATTGCGATTGTACGCTTAGGGACCGTTCATAATTTATGGCTACAGGGGTGATGATGATTTTTATGGAGAAGCATGTACAATGTAAATGCCCCCCCCCCCCCTAAAATTTATGTACAAAATAAGTGACCCCCTGGCATGTCATGTACAAAATCAATTACCCCTCTGCCCTACCCATAATTTCTAAGCATAATTTTATACATATTTTTAGATACAACAGAGGTACAGATAAGCTGGGTATCTGCGTAAATTACGCAAATAATAGTATTTATGTGAAAACTCATTTTCTATTAAGTCTATTGCGTACAAGTACGCTTGAATTGTTGTAAATACTCATTAAATGAGATCTTAGGCCAGTAGAAATCGACGTCAAAATAAAATAACCTAGACATTTGTGATAACAGGCCAATTATTGTAGAATATTGTTCTCTGGTGTCTATTTATCATGTACACAAAACCCAAGAAAAATCAAGAGTGGGGAAATATGTTTTTGGGGGTGTCCAAAAAAGGTCCCAAAGCTTTGTTTTCAGCAAACTACACAAAAACAGTTGTAAGAAGATAGCACCGTTGCTATGTAAACAAACAGCTGTCAACTGCCAAGCTCCTGTCAAAGTGGACCAAATCTGGGTATGTATGAATAAAATTGAACACAGAAATTTACCAAATGCATATAAATAACCCTCAGATGCAATATCCACATGTTAAGCATGGACATATATTAAATAAAAATAGAAGAAGGTGACTTTGCAACCACTAAGCAGAAACATGATCACAGTGCCAAACTATCAATGTTATATTCTGCAAGTATGATTTTAACTTACAGTTACAAAGTCACATGCAGTACAAATAATAGCCATATACTGGCAAGTTAATTCTGGGCTAGTTTTTACACACATTAGAGTCAAATCAAAGACTTCAAGATCTTTTTTCATGGTGTTACTATAAATAGACTGCAGCCATCTATGTTTACATTTCATAATTAGTTGTTTATATTGAATTATAACCTCACTACAAGGTACATAGCACTTATTGATATTATACATCAATTATGCTTGCCTAATTGATTAACATTAGTCCCCAAAAGTAATTATGTTTCAAGTGAATATAAAGCCTGTATTGATGCCGAGGTCAAGGTCAAACACTGCAGAAAATATTTTCTTGACAACAAATTATAGATATGTGTATGTCAAAACCCTTCAGATGTAAATGTACTGTTTTACTTAGAATATCACCTGCAAAAATATTTTTGATAGTGTTATCTTTTATGGAACTATATAATTCAGGAATATTTTACTTATTAGGTGATATTTCAATACATATTTCAAGTGAAAGAGTTTATATTCTCCATTGAAACCCAGTATATCAATGCAGATAGTTTGAGATAATGTTACAAAACTACAAAACATGTGCAACAAACTTGCATGTTAAACAACCAGTAAAGTTTTATGTTTGAAGTTTAGATGAAATATCATTTCATTTCCACTGTTCTTTAAGTGAATATACATAATATGCATTCTATTTATTGATTATTAAAACAGAAAGTTGTTTGTAATTTACCATGTCAAAATATGCTTATTTGTATTTATTTTTACTCCATGCAGATGTTTTGGGAAAATATCGAGTGTACTATGTATCTCAGTAAGTGAAATATATAAGATGTGAAACAGGTTTATATATATTTTCTAAATAAAAATTGGCCACAAAATATGTATTACCATGTCCAAATATGCCTATGTTTAATCATAAGTTTAATTGATTTTTTTATTTTCTTTACAGATATGTTTCGATCTTCAACATGACGTGTCATTTGTCACAATGGTTCAGGAGAAGTGAAACTAAGAGGCAAGGGTTTGAACACTCTACTCAAAGAATTAACTCTTTGTAATGATTCTTTACAATCAACTCTTTAATAAAAAAGATTTAACTTTGTCCATGAAAAATGCAGAAAGTCATACTCAGCATAATCGACCATACTGAAAGCTCACAAAATAGACATCAATGAAAATACCCAGCCATGTGTATTGAGATCAGGGAACAGTACTTTAACAACTACTGAACTCACTGCCTTATTTATGCAAATGGGAGTGATTTGGAAGACCTTCAATAACATCCAAATAGAAATTCAGCAATCAGCAATATCAATATTTTCAGCAGAGGGAAAAAAGTATTCTGCAAGAGACCGTTCTCAACTTCTGTGAGAGAAGATCTTTGATGATAAGGCAGTTGATGTTCCAGCTGGTAACATTGGTGCAGTTGAGGCAACATACCACAGACATTGCATGGAGTGTTTTTTGCATGAGCATGAAAGGACAGCAAGGACAAACCCTGAGGATTCAGCAAGAAAGATTAAGAACACAGCCTTCAGTTCCTGGTGTGAGCTGCTGCCAGAAAGTATGCAGAATGGAAAGCTGTACACTCTACAGTAGCTGTTGGATCTGTATGCTGCTGATCTGCTTACTGGGATCTCACCCTACAGTTTGAAGCATTTTAAACGCCGCCTCCTTTAGTATTTTGGATCAAGGATCACTATTGCAGAAGTATAGGGGAGACCAAGCGTTGTGACCTTGACAGACATGAATCATGAATCATGAATCACAAGTTGATAATACAGCCCATGAAAATCTCAAACAGCTTCATGTGCAACTGCTTGAACTGAAAGATCAGAAGAAATCACCATCAAGGACAAGTAAGCTTTTGTTTCCATTGTAAGGATGTTTATAAGTGCAGAGCGCACTGGGAACTGGCAGTTACATCTGAAAGCAACCAACAGGAGGCATGTTACCCCTGTTTGCAGCATCTGGACACAACAACTATGCCAAATTCTGCACATTGTATCTTCAGGATTGTCTTTGTCTGTGCTCCTGTCTGAAAGTAATTATGGAAGCTGGTCTGTTTACAATCAGAAGAAACCCAAAGCAATTATGGAGTGACACTTAAGGAGAGACATAGTCATAGAGCAATGTCTAATCAGAGCAGGCAAAATTCAAGGAGACTTAATCAACATCACCCACAAGGATTCAGCATGAACCAAATAACTGCTCTCTGCACAAATATGACAGGGATGACATTTGGAAAGGTGTTGAAGAAGGCATCACAAGTAGTCACATTTGATTTACCACCATGAAGAAGTGTGTCCGCCTATCAGACGGGGCACAGCCGAGGATGTCATCAATGGAGCTGTGTCAGCGATTACTATCAATAACTCTTGTGAGTGGTCCTCCATCTCCAGATGTCTTCTCATTTGAACTTGCAACAGTGTCACCAGCTTTCTTCCATGATGATGGATCCATGAGAAAATGCCCAAGTCTGTCCTGGCCAGATATCTGCTTACACATTACCGGTACCACAAAGAAGAAGAACACACACAACACCAGGTGTAGTCGTTGGATGTGCACTTCTCCAGCATATACCATGGCCAAGGATTGGTACCATTGCTGACATATGCAAGATCTATGTTGATAGTGTCATGCACAGAACAACACAGAAGTGGATGACATAGATGAAGCGGATGACACAGATGTCTTGGTGGCACTGATTTATCACAGCAAACATGCAACCAATCTATTCATGAAGTCACAGTAACAACTTATATCTATAAATAGTTGGTTGCAATGGGCGAGCGATCTAAGACGCCAGGCTAGTGATCCAGCGAGCTTAAGGTGCCGGGATCGAGCCCACCTGGAGTCAACTTTGTGTACAGACTCTTTCAGTGTTGTCACAACCCCTAGTGTACAGTACACAACCCTGTACACTTAAAAGAACCCACGAATCTGTTGGTATATGACCAGATGGTGTCCGCATGAATACGTGCAAACACCAAGTTGCGGGTACAGCAACATGCACTAAACTTGGACAACGTACTGTGACTATGTGTCCCAGTCCACCCAGCTGTGAATGGGTTTCTCGTAAGGATGAGAAAGCCACATTAACTTTGTGCGCCTAAATGGCTGCAAGAGTTGTATGGTCCTCAGGGAGTTGAGGTTGAAAAATATGATGTGCCGTTGAGATTGACATCCTATGATCGAGGGAAAAACAACGCGCATTGCTGAGCTAAGCTGGATATTGGCGCTATACAAATATCATATAATAATAATAATAATAATAAATCTAATAAAAATAAGTTTGTGTGAATTTCTGTCTCATGGACATTAGTTGTGCTTGCTCACTTGTATAGATTTTGCATTGCTGCTTTGTTATTTCATCTCTGTATATCTTCAATTGCTGGTATTTATGTTCTGATGACTTCTGTTGGGGTAATAATTGCGGCCAACTCAGACCACAAGACAACTGGCAGTTACCGTTACCGTTCTAATAAAGATTTTTCTGATCCATAATGTGCACCTGTGTTTGTTTTCTTTTTTTATGTCATAACAATCACTGTTGGTATCAACAACGAGACGGTAATTTTACTCAAAATGTTAAAAAAGAATGTTTCTATTAGCTGCAGTGAAATCGTGTGTCCCTCAGATATTTATAACTTCGGCCCGCATTATTCACAGCAATCACTATCATATTCTGTCTACTCACGCCTCGAAATAAAGTGTAACTGACAGAAAATGGATACGTATACATATGTCATAATTAATGGAGCTTGCATTGACGATCACATGTGGAATGATACTGTCCAAAAATATCCAGTGTATTATGAGATTGCCAACAGCATCAGTCAGGTACAACAATGTATTTGATAGACAGGATTAACCAGAAGCAAACTGATGTCAAGAAAGGCAAACAGTTTTTGCATCTCGCTCCATTTCCTTCACACAGAGTTTTGATCCAAAACTCATTCAAACATTGCAAAAGATTGATGTCAGTGAATGTTTCTTATTGAAATGAGGTAATGTAAAGAGCAAGTTAATGAAATATAACAAAAATTATTGAAACCATAAACCTTGAGATTCACGACCTCATGACAGTAGAGTCAATGGAAGCTGACCTTCTTGATTGTGATATGGCGGCCATCTTGAATTAAAAATGGCGGCCATTTTAAATTCAAGATGGCCGACATCGGTAAATAATTAAAATATTGTACATTTTGTTGAAAGTAGGCTTGTTTATAAATGAAAATACTAACCAGTATGAAGATAAACCAAAAATATGTTATGAACTATGTAGCCGTGACAAGCGCATTCTTTGCTGAAATGTGGGTGAAAGGACAATAGACCCCACCCCCAACACCATGCACAAAAAATATATTTCCCAAACCTTGATTTTCTTTGGTTTTTTTATGGTGACCAATAACACCCTTCTGGTCAGGTTAAACACAAATTTGGCCTGTTATCAGAAATGTCTAGGTTCAGTGCAGTTTCTACTGGCCTATCTTAAAACTTGCAGTCTTTCTTATCGTTTCTCATATTACAGATCAAATATAACTAACAAACACTAAGCTTTATTATATTATATTATTTTATTATATTTTCAAACTTAATGGTAAATGGCAAAATACCCAATTGAGTTTGAGTGAGGAGAGTACAATTTATTTGATTAATCAAAGGAAAATTAGGATACCCAATTGAGATGAACACAAGTGAGTACATAACTCAATGACCCAAAATGTTATCTATAGCTCTGGTACAAAATAGATGACCCCCCTCCAGTTAGTGTGTACAAAACTGATGACCCCCCCTAGCTCGCCAGAACAAAATGGGTGATGCCCCCTTATAATCATCATCACCCCCCTAGCCATAAATTATGAACGGTGCCTTATAATTTTGTTTATTTGTTTTTTTCGTAATCACCAATGTATATTATATGTTATGAATAAGTGATAATTGTGTTTTAACTATGTTTGTTTTTTTGGTTGCATGTGACCTTTAACAGTATCTGATTATAAAAGCTTGAGGTAAACAAAGTTTATTGTGCTTCAACAGAATACATATTCCTCTTTAATTTGACAAATATGTAACTGGCTTGTCGTAATTGGGAGAGAATAAATCTGAAGCATATATTTATTCTCACCTCCGTAACAGAAGTATAAGAAGGTACATTTGAAGGTGGTATATCTCGAAAAACAAAATATCTTACGAGTGAAATTTTTGTTTTGAATAGGTTGGATGTTTGTTTTCAAGAAATAAATGTCATTTCATTAATATTAGATATTTATATTTTGGTGTATGTGTAATCACAAGTGAGTCAATTATGCTGGAATGACTGATATACCTCCAACAGAAGATTTCCAAATGATCAGCATTACATTTCTTCTTGTCGTCTCTTTTTGGTGAAGATGTATTTAATCGATGAAGATGTTTTTATTCCATATGTCCAAATTTTAATGATTTTTTTTCAAATTCTGTCGAATTTCTAGTGCAAACGTATTGGCGTAGTTTGAGGCTAAAATGCGTAGCGACTACAATAAAATCATAGAGGTTGGCATCTCTGGATAACCCACCTCTTTCTTGAGCAGAAAGCTCAAAGGATTTAAAGACAAACAAAAAAGCAAAGGATTGAAGGAGTCCCCTTGAAATATCCCCTTCTGATTGGAATAGATTCTGAAGTCTGCACCTGCCCTTGAGAGTACATCTCAAGTTTGGTCGACCAGCAAGACTTGAGCAAATCAAGTAGTTACTCAGGGAGGTCAGTACAACGAAGAGACTTCAGAATCCATTCATGAGGGACAGAGTCGTATGCCTTTTTGTAGTCAATCCAGCACATAGAGAGGTTGCAGTGATATGTTTTAGCCTCTTCCAAAATCATTTTCTGTACAAGAAGTTGATCCTTGCACCCCCAACATCCCTTTTATTGCCCCCTTCTGCTCTCTATAAATTATGTCATTGGAAGAGCAATAAGATGACACGAGGTTTGTCAAACACACTGTGAATATTTTGTAGTGTGTATTCAAACATGTGATAGATGGATCTGTCAAGTCTCCTTTTTGGGGGAAGGAGTATGGTGTAATAAAATATTTTCTGCAGAATTGTGTAAAATCTAACTTTTTCTGATTTGCAGTAAGTGGCATGGTGTTATCAATTTGGTTTCTAAATACATACAAATATAAATACATATAAATTGATAATGTAATATTGACTTCTTTTCTTCAAGTCACTATAATTAACAGGAAGCAGAAACTTACCTTGCTACTTCGTCCCTTGCTTGCCACAGACCTTCCCAAGCCTCGGTTGCCTGTAATGCACACAATAACCATTTTTTCATTGCTACTAGAATTGCAATCAACTCTACACTGCAGGTAACAAGTGTAGAAGTGAGCACAGCTCACATACCCCCGCTTCCCACTTTGGGACATAGAAATGACTGATATTGATATATATAATGTGACAAGGTTCAGCAGCTCACAAGACTTTCTCCTTGACTCTACTAAACTTTATATACATGTCACAGGTTCAATTGTTCACACAATGTACAGCACAGCACCACTGGCACATTTTACAATTTTTGTCCCTAACAGCTTGCCATACAGATGAGCTGGCTGCCGGCAGGTACATCCTGGGCTCTGGCACATGCTGCTCCTGCAGTCTGTGCACTCAGGTGATATAAAAGCTGCATGTGCCATGTGCCCGGCACACACCATGCTGGCAGTGGCAGCCCTTCATGTAATTTCCCTAATTACAGGTACGCAAGTTTGTTTGAATTGTTCATATTATAACAATTTCTTATAATTAAGTCAGGTGTAACCCTGTATTTAAATAATTACATTTAATGGTTTAGTAACCAGGTGGAACCCTGTAGTTAAATACATTTAATGGTTTAGTAACCATTAACTTTCAGATATATAATATTTTATGTAAAATGTCACAATAGTTTTACTTGTTGTATTGATATATGGACACACCATGCTGGCAGTGGCAGCCCTTCATGTAATTTCCCTAATTACAGATACATTTATGGCACGGTCGTGTTTGACCAACCCCAAATGGCAGAATAAAGCGATTGAACACCAGTCCAGAGGTCATGTTATAAAACCCTGCGACATTTTGGCTAACGTGGGGCTGGTGTTCTCAACAACTTGACAGCCATAACATCAACATGACCGCCATAACTACATGACTGCCACAGCATCATGACAACTTTAACCACTGGCCATGGGCATCGTTTCATCGATGGATACAGTATTCCTGTCAGTGTTCTGGTGACCAGGTTTTGTGGTAGGGCCCGATAACATCATGATACGTTGCCGGCAGTAGTACTATTAACAGTATGTCGAAAGTACTAGTACTACCCGTCATAGGTGTGCACACTTTCGCGTTTGGCGTTCGCGATGTACATAATATATTGTGAACAGACATTTATTTGATATTTTGGAATGACTTTCACTTGTGTTATTCTGTGACTGACTATATTGTTTCATGAATACTATCCATGGATTGCTTCGCGTTTCCGCGTGTGGAAGTTGACTTTTTGTGATGCTTTTATCACATGAACTTATGTTGAACGTTTGAACGTGACTAGTCACATGGACTTTTGTTGAACATTTGATCAATGTATTGACCATTCTGTTTCTTTTTCAGCTGTTCACTATAGAATAATTTAATTTCACGTGTGTTTAATGTTTATTGTGCCATTTGTTTAACATGCCACTGAAGTAATACGTGAAGTAGTTCTGGGTTGTGACATTACTGCTTTCATGTTTCGGAATAGTTGAAAATGAGTTTATACTATTTACACAGTGAATAGTTTTGAAATGTTTTGCTAGTCCATCTTAGCTTAGACTTTTGATAGGAGATTGAAAGTTTGGTGCGAGTGTGAGAATTGTCATAGGGAAATTATCACATGCCTAACTGTCTTAACAACTGCATTGCACATTTTTGAATTATGAACACAATTTGATACCATGTTGTTAATACTTTGACTTTGTTTTCAGAGCTGACAGTCTTGGGGAACCAGATGTGATTCTTATCCTTATTAGTGGAAGTTTGATGTTTGCTGACTGATGTATTTTAGATTTTCAGGACTTGTATTTATTTGTCTACTTTTATCACTGACCCTTTCAGCAATGGCCACTGGCGGAACTGAAGAGGATTGGGAATCCAAACGTAGCAAGGCTGGAGTTAGTGAGGATGATATTCAAAAGATGATCCAGTACATAGAGACTTCAGGATATCAGGTTCAACCTTCCAGTCCCAGACATCGGGCAAGTTCTCTGTTACCACCTAACACACAATACATTCAACCACCCCGTATATCTGTATTCTCAGGTAGTGATGCCAAGGGGGAGTCTTCGTTTGAGAATTGGATGTTTGAAGTTAAGTGCTTGTTGAATAGTAGGGATTATCCAGCCTCTATCATAGCACAGGGCGTTAGGAAGTCGTTAAAGGGTGAAGCTGGTAGAGCTGTCCTTTTGCTTGGTGAACATGCATCAGTGGATGATATTTTGAGTAAGCTTGACAGTATTTATGGTGTTGTTAGTTCAGCTGATACGTTGCTGCAGAATTTTTTCACTGATTGCCAGAAGGAAGGTGAATCGTTGGCAACTTGGTCCTGTAGACTTCAAGATACTTTGTTGAAAGTTAAATCTAAGGGTGACTTTATGCATGAGGATGCTCTTGAGTGTATCTTGAAAACAAAGTTTTGGAGTGGTATAAGGAATGATAGACTGAAGGATGCAACAAGGCATAAGTTTGATAATTGTTCAGATTTTGATTCTTTACTCAGAGTTGTCAGGGAAACTGAACAGGAACTTACTGGATCTGTTAAGGTCAAGGATGTTAGACACAAGAAAGTGTATACTAGTTCTCAAGTTGCTGATTCAGATGTTTCTCAACACTTAAAGGATATTCTCAAGAGAATTGATACCTTAGAAAAAAATCAGAAGGCGTTGAGTCAGTCTACTTCATCGAAGCTAGAAAAAGATGTCAGTGAGATCGTACAGAGGTTAGCTGCTATTGAAAGTAAAGTTGGTCCGTCTAATCCTTCAGGTAATCCTCGTGGACATGGTCGTGGTAAATACAGAGGTCGTGGTAGAGGAATTATTGGTGATCATGGTCATACAGATTTAAACCATTAAAGACTTCTGTTGAGGAGCAAACAGTTGTCGGTGAACGTGATCGCTCCAATGACTTGTTTTCTAGAATGGTAGGCCCTAGTGTACAAACTGTTGTTCTTGTCAATGGCGATGAATGTGTTGTTTTGCTAGATACAGGATCTCAAGTTACTACCGTTTCAGAGTCTTTCTACTATCAGAACTTAAATGATCTTAGGTTACGTCCCATAGAAGAGTTTCAGTTGAAGGTTAGCTACTGGTGATATACTCCATTACACTGGCTATATTGAACTCTCCGTTGGTGTCCCATTTAATGATAGAACTTACATGATACCAGTGTTGGTAGTCAAGGATACCGAGTTTAGTGCCCAGGTTCCGATGATTCTTGGTACAAACACTATTAGATTGTTCTATTCTAATGCACCTCAGATTGTCTCAGAGCCTTGGCAGATGGTATTTGATTACTTAAGCTCAGCTAGTTTAGGTACTGTCAAGTCGTCCAGTAAGCATCCTATTACTCTGCAACCTAGGGTGGCGACCACTTTGAAGGGTATAGTGCATACTACTCCAGGTAAACATTGTGCTGTGACGGAGCAGTTGCAGATTAGCCCTGAGGGTTTAGGTGTTTGTCCTAGAGTTGTAGAAATTGATGGTCAGCGTAAGACTGCTACTGTCTATGTCAAGGTTTGCAATTTGTCTGCTAGAACTATTACACTTCCTCATAAAAGCAGAGCTATGTAGTTTGCAAGAGGTTCAGGTTATGGATTGTTTGCCTTTGGATTTGGAAGATGGTAGTGATGATTCTTCAGTCGGTGCTATGGATGAGAAGCCTGTTACTATTGATTTAGCAGATAGCCCCTTGTCTGGTGATCAAAGAGGTCAAGTACAGGATATGCTTAGTCGATGGACAGATATTATGTCTCAGCATTCTCTAGATTTGGGCCATACTACAACAGTTAGACATGAGATCAATCTTAAGGATGATGTGCCTTTCAAGGAACCATACCGTAGAATACCCCGGCTTTATTTGAGGAAGTTAGGCAACATCTTAAGAATATGCTTGAGTGTGGAGCCATTAAGTGAAAGTCATAGCCCCTATTCTTCAAATATTGTATTGGTTCGTAAGAGAGACGGCAGTCTAAGAGTATGCATTGACATGAGAAAGATTAATGCTAAAAGCATTCGGGATTCCTATTCATTGCCAAGGATTGACAAAACTTTAGATTGTCTTGCTGGATCAAAATGGTTCTCTAAGCTTGATTTAAGTTCAGGTTACTGGCAAGTAGAATTACGTGAATCAGATAAGAAGAAAACAGCATGTTCTGCAGGTCCCTTGGGATTTTTTTGAATGCAATTTGATGCCTTTTGGTTTGACCAACGCCCCAGCAACGTTTCAGAGGTTAATGGAGAGATGTATGGGCGATTTACACCTGAAAGAATGTTTGATCTATCTGGATGATATAATCATATTTTCACAAACATTTGAACAACACTTGACTAGAGTTGAATCTGTATTTCGGAGGTTGAGGGAACATGGTTTGAAGTTAAAGCCGTCCAAATGTGAAATCTTCAGAAACAGGGTCAAGTATCTTGGGCATGTTGTATCCTCAGAAGGAGTAGAAACTGATCCAGATAAGGTTGAATCTTTGAAATCATGGCCAGTTCCTGAAACTGTCAAGGAGTTGCAGAAATTTCTAGGTTTCACTGGTTATTACCGTCGGTTCGTTCAGAATTATGCGAGAGTGGCCAAACCTCTGACTGATTTACTCCATGGAAAACTGGAGAAAGGTAAAGCCAAATCTAAGTCAAAGTTACAATGGACTTTTGAACATCAAGCAGCTTTTAATCAGCTGATAGAGTGTTTAACTTCACCACCAGTACTTGCGTATGCTGATTATTCCAAACCCTTTATTCTCAATATAGATGCCAGTAGTGAAGGGTTGGGAGCAGTTTTGTATCAGCACCAAGATGACAAGGAACGAGTGATTGCTTATGCTAGTCGTGCATTGAGGAAATCAGAGAAAAATTACCCAGCACATAAATTGGAGTTTTTGGCACTCAAATGGGCTGTGTGTGATAAGTTTCATGAGTATCTATATGGCAATCATTTTGAGGTTAGAACTGGTAATAATCCCCTCACATATGTCTTGTCAACAGCCAAGTTAGACGCGACAGGGCACAGGTGGCTTGCAGCATTGTCAACATATGACTTTAAAATTATCTATCGTGCAGGAAAAGCTAACAAGGATGCAGATGCTTTATCTCGTCACCCAAACTTTTCTGCTACAGATATTCAGTCCAATGTTGTTAAGGCTATTTGTGGTTCTCAGTCTGTGAATATGGTTGAATGTTTGGCAACTTCACCAGATGTTGTGGAGGAGAGTACTGTTCCTTTTAGGAATGTAGATTGGGTCTTAGAACAGTCTAAAGATCTGGATGTTGGCAAAGTGATCGATTTTGTCACAAAGGAAAGAAAACCAACTGCTCGTCTAGTTTGCAAAGAATCCGATGGAGTTAAGTAGGCTTTTAGGGCAGTGGAAGAAACTTGTGGTTAGAGATGGTGTTTTATACAGAAAAACGTTCCATCAAGGTGATTTGAGATATCAACTTGTATTGCCAACACAATGGAGGAAATTAGTTTTGGATGCGCTACATGATGACATGGGACATCAGGGTCGAGACAGAACAGTAGATTTAGTTCAGTCCAGGTTTTATTGGCCAGGGTTGTCTACAGATGTCGAAACAAAGATCAGGCTTTGTGGTAGATGTATTCGCAGAAAATGTTCTCCTAATCAAGTTGCAGCTCCACTTGTGAATATTTCTACAAGTCAACCTATGGAATTAGTTTGTGTAGATTACCTTTCTCTGGAGGAAGCAGGTGGATGTGGGAATATTCTCGTGATTACGGATCATTTTACGAGGTTTGCACATGCAGTTCCCACCAGGAATCAAACAGCTACTACAACAGCTAAGGCATTATTTGATTTCTTTCTTCACTATGGGTTTCCAGCACAGCTACATAGTGATCAAGGTCGCAATTTGAGTCCAAGGTTATCAAAGCCCTCTGTAAACTAGCTGGCACTGTCAAGACAAGCACATCGCCATATCACCCAATGGGAAATGGAATGGTAGAGCGATTTAACCAGACTTTACTCAAGATGTTGGGTACCTTGGAGGAAGATAAAAAGGCAGATTGGAAAATGTATGTTCCAGCATTAGTACATGCATACAATGCTACAAGGCATGATAGCACTGGTTATTCACCATTCTATCTGATGTTTGGGCGGCATCCCCCGTTTGGCTATAGATGCTTTCCTTGGCATTAATCCAAATGACATGCAAGAGCAGTCAGGTGTCGATTATGTAGCCAGGTTGAAGGAAAGGTTGGACTATGCTTATAACATTGCTTCCACGGAGTCAAGTAAAGCTGCATGCAGACACAAGAAGAGATATGACAGGAGAGTAAGGGAAGCAGTTCTTACACAAGGAGATAGAGTACTTGTGAAGAACGTTGGTCTGAAAGGAAAGCACAAATTGGCAGATTTCTGGTCCAGTGACCCATATACAGTTGTCAGTCAGCCAAATAAGGACATACCAGTATCTGTGGTGAAAAGAGAGAATGGAAAAGGTAAGGTAAAGACATTGCATCGAAATATGCTTCTACCTTTTATGTCTCTACCTGGTCCAGATGTGACTATGCCTGCACAGCGCACACAAGAACACAACTCAAGGAGATAGATTTTGAAGATATTTCTTCTGAAGATGAAAGTGAGTGTGAGGATTTAGTTCCTTTTCTCTATATTGGAGATCACCAAGGTAACCCAGAGGTTTCTATCACTTCATCGTCTGTCGAGTTGGATCATGCTGACTCTCATATTTTGGATCAACCAAGTTCTTCAGATACAGAAACTGTCAATAGCACTGAAGAGGCTACTGTAAATGACATTTCAGGAATTGTTTTGAATTCGAACAGAATTCAACCGGGACTCCCAAGATTGTATTCTTGATCCGGTGCCAGTCCTTTTATTCCTCGGCGTTCAGGTCGTTGAAAGGAGGCCACCAGACTGGTTCAGGAGTGGTGCGTATATTTTGCAGCAAAATGATGAAAATGATGAAATATTTGTATAATTCCTAATTGCATTTCAGGAGTTATTCTTTGAAGACATGTAATAATGTTTGAAGTTTGTATTGTATTTCAGATGTTTTATAATGTCGAGGACGACATTTTCCTGAGGAGGGGAAGGTGTCACAGGTTCAATTGTTCACACAATGTACAGCACAGCACCACTGGCACATTTTACAATTTTTGTCCCTAACAGCTTGCCATACAGATGAGCTGGCTGCCGGCAGGTACATCCTGGGCTCTGGCACATGCTGCTCCTGCAGTCTGTGCACTCAGGTGATATAAAAGCTGCATGTGCCATGTGCCCGGCACACACCATGCTGGCAGTGGCAGCCCTTCATGTAATTTCCCTAATTACAGGTACGCAAGTTTGTTTGAATTGTTCATATTATAACAATTTCTTATAATTAAGTCAGGTGTAACCCTGTATTTAAATAATTACATTTAATGGTTTAGTAACCAGGTGGAACCCTGTAGTTAAATACATTTAATGGTTTAGTAACCATTAACTTTCAGATATATAATATTTTATGTAAAATGTCACAATAGTTTTACTTGTTGTATTGATATATGGACACACCATGCTGGCAGTGGCAGCCCTTCATGTAATTTCCCTAATTACAGATACATTTATGGCACGGTCGTGTTTGACCAACCCCAAATGGCAGAATAAAGCGATTGAACACCAGCCCAGAGGTCGTGTTATAAAACCCTGCGACATACATGTTAGATAATAGTTTTGCCATGTACTGATTACAGTAATAATTTATGGAAACATTATATTTTTGTGTTTTCCGTAGAAACCTTACATACAATTTAACTTGTTGCACACAATGAAGTGGACGTAGATGAAGATTGTTATTTTTTAGCACATGGCATATCTGGGGGTCATGATTAACTTGCGTATTAAGTTTGGTGAACCTAGCATGTATAGTTTCCATGATATGCTGTGGCCAAGTAACCATCAAACACATTTTGCACCAAGTCATGTTTCCATGGAAACAACAACAAAACAAATTCTGAAAAAACTTTAAAATAGCAAAAGGCACATCAATGGGTAATGATTAACATGTGTGTGAAGTTTGGTGAACCTAGCATGTAAACTTTAAGAGATATGCTCCGGACAAAACCATCAAACACATTTGGCACTAAGTCGTGTTTCCATGGAAACAGCAAAAAAAAATAAAAAATTCTGAAAACACTTTAAAATAGCAAAAGGCACATCAATGGGTAATGATTAACATGTGTGTGAAGTTTGGTGAACCTAGCATGTAAACTTTAAGTGATATGCTCTGGACAAAGTTTTGGGACGGATGGACGGACAGACGGACAGAATGAACGCTATATACCCCCGTTACTTCGTAGCGGGGGTATAATTACATACAGACTTACCACATTGGTGCCCAGGTTTACAGGTTGTAGAAGGCTGTTTGTTTTGGAAATTAATGGTGAGTCTCTGTGACTCGTGTAATAATGTGTCAGCTTACAATGGCAATGCATGAATCCATCATGGAGTAATAATTCATACAAAACTTCATTATTAGTTATTACCACTACAAGCAATACATTAGGATTCAGGTATTAAGAAAATATAAATATAGAATATTACTTTCAACATGACGAGTATTAGCCTTGACAAAGACAACAGTCTAAAGTAATAAAAACTCTAACATATGTTATATTTGAGATTACACTTTCTCAGTAAAGTACAGATTCTAGTACTTTTGTTGGGTTGAGTCCGATCCGGGATTCGAACCCACACCCTCAGAGTCAGGCACCTAATTGCCAACAGACAAAGTCAGACGTCTAACCCGCTCAGCCTCCGGATTGGGCGTGGGTGTGGTTGTGGGTTGGAATCCCAGATGGGACTCAACCCAACTAGAGTATTAGAATCTGTACTTTACTGAGAAAGTGCAATCGCAAATACAAATGTATAACATATATTAGATTTGACCACTTTCTAAATGGCATTTGGCATTCATAATAAAAACTCATGAAAACGGTATAAGTTACTATTACATAGTTAAGTTGTTTCTAGATAAATCCTAGTCTGAGGATATAAGGACTTATCTCTTAGACACACCTTTCAGTAAGAAAAAATTGCCTTAATTTATTTTACAAAGTAAACATGTCATGACCAATATTAGAATAACATTGTCCAGATACTTCAATTTAGGCTCATTAAGATTTAGCCCAGTGTAATACCACTGAAGCATCTAGTAAATGTATCAACAAAATTAGTGCCAGTTGAATTAGGATTAGCAGGATTAAGTACTCTCCTCTGTCTGTTCATTTCCTTTAATGTAGGGTATTCTTGAGCACACCACATTTTGTACCATCAAACAACCATAGTCTTTTTATTGTTTCAATTTTAAATAAATAGTTAGGAAATCAAAATGTTAGTCAGTGAATTGTGTCAGTATATATATCTAAAAATGAAATTATATCAATCTGTTGAGAGTTCAGTCTGTTGTCAAAAGCAGGGAAATAATAACACCCAAGCTCCCAGACTCAGCCAATATCAATCAGCATAACAGGCACAACAAAAATTGCCTGGCCAAATGAAATAGCCTAGCTGGCCACATACAGGGAGATAATAACACCAAACCTCCCATATTCAACCTAGCTCAATGAGCATAGTAACACTAACAAGAAGACAAAGTCATCAATATCCCCCTCAATGGCAAAATACTCTTCATGAATATGTCTACGAGTTATGCTTATGTGAAATGTTTTGGTGTGTATATAGCTAAGTGGAGTACTGAGACTGAGAGGTTTCAAAGTTCTGCTCCAGAAAGGAGCACTACCACCAAATTCAGTTGAAGCCAAAATTGTTGCCATGGAAATGCAAAAAAACCCATTTTATTCAGAAATCCAAAACTAGCAAAAGGCACCAGTTCACCACTAGGCCTACCTATGTATGAAATTTCGTGATAAAACAGTAAACAGTTTTTAAGTTCCGCTCCGGAAAAGAGCACTACCACCAATTTCAGTCTAAGTCAAACTTGTTGCCATGGAAATGCCAAAAATATTTTATTCAGAAATCCAAAAATACCAAAAGGCACCAGTACACCACCAGATCTATCTATTTACCATGTTTGGTGAAGAAATAGTGAACAGTTTTAAAGTTCTGCTCCGGAAAAGAGCACTACCACCAATTTCAGTCTAAGTCAAACTTGTTGCCATGGAAACGCAAAAAATATTTTATTCAGAAATCCAAAAATACCAAAAGGCACCAGTTCACCACCAGATCTATCTATGTGTCAAGTTTGGTGAAGAAACATTGAATGGTTTTAGAGTTCTGCTCCGGAAAAGAGGACTACCACCAATTTCAGTCTAAGTCAAACTTGTTGCCATGGAAATGCAAAAAATATTTTATTCAGAAATCCAAAACTACCAAAAGGCATCAGTACACCACCAGATCTATCTATGTGCCAAGTTTGGTGAAGAAATATTGAACGGCTTTAGAGTTATGCTCCGGAAAAGATGTGCACGGACGGACGGACGGCAATAGAAATTGCCTATTTAATAGAAATTGCCTATCAGCCTATTTGGTCACATGCGTCCCAAAAAGGGGCAGCCTTTTTCATGCGTCCCAAGGAGGGACAGCCTTTTTCATGCTTCCCATGGTGGGACAGCCTTTTTCATGCGTGAGGAAGGACAGCCTTTTTCATGCGTCCCAACGAAGGACAGCCTTTTTCATGCGTCCCAGGGGCGGTGGGGTAGCCTAGTGGTTAAAGCGTTGGCTCGTCACGCCGAGGATCCGGGTTCGATTCCCCACATGGGCACAATGTGTTAAGCCCATTTCTGGTGTCCCCCGCCGTGATATTGCTGGAATATTGCTAAAAGCGGCGTAAAACTAAACTCAGTCAGTCATGCGTCCCAAGGAGGAACAGCCTTCTTCATGCGTCCCAAGAAGGAACAGGTCCAAGGCAACCTTTATAAAAAAAAACAATAAATAAAAAGAAAAGAAAATACATGCGTCCCAAGGAGGGACAACCTCTTTCATGCATCCCAAGGAAGGACACCCCCTTTTTTCATGCATCCCCAGGCGGGATAGGTCTGCCGAAATGCCTGACAGCGAATGTGACCTTCATAAAGATCAAACATCAAGTCAAATGTTAGTCAGTAGGGTTTAGACTCTTCAACCCTCTTGCCCTCAGCTCAGCAGCCATCCATGTTATTCTGTACTTGTAAACAAAATTGTTATTAGCTTCTTGTGACTTCGGACTCTTTGCTGAGCTAATTCCCCACAATGACCAGCATGCCATTCCACTAGAAATCTCATTGGTACCATACAGTAGGTGACCATAATAAAAACAATACAGCTGCTCATACGATCATCCACATGTCAATTTCTATTTTTATTTCAGCCTGCCAGCAACTGAATTTATCATTCAGGTTTGAAATTAGTCTGTACCAACCAATGTTTGTAATTATGTGGCAGTAACAGATTTTGTATATTAAGTAGAATTCATGCAAATAAATAATTGCAATTTCTGTTTCATATGGCTCTTATCTCATGTGGCTGGAGTGACCCACAAGTAGATGGTTGCACTTCTGTCTTGAAATAAGCTAGCTAAATGTTCCTGACATGAAATCCATAGTCTACAGCGTCCACAGCTAAGTGCATCAGTCCTGTGTGAACACTTGACAGTTTTTACTGGGCATAATAGTCTGTCCAGTAGATCACAATCCAATGATGGAGACAGAGATGAGATAGTGATAACCCGCTGTCCCAGAGGTCCCACTGCAGACTTTTGATTCTTGGCAAGGAATTCTTAGTAACACTCTGATCATGACTGGATAGATATTTTAGGAATGTAACTGATCTAATGTCCATGGTATTGAGGTTTATGCATTCAAAATCCCTGTTTTCAAGTGGTTCATAGGCAGCTGAGGCGATGCCCCGGATGAAATGTAAGAGGGACTGAAGTTACTTAAGTACCAGTCACAGTTACCACAACTGAGTTAAGGGGGCCTATGTATGACATGGTCAGGGTTCATCCACCAAGCGAGGTCGTTGAACATTAGATCCGTAGGTGTTATGACAGAGTCTTGCACATAGTTTCCATGGGGATATCCTAACAAAAAAATTAAAGTCTTTTCTCCTTCTGATAAACAGAACCACACATCATATCGTCGCCCTTTTTTCTAAGGCACAAAGTCCCTGTAACGGGTTTGTGGTCTGACCACCCTGCCTCTACTTGTTCTGATCTCACGACCAGGTGCTGTTGCATGAATAGAACTGTCCATAGTCCTAGTTATGTTAGGAGAGTTCACAGGAGTGTTCACATGAAAGTTCACTGGAGATTTTCAAAGTTTTCACAGGAGATTTCACAGGAGTGTTCACAGTTGACTGAACCTCTTTCATTGACCTTTTATCATCCATTCTCTGCTCTTCCAAATCCAATTCCACATCTTTAGTCTCAGGGGCGGACTCTTGAGATTTTCGCAGATGGCATCTATTTCTCCGAAGAGATCTTCCATCTTCTGTATGTATTTCAAACGATCGTACATCCACTTGCTGTTCTACGTCAGCTTTTTTCCATTTCTTTTTATCATGACTAAATGGCTTCATCCGAACCACATCTCCATCTCTCAGTTCTGAAAGTTCAGCTGCACTGTGATTGTAGTAGTAAGCTTGTTTAGACCTCTTGCTGGAGAGTGTGGCAGGGATGTTTTCAATAGTTTTCGGCTGCAGCAATCTACTTGACGTTGGTAGCCTCGTTCTCGTTCTGCGCCCACACATCCTTTGAACTGGCGAGCTGCCCACACCGTCAGTCGGCACATTTCTCAAGTCCAATAGGCCCAGAAAGGGGTCTGACTGTGCATGCTGAGACTTATTCATGAGTCTCTTGATGATCTTCACAGCACTCTCCACTTTCCCATTTGACTGTGGGTACCTGGGAGATGAAGTGATATGCTCAAACTCATACTTTGTTGCAAATGTATGGAAAGCTTCAGAGTGAAAGGGAGGTCCATTGTCTGACACAATCTGATTGGGAAGTCCATGCCTTGCAAAATGGGATTTCAACTTTTTGATGATTTCAGGTGCCCTTTTATCATGTAGTCTGTCAACCTCAAAATAGTCTCAGTGGAAGTCAACTCTGTAGAAACATCTCCACTACCCAAGACCTGGAAAATGTTTTCAAAGTTCACAGTGATAAGCTGCATTTGTTTATCCCCCTCAACGTGTTTTGTGGGGGGTATTAAAATGGACTCCGTCCGTCCGTGCACATTTGTCTTTTCCGGAGCATAACTCTAAAACCGTTCACTATTTCTTCACCAAACTTGGCACATACATGGATCTGGTGGTGTACTGGTGCCTTTTGGTAGTTTGGAATTCTGAATTAAATATTTTTGGTGTTTCCATGGCAACAAGTTCGACTTAGACTGAAATTGGTGGTAGTGCTCTTTTCCGGAGCTGAACTCAAAAACCATTCACTATTTCTTCACCAAACTTGGCACATAGATAGATCTGGAGGTGTACTGGTGCCTTTTGGTAATTTTGGAATTCTGAATAAAATATTTTTGGCGTTTCCATGGCAACAAGTTTGACTTAGACTGAAATTGGTGGTAGTGCTCTTTTCCGGAGCAGAACTCTAAAACCGTTCAATATGTCCTCACCAAACTTGGCACATAGATAGATCTGGTGGTGTACTGGTGCCTTTTGGTAATTTTGGAATTCTGAATAAAATATTTTTGGCGTTTCCATGGCAACAAGTTCGACTTAGACTGAAATTGGTGATAGTGCTCCTTTCTGGAGCAGAACTTTTAAACCCTTTCAATACTCTCCTTCCACTTTTCTATGTACACACCTAAATATTTGACATAATCATAACTCGTAGACATAATCATGAAGAGTATTTTGCCATTGCGGGGGATATTGATGACTTTGTCTTCTGGTTGAACAGCTATTGCACCAAGTATTGGTGGGGAGCCTCTGTCCCTCGTTATCAGGAATTCAATGGTGTATTCACACTCATTCCTGGGATTTTTTACAGCCACTTCACACTTGCCAACCGGTTGAGATTTCACTCTATTGTACATTCAAAGAGTAGTATTGACCTGTGTTTCCAACTTTTCCAGGTGAGGATCCTGAAACACATTAGCGTATATAGTATCTGGCAACACATTGACAGTAGATCCACAATCTAACTGAAACTTGACCTCATTTTCCTTGATGAGGAGGACAGCATAAATCTTCCATAAATACTGTTGTCTTTCACCATGTAATTGAACACTGTTCACATTTTCAGCATCAACTGATAAAATATATTCATCCTCAGTATCCTCATTACTCAGTAGTTGGACATTGGCTTGACTTGACTGGCACACATAAGCAAAATGATTTGGTCGTTTACATTTGTTGCAAATTCTTCCCCATGCAGGACATTCCTTCCTGCCGAACACATGACTGCGTCCACAAAATTTACACTGCAGAGACTGATCACTTCTGCTAGTCAGTCCAGGTTTAGTTTCCTTTCCTTTTGTTTTTTTTGTAACCTCTAGTTTTACTAATAGCTTGCACATCCACGGTGTTTGATAGAGATTTTAGTCTAGCAGCTGCTCTCTCATGGGACCTATGTCTATACAGTCTTTCAGTGAAAAGTTTGAAGACTGCAACAGTCTCTTGCAAGTGGAGTTACCACAAATGCCCATCACCATTCAATCCCTAATGAGACTATCTTCAAGCACTCCATAATTGCATGGTTTTTTTTCTTCCTATCATGCTCATTATTAAACTGTAAACCATCCAGTATGTCAAGAGTTTCAGAACCAATACAAGTTAACAGAGTAGCTGATCTGCATTCATCAGAATCTGTCTTTGTTCGAGAAGCAAGGTCCTAATTTTCCCACATTCGTTTGAAATTTATGAAATTTCTCATCAAGTCACCCTTCAGATCAAGCTTAGGAGGCAAGCGAATGTTCATTGGTACATGTATCACTTGTGGTGAAGGAATATTTCCACTTTCTGTTTCATCAGCCATGATTGAGTACTAGTAGTAGCGGTTTCGTTTATCCATATATTACTCACGACTAGCAATATATAAAAGTCAGTCACAGATTCAATATTGTCACACAATACATCGCTCGCATGCTGTCCACTATCGAAATTACGTGCGTCTCGGCTATTTCAGTCAAACGATATTCACAGTCAGTAATATGCAACAATTTGCAAAGTTTGGCGGTCGTACTCACTTCTGACACCATGTTAAGTTAAATGTCATGTAAGGTTATGTCCTAGGAAGACTTGATAACAAAAAACTGTGGTGGGAGACGATCACTTTACTTCCATGTTGGTTTGAACTCCACAGACGCTTGTTTGCACATGGACCTGTCATTGTACAGGCTCTGATTGAGTAATCATTATGCAGACAACATCCTGATAGTGTTCCAACAGGGGATGAATGATACCTTGATGGGTGTCGAATATGGCCCCTACATACTTCTGTACCTTCTTGGGCTGAAGAAGAACCCATAAATTCCTGAAGAAATCTCTGAGATGAAGCGAGTCATCTAAAAATTCATCTTTGTCTACATTTGAGACAGGAATTTGTCAGCATATCTTTTCGCTGGAAAAGCTGGCATCGGACTCTGATAAGAAATATGAATCCTTCTTTTTAGTGTCTGGCATAGAACTGGGAAGTCAACTTGACATAGGTCCAGGCTTGATGAATTTTCTGGCAGGGAAAGTCTTGTCGTAACCTCTGACCGATCTTGGACTTGGTTCTCATGTGATGCCAGAGATCCACTTCCCAAAACTTCTCTTGTAGGCCCAGCATTGCCTGCTCCTTTCGGTTCCTTGACGATAGGGTTTGGCTGGAGCCTCAAGTGCGAAGAGGAAACTGAAGTTAATGACTTAAGTACTTCCAGCACTTCCTAACACTAAATAGCTGATCGTCAAATGGCTGAGAGTAAAGCATGTTGCACATCTCCAGAGACACCACTGAGAGTAGCTTATGGAGATGATGATCCCTTTGTAAGAGTGTGAACATTGCCGAGGGTTTGGCTGACAGTGCAGTGCTTGTGAATCAAACACAACTTTGGCCATGATATCCAAGTACCCAAGTAGCATCTGGAATGTGTCATCGGCAATCTCCGACCTTACTGAGGATGGGTCTTCAACTGCATCAGCCTCCATCATAGAGTGTAGCACCTTTCTCATATCAGAAACATACCAGTAATTTAGCCCTTGAAGGTTGTTGATTAAACAGACAGACTAGTCAAACTATCTAATTCTTTTCTCCTTGATCGCAAGGTGTTCCAGGACTTTTATGGCCAATCTCTTGAAACCCTGGTCTATTGAAGGAGATGTCAATGGTAATCAGCTGTTGACAGCTGGATATGAATCTTTACCCTGTAGTGCTGAGCATCCAAGACAATATGGATAGTTCAAACAGTTGATGCTATGATTTGAACTGAAGTCTGTGGTAATTTACACTTCTGTCTGGTCTTAAATAATGGAGCTTCAGGCCATTGAGTCTCCTAATGATTGGACATCAGCGGCATGGAGAAAAAAAGAACTTCCAGGGCTTCAACTTAATCAGCGAAGGTGAGTTCAGATGGTTCAAGTGATTGGCCTAATGACACCAGCTCCGCAGCTTCTCTAATGTATTAGGATCGGCAATGATGTGAGACAAGGTAGTGGTATCTGTCAGGAATTCATCCAAATTATGTGTGTGTCCTTCCATCTGAAAGTCCTGTGCGGCATGTGGCTGGTGCGATCCATGTGGTCCGTGGTAATAGTCCAAGATGAATGGACATAATGCATTCAACTTGAAAAAAAGTTGTAACCAAGCCCCGGTAATAGAGAAAAACTCTCAAATGGTGTCTACACACTCACGTGACAAGAAAGAAAATGAAGACATTTGGGAGTCACATGGTCAACCACAGCCAAGATGATTATGACAGCCAAGAAGAATAGTTGGGGCTGGGGTGTGTTCAGTTGAGGGTTTCAAAACAGGCTGAAAACTTTGTTCCAAGTTGTTCCCCTGTAGGGCCATAAGAACAGGAGAAAGTGCATAAGTGTATTTGAAACAGCTTAAAATAAGAAAACTTAAACAGCTAGCTAGGGCTATAGGAATTGAAATGCTTTGTCTATTATAATCCTCTAATCATTGTGTAGGCAAATTTCATGTTGACCTACAAGTAAGATAAATATACATCATTTGCGGACTAATGCAATCATCATTATAGAAGTTGAAAAACAAACAACTACTAGTACTTTTATTTTCAAGAAGAAGAATTGAAAAAATTGGCAACCAATTTCTAAATTTCTAATCTTTTTTCTAAACCAGGCACCACAAACCTTTCCAAATACCAAAATAAATCTCAGTGATTTCAACTTGTTCTCTACTTTTGAATTTTGTGTTATGATCAAGTGGTTTGTTGACACAGCTTGTAAGTGCCAGTTTTGTTTTCATTGTCATAGACCTTCACATTTTGCATACCGTATCATCTAGCTGCTAAGACTTCTTCGAGCTACGAACATTTCGAGAATAAGGTCCCTGGATCAGATGATCCCTCTGCCTCACTCTGAATGGCCATCAAATGACTTACTATTGAAAGATAAGCAATCATGGTTATCCTTGGTTCAATGAATAACAGACAAGGAAATAGTTCAATAGAAAAAAATACTCTGTCCATATACCAGTGTGAATAGTACTGATGAAGGTGAAGGTTATTCTGTTTGACTGTGATAAAAACATGTATCACTAGTACCAATAATACCAGTAATCGCATCAAAACATTTTGAGAAAGTGTGACTACTAACATTTCAGTGAGGTTTGAATCAACACTTCCACTTGAATCTTTGATCCAGGCAAGTCAAAAGTTGCAGGGTAATGAATATTGGATCTGTCATGTTGAAAGGGGAGAGGTTATTGATCATCTTGTGGAAGACCAGGCCTACACCTATCTTAGAATGCAAATTCAAGACAAGCTCCAGATTGCCTAAACTCAAAACAAACTTTGGGCTGAGTATAAATCAAGTTTAAACAAAATTTGAAGCTCAGAGGCAAATGCATGAAACAAGGTCTGGGTTTGAATAATGTGGAGGCTCTTCAGGATAAAATTCTATTGTGTATTTATTGGATGATCCTCTGGTGATGAATTCTAGCAATTAAACAGCTATTGTTGTTGGACAGATTATCAAATTTGAGGTTGATTTGTTGCTGATTTTTTGCTGGACAGTACAGTGATGGGAGCAAACCAGATGATGTCATTCACCGAGTCTGCCCAAAGTCTGTCATTTAAAGGGCCACGGATCCAGACCAATTAAAGTTTCTTGCCAACAGTCTAATTTACGAAACCAAGCAGCAGGCTGGTCGGTACCTGCTCACTCAACCGTGACGGGCACGGGGACTGGGCTACTGTCCACCTTGGCAGAATTTCTTCGACCTAAACAGTGGGTCATTAGGAAGGGTGGATGCCCATTATATGAAAGTATACCCGGTAGTTCTTGTCTGACTGTAATAAAGAATCCCAGCAGTGTAAACATTTTCAGATTTTCTAATGTTTGGATGGTATAATGACTGATCCAATTTGATCCTAATTCTCTTTTTTACCTCGATATTCAACCATGTCATATAAAAATATGTTGTTTATTACCTATACTATGATATTAAAAACACACATTTGATGTATTTGAATCTGTAAACTAAACAACTCCACCTTGCCATTGCTAGAAAAAACTGAAAATTTACTTAGGTAAATAGGTATATACAGCAAATGCGTATATGTATTTCTTATGCAACAATGCAGTTCCATTCGTATCCTCAAAACAGAGGCGATCAAAATTGCATGCAATACAGCGATTGCTACTCTCTTTCTGTAACCCGTGTTTGGTGGTAAACCTACACGTTATTTGTCATCAATCACACCACTAAGATTGCCCGACAAAGGTTCTCATTTGGCATTTCTTGTGTCTGGAGTAAAAACTCAACATTACAAATTAAGGTCTGATGTGGCAAATGTATTACATCTTATGTAATATGCGCATGGAAGTGCAGCAAGAAGGATTATCAGCTGAGTTACAAAAACAAACATCAATCAAAGGATTAACCGATAACACGCTGATCGATTAATTGCTTTTATCTTGCACAATGGATTTGTCGGAGGTTCACGTTTTGCCAGACGCTTTTGTTCAGAATAAAAAAATCACTGATGCGCGATAATCCCTATAACAATAGGGGATTAACTTTTCTAAGATGCCTAGCGGTTAGAACAATCGAAAAAAAAAATACATTATCAGACAATAAAGGTATAGTTTTTTGATGACGTAACAATTGAATGACGTTATCCCGTTACTGCGCTATTCTAGTGTGCCCCCTCGTAATCGAACCATTTTACATTACGTCACAATGTAAGCGACGTCACGATGCATGTCAGTTGTCATCACCTCGTACGGCCTCCTACAGTAAACTACACCGTTGCATCCAGTTTCTTGGTTTGCTGTTGCTTCACGCAGCTAACATCACTGGTGGAAACATTACGTTTATGTTTTAGGACGGTTAAAATGTGTCATTTCGACTAACAAGTTTTCAGCAACACGGTAACGTTCATAATGTTTACATTCCCACAATGCAATTGTGGAATGTCGCTTGACTACTCAACTTCCTCTGGATGTACTGATCTAAACTTATGCTGGTAGTAGAAATGCAACGTTCATATTGCCCCATATGGTTTACGTTAATGACAGATGTAATTAAAATAATTCAGAGAAGATATTTAATCCGAACGTAAACCGTCATCAAACTGTTATCATTTGTTTTTTTCTGGTAACGTTCGTCTTAACGTAGGGGGCAGACACATCAATAGAACAGCGCGCCAGTTAGCCCTGTGCGAGGATTCTTAATTTAGGTCACCAACACCGTCGTTTGTTTTCTGCCTTAAATTAATCGTAATTATCTTTAGAAAGTATTAAATTTGGCATCTTAGAAAGAAATACACTTCGCCCTACCACCATGTATAGTGTAATAAAACACACTTTAAGCCTGAACTATTATAGCGTTAAAGCACTCGGACGCAAGCGTCCTCGTGCTTTAACTATAATAGTTCAGGGCAAAAGTGTGTTTTATTACACTATACATGGTGGTAGAGCGAAGTGTATTTCTTAAATAGTCTGCTTCTATCTAACAAACGGTATAACACACTTAACTTCATCTCGTTTTTTTTATTTCAGCAATTCTATTTGGTATATTTTCTCTTCTACATATTAGGTACATTTTCAGAAAATGGTCACTGAAGACATAAATAAATATATTTGTTACCATAAATATACAGAAATATACAAATATACACATATACAGAAATATACAGAAATATACAGAAATATACATAAGTATTCCAACACAGGGACACCAACCAGGTCTGAGACAATTTCCTCATATGCCTTTGGGGTGTAAGCCCCATTCACGAGACGCACCTTCAGCACTGCAAACCGATCATCCAGGGTTCGATACAGCTTCTTCCTGGGACGTCTGGAACCGCCGTTCTGCAGCTGAGAAATTGTAATTTCCACCCTGGACTGCTGCTAGAAGGTCCACAAACTTGAACAAGTTTGGATGACAGGCTGACAGAGCATTTAAAGGGCAAGTGTACACGAATAAATCACATTTATTCTTATGTGAATCAAAGTGAACTGTTTTAATTAGTTAATACCAATGTTTGAAAATATACACTCATTTTTCTTACAACGTAAGTATAACCCTCAAAATAAGTGCTGAAATGTTATGCCAATATGAGGTATTTTTTTGCCGAGCTAAACAGGCCAGAGTTACCGCCCTTTGATTATGACGTAATTGGTGCCACTTGAATTTAAACTGGTCTCCTGTCTAGTCCCAAATCAAAAGATAATAATACTGATATTAATCACGTGAAAAAAAGTTCGTGAAAATACGAAGAAGCATAAGAACAGAAAATGTAAGCAGCAGGACCGGATTGGTGCGTGTGTATTTTCATTCATAACCTCGCCTCAATGAAAATACCAAATATGTATAACAATGTTGACGTCCGTGATGACATCACTATTGGGAAGCGGCGTTTGCAAAATGGCGTGTTCACTGACACGAAGTTTTCGAAGGACATTTTCGTTGTTTCAAGCAACGATATATGCATAAATGTGACATGTAAGTAGTCCCAAACTTCTGACAGTCTGCTGGTTGTTATTTTCTTTTTGTTTTCATTGTGACCAAGGGAATAGTCAGAAATTAAGAGAAGTACCGTCATCGTTGTGCGTGAGTTTGCGCGTCAGTTATGGCGTCATGCTTTCAAAAACTATAATATGTTGTGATGAATCTAGAAAATCATTGGCATACACCTGTTTTATTTAACTATCGCTTGCTCTGATACCTTTCCCATGCATGTTCTAAAACTAATGAGCAATTGTATGCAACAAGTAGGCTTAACGGATACATGTGTAAAATCTGAGATTGGCTTTGTATACATTTCAAACAAGTATTCTTTCACAGCGCAAATTCATATCTTCGATATATTTCGTTAGATTTCACTGAAACACTTCATTATTGGTGACAAAGTCCATTTGTCAGTTTATTTTGAACTGTATGAGGAATTCAGGGATTCATGTAAGGAAGATGGTGTTGAATTTTATGGACTAAACATAACCGACATACATGTGGCGTGATTTTATAAACACTATGTAATATGGCTGAAACTTCACTTTGACGCTTATGTATTTTCCAAAACATTCTCAGCGATTCTCGGTTCATTGATAATGTTTCAGAACGAAAGCATTGGTGATTCGATCATACAACAACAAAACTACTGCTGATCACAATGATACATCTTTTATTTTAAATTCAATTCTCCCAGTAAAATTTGACATTTTACCATAAATTACGAAAAACGCAGTGAATGGTGATTTAGTAATGTGTCAAAACTGGCAAGATTTACGATGCATGTAATTTTCAGTAAATTTTATCTACAATCAGCGGATGCTATCATAGAAAAACGAATTTCAAACAGTGTTCAAAACTGCAAATTGCATTTATCTGCGTGATGTAGAGTACTATCGATATAAAAGTGAATTAGGTGGAAGAGGAGTGACATATCGTACGATTTATGTAAGAACTTTAGCAACAAACGTAGAATGCCGGCACATTCACCGATGGCAAGCAAGATGTAGTGCATACACGTTTTATAGGTTTCATGAAAAAAGGTACTGTTGGAAAGACGACCGACTCAGGTTGTATATGTTATACAATTTGGTTACGTGGTAACACTCTTAGTACAATGTATACGTTTTTTCAAACTGCAACGTCATTACAGTGTAGAACTGACCACATAGCAAGCTGACGGCCAAGCAACAGGTGGATTAAAACAGTAGCCTGCGCATCGAGACACAAGAACCACACCTATACCTGCACCACGTGAAATGGGTCTAATAAGGTCTGACGACGTCATTCGTTTATCGTTTGGGCACCAATGACGTCATTTCCAAGGGACATAAGCCATGGTGTGTTTATTGTGGACATAGAACTCTTGGTAAATGTTGAAAATATGAATTGATATAACGCAAATAATAAATTAGTTACTTCTGATTTATGTACGGGTTTGGATATAAAACGGCTTGATAAACACTTTTTATGAAGAAAACGTGCAAGACAAAAAGGTTAATTTTCGTTACACTTGCCCTTTAAATGAGAGTGCCAACCTTCTACATGATTGGTCGTTCTAGGTCCATCTGTATGAAAGTGGTTTCAGAGCAGCAGCTTGCGAACCTCAACCCACTGCTTGGTGACGTAGTTGGCAAACCGTTGCACACCCTGGTCATTCAGATCAAAACTCTTATGCATGAAACCAAAAGTTCTCGACATCACACACCCTAACCAAAGGAAGTGCTAATGTACACCTGAACATACAGCCCTTAAGCTCACACTGGAACACTTCCTTTCCTGCATTCTGCGCACCATTCTCAAAATCACTGAAGAATGTTGAACGTCGTAGATTGATGCTGTGCTCAGCTGCCTTCTGCTTGAGAAGTCTAAAGAAATCTGCATAGGTTGATTGTTTCTTATCAGGCAGTAGGCCATACACTAGAGGAAACATTTTCCTCTCAACAAAAGCATGTATAGTATAGATTTGATAGAATAAAGGAGGAGTCATAAAGGTCAGTAGCATGGAGCAGGAAGTCTGTGTTGGTAGGCGTATTGGTGAAGTTGAAATGATGTCGGCGCGCCGGCATGGCAGGTTTGGCATTTCCTTGGCTCGAGATCGGTACAGGCTGGAATGAATACCGTAGAAAGTGGGCACTGAAGGCACTGCTTCAGGAACATCTCTCCGGAGTTCTGGAAACAAAAACATAAGATATATAACAAATAAAATAGTAAGATACCATATGTTATAATTTTATATTCTGACTTGATATTCCATTTACACAATCCATTGCACATTTCAGTATCTCAATTACATGGTACAGTATTAAGGTTATGTCCACAATGTTAAACTTACTGTCTATTTCTTCATGGTAAATAGCCTGAACTGGTCTGGAATCACTCCAGACTTTGGTCTTCAACGTCGCAAGAAAGGTGTCAACGTGAAGTTGAACTTGGTCTTGATGATGGTTGTGTATGTTCTTGGAACTGCTGAGAACATCCCTGATGGTGATGACATTTGCAGGACAACCTGTCTTACAACATTTCCAATGAACTCGGTCCCCTTTTGTGCTCTTAACCCTAAACTTGTGATCAAGAGTGTCTACCTCCTCTTGAACTAGGAATGAACTCAATGTTAACTTGTGCGACTATAGCCGGCAAGCGACCGGACCGTTACTTTTAATCCGTTATCATCACATCAGCTGTCCGGCAAAGTTGGGTATGACCGATTTGTCAAAAGGTAGTGTTTATGTATGTAGATTTACTAATCTATACCGAATACACCCTGTCGTAAAGTGCCTGTGTAAAAACAACATCCTCCCTTTAAAGGCTTAACCGCCAATACATTGATTGATTGCTCATTATTGGCTAACTAAATTACTTTGTTAAAGACATCATGCAATTGTGCCAGGTGTGCTATCTTGGGTGACCAATCAGTCTCTACACCAGTGTGAAAAATCTCAAACGATATATTACTTTTTTGCATATTTGACTGATACAAGACACATGACATGGAGCAGGATTCTTTGTCAGCTGAAGGTGAATGGCATGTCGTTCCCTTATGTGGATATTGATGGATACATTCCTCGAACAAGGTAGGATAGCCTGACATTGTTGCTGTAACTTTAGTCTGTTTTAATTTTAATATTTGCATTTTGTTTTTATTCATTTATTGTAGCATTATACAGAATCATTTTTTTTCGACGTGAAGTGTAATGAGACAAACAACATACACTAGGTCGTGTGTGTAATAATACATAATCGACGAAATTGTATGACGAAAATGGGAAAAGAAATTGGGTGAGTGATATTAGGGAGTTGTTGAACAAAACTGGTTATGGTTATGTGTGGTGTGATCACAATGTTCAGTTGCATACCAGTTTTATCATATCATTTACACAAAGAATGAAAGATATCTATTTCCAGTCTTGGTCGGAATCACTACTTCTATCCACAAAATGTTTATACTATAATCAATGGAAATATGACATACGTTTTGAAGACTATTTAGCAAAAATCGGCGTAAAGAAGTTCCGTATAGCTCTCTCTCGTTTTCGTTGCTCTTCCCATGAATTACTTATTGAAACTGGCAGGTATGCAGGTATACAAAGAGAAAACAGAATGTGTCAGTTATGTAATATGAGTACTGTTGAGGATGAACTACATTTCTTTCTAATCTGTCCTGTTTATACGACTCTACGAACGAACTACTTAAAGCCATACTATTATAAGCATCCAAGTGTAAGAACATTAATTTCACTATTAACCGATACTACCACATCAATATTACAGAATCTGGCAATGTACATCTATTTCGCTATGAGATTAAGAAAAAGTATTGTTGCAGAAAAGAATTTATAAATGACTTCTATCTACTCATGTAAACTCTAAATGTACTACAGGCCTGTGGCCTTTTTAAGTACTGAAATAAAGATTGATTGAATCGACGTTGGCAATCTATAAACTGTCTAGATATTACAGTCATGTTATAAAGTCACAATAAGTATAAGCAGATCGTGTGCATTTTATTAGGTTTCAAAATGCATACAAATATGATAATGAACAAATAAGGATTATAAAACAAAATATAAAGACGTACATTGACTTATTTTTCAGTCCTAAAATTTTTCACCAATTTCACCACTAGCAGATGGTTAAACTTCAAATTGTTTTCATTTGTTATCAAATTAATGAAGATGGAAATATTATCGAGTCAAAAAGATTTCCTCTTTGTTGATCAATCTATACTTATACTATCAATTGTTTTTGCGGGTGGCGCAGCAGAGGTCACGAACCAGTCAAGAATTCTGGGATATCATCCGGGTACTCATGGGAAAAAAACAATAACAAAAGCAACAACCAGTCCATGGAAATTGCTCTTGATCAGTGCCCCTTTAAGGAAACCACTTCATCGTGTATATATACAGTGTGTAGAACAGAATAGCAGCCCAACAGACTCTCTCACCTGGATGAAGTCAGCTGGTTTTAAAAGTGAACCAGAAATGCCAAAATGTTATTCTTAAGAGTCAAAAGTTCACCACCAGAGGTTTTATGTTTTCTTGTAATAATTTTTCTTACCAGGTTTGGCAGCAGCTGAACTAAGGACCATGGACTGCCCTCCAGGAGCATGACTGGAAGGTGCAACACCAGAGGATAACCCACCAGGACTGCCTTTCACCTTAGGACGAGGAGCTTGGTACTGTAAGTATAAAATATATGATAAATTGGTGAGTTTGCATATAGTTGACATTGTACTTGCAAGTTTCACAAGAGGTAATAAAGGATTTGTGCTCAACTACTTCGACAAGTTGTTGGATCATCAATTACCCATGGAATTTGACAGCATTTTTGTGGTGATTAAACTAACAATGATGGCAAAATATTGAAATTGACCTTTGTTTATTTAAGTGTTCTGTACATTGTTGCAACTGCTATTCTTTGAATGTGGGCAACATGACCTATGACACATCTTTTCCAATCTGGGTCCTGCCCTATAGATAACATGTCCCAAGTCTCATCGCCTACTACAGTAAATCCTGCTGTTGGTGAGTCTCCATATTCTCTGTAAAACATTAGTTACAATTGACTTGTAAAAAAAATACTTATGTATAACTCTGTAAACTGTATGTGGGCTAGAGGCCTTGAATACAATAAAATTCTTGTCTTGTCTTGACTGGGCAAAAACTAGAGACCAAAAATCATGCAATCCCTGCATGTCTTGGTTCACATCCCTCAGGTATTTTGTGGTAAATGTGTTGGAAGACGCACACTGGCAGGCTGACTTGATCTGTTCAATGAAGACTGTCTTCCATGTGGCAAGGGATGATGCAATAGCTCTTATCTCATGTGGCTTGAGTGACCTGTAAGTAGGTGGTTGCACTCCTATTTTCAAGAATGCAAGCGACCTAGCATCCAGGGCATGCAGCAGCAGCCATAACACAAGGTAGTGGTATCTGGCAGGATACGGTCCAAACTAGGTGTGTGTCACATGCAAGCAACCGTTCTGTTTTCACAACAATTTCTACTGTCCGAGTTGATAGTATGATTAGTGCATCCTGTGTGGTCAGTGCGTCCGTGTACGGGTGGTAGAAACCTGTTGCTCTCTAACCATACCAGTTGAATTAATTCTATCTGAAAGTCCTGTGCAGTCTGACTCCGTGCGGTCTACTTGGCTGTTGTGGTCCATGGTATTAGCTCAAGATGAACAGCTTCTCTTTTCTCAGCAACTGGGTCAGTGTGCCCTCAGCTATCCAACCAGCAGATGCGATTCACGCTGCTAGTGCAGGCTGTCATGATATCCACACCTTGCATTTGATAGGATTCAGCTTGCAAGGGAAGAAAGTTGTGAGCAAGGACTCATGCTGATGAAGGTTCTTCCAGGTTGATAGCTGTCAATGGACTAAAAGCTTGTTCTGCTGCATCTAAGTCATCATGTTCTGGAGATAGAGCCGCCATGATTAAGTCACTGGATTTCGCTGCTGCTGAGCTAAAGTCTAGGGTGCCTGGGTACTCCTCCCTCTTAGCGTTGGGTGACAGACTCTTGATGAGCTCTCTGAAGGGTTACAGGGCTACTGAAGGCCTTCTTCTGTGACATACTTCGGCTCCGTGATCATGGGTCATGGTGAATTTAATCAGGGAGTACACCATGCTCCCCTGAGTCTGTTTGTATATCTGCCTATCTGTCCAATTCTTCAGTGATCATGGCAGGAGTTAGGAGATATTCTTCTCCTGTCTTCGTTTCACTCTAAAAGGATGCTGTAGACATGGTGTGACATCTACGACGTATATACAAAAGAAACATTGCTTCTCGACACACTCCCAGCACTGGGTGTGAGGATTGTACAGAGACATAACTTTACCATATAACAAACATTTTAGCTCCAAAGGGAGAAGACAAAATATATTTATGTGCCTTTAGATGTACCCATCTTAGACTTGAACAAAATATATAAACCTTGGAAAATTAAAACATTTCAGAGAAACAGATAAAAAAACATGTGCTCCTGTGTGCCACAGCAAAAATTAGCAATCAAGTGTTAGAGAGACGTATTCACAAGACTTGTGTAATTATGGAAACACATGATGTGAGAGATTATTGATTTCTAAGTACTGGCTTGGCTGACAATGTATTGGAGTGAATTGAAAGAAGAAGCTTTCTTATTTTATTTGTCGTTGGTCCACAAATTTAACATCATTAAACTACTACAAGTCTGTGTCACTTTCCAGATTTGCAGTATACGATGTGCCATTAGTGTTGTTGATATCTTATTTACCTTATCAAACACTAGCTCCATGACATTTATACCAAAAAGGGAATACCATCAGAGGAAGATTTGTGTTCTTTGAGGATTTTCCATTGTAAAGTTTTCCTGAAGCAAAGTGATACATGTAACTGAATCATTTTTGAAAGATCACATCTAAACCCAAAAGTCTTTGATGCAACCATCTATGGAAGTGTCCTCGGATCTTCATGCATAGAGGTATTATAGAGGCATAAAATACATATCTGCTTTCAATAAAATTGATTAGCATGATTCAGTGACTAGCCCTGAAACTGATCTTTGTGTAATACCACATAATTCTGTTCATTCTGAAAATGCACTCCTTCCTAACAGACAGAAATCTGTCATACAAGGAGGGTGAAAACCATTTTGTCTGTTCCTACAACACCAAATGTATATCTAACACACTGCACCATCATATGATCAAATACTGCAAATAAATAAAGACTATCATTTCCCTGTCAAATTCCTGTAACCTTTTCTACATGCAGGCAAATTGTCTCTGATTTGATTAACAAATTTGTCTGGTAAATGTGTCAAAAACATATCCCACAGCTATAAAGATATTGATATTCTAAGATTTCAAGGGACCTATACAGACAGCTAGATCCGGCACTATCTATAATGTGTCGTTCCATGACAATAGTTATTCAATAAACTGCTTTTCCACAAAATCAACAGCATTGGCATTTCTCACAGACAGAGCATACAAATTAACATATTGCCAACATTTTGTTGTTTTTCTGTAGTCAACAGACAAAGGTCAAGGCTCAGAAAGCAATTAAAAAATGCGAAAGAACACATTATGAATTATTCAATAGGGCTGGTGCGCTAATTGATATGTATTGTGATAAATTCATTGTGATAACCTCGAAACAACTGTTCTCACAGAAACACCTCTAATCAAGTTGACATACATAAAAAGGACCAAATATAATTCTGATGAGATGTTACCTGTAAACGTGCAGCCTGCTTAGCTTTGGCAGCAGCACTTGGTTGAGCCCTGTTGATACGCTGACTCTTTTCCTTACAGAATGGTATGTGACGTTCAGCAGCTTTAGTATTGAAACGACGTTGGCAGTGAGGACATTGCACGTAATCTGGTCAGAAAAAATCAAGATCTCAGTAAATTATGGAATTATCACTCCACTAAAATGTGGAAACACTGAGTAAGCTCAGCACACAAAGAAAATCCCTGAGTATTTACCCAGAGTGTTTTTTTGTGTGTGTGTATCAAATCATCACCTTTTTATGAATATAAAAAATCAAACAGACACAACAAATCCTGTCATGAACAATGTCCCTTCTGGTTTTATGGAAGAAATTTCTAACTAATGTTATGTGAAGGTAAAAACAAACTTCAAAAGTTTTAAAAGGTATGGTATTATGAAAGCTGAGGTAGACTGACTGACTGAGTTTTGTTTTATGCCGCTTTTAGCAATATTCCACCAACATCACGGCGGGGGACACTAGAAATGGGCTTCACACATTGTGCCCATGTGGGGATTCGAAACCCGGGTCTTCGGCGTGACGAGCCAATGCTTTAACCATTAGGCTACCCCACCGCCCCTGGCTGAGGTAGGAGATACTTACAACTGTTCATCATTACCCATCATTCTAGACAAGTTTTTGAGCAAGTGCTTGGACTTGTACTTGAATGAAGTCAAAAGCCATGAGCAACTTTGAATATACATATGTATGTCTCACTGTCTTGGTAAGACATCCTTTGAACCTTTACTTCTTTCAAGTAATACCTAAGATTATATTTTGATAAATAAAATACCTGCGCTGAGGATTACTTTTGCACCATATCAGTTCATTTGCATTTACTGCTGATTTTTTACTGTCTGAAAGCCAAGATTGTTTTCACATGATCAATGACATGAATGAAACCTTCTACCACATATATCATGTTTAGCATAACCCAGTGTTTTCTCAGTGAGCCACAGTTGATGAAGTACAGGTTCACTGAGCACAGACAGCTCATCATAACCCAGTGTTTTCTTAGTTGCCACAGTTGATGAAGTACAGGTTCACTGAGCACAGACAGCTCATCATAACCCAGTGTTTTCTTAGTTGCCACAGTTGATGAAGTACAGGTTCACTGAGCACAGACAGCTCATCATAAAGGCAACATGTTGCTTTGAAATGAAATTGAAATGCTGCAGTTGTAAAACTATTGCAGTACAATTTCAGTGGTTGTTCTTTGGTATATGCTGGATTTTGGCTGGTAACAAATGGTCAAGACTGGTCACTTTTCCGTGTGACAGTCCCAGCATCAGGCAAAAATAATATCTTAAAAAACTACCTTTGAGTCTCAGACTGTAATGTAGTGTTAAAACAATGTTCACCCAACTGTAAATTAGTCCATGTATCCAACAGACAGAAAGGAAACCCTAGTTTAAAATAAACTCCCCCTCACTCGTAGTCAGAATCAGAAGTGACTGGATTTTATTCACACACAGTGCATTCATAATATGAAACTTGGTGCAACTTGAAACTCAATTTATATAATTATAAAAGTCAGAATCAAACTTTGCACTGCACCTCTTCTTTATTGACTGAACGACTGAGTTTAGTTTTACACCGCACTCAGCAATATTCCAGCTGTTTGGTGGCCGTCTGTAAATAATTGAGTCTGGACCAGAAAATCCAGTGATCAACATCATGAGTATCATTCTACGCAGTTGGGATACGATGGCATGTGTCAACCAAGTCAGCGAGCCTGACCACCCGATCCTGTTAGTCGTCTCTTACAACCATGGGTTACTGAAGACCAATTCCAACCTGGATCTTCACGGGTTCACCTCTTCCTTAGACAAAGAAGATGCTTTCCTTATTTGAAAATAATCAACTCAATAATTTTCAATTGTTGGTTGAACAAACTTTTCTCAGTTCAAATTTTTCAATTGCTGTAATTCTTAACATAATTAAAACATCCTAGTAAAATCTAGGTATTTTTTATATTTGTATACTTATCCTGCATTACTCCTTAATGCACATACTGCTTTCCTTTGACAAGACGAAGCTGTGTGATGGAAACGTTGAAGAGAAGTTGTTCCAACTAAGCGAGCCGCCATATTGACCCGGAAAGTGCTGCATCACGTATCTTCACATTACTGCTGGATTGTAACATCTAAAGAAACATCATAGGGAGGTAGCGCTGCGATGGGCGGACGACAGGACTGAGTAATGCAAGATAAGTATACAAATATAAAAAATATCTAGATTTTACTAGATTTTTTACCTTATCCTTCATTACTCCTTAATGCATCTGTATCTGACGGTATGGAGGAGGGCAAACCTTCAGGTGAAGTACTCTTGAGAAAAAGAAACCTCCCACATCGTCGGAGATAATCTGTCAGCAGTCGTGGCTGATGACCGGTAATCCCATAGACCAGTTATGCCAGTAACCTTCTCGTCTGGGGTAACGTACACCAAAAGAGTCGCTCTGAACTGCCGTGGAGTTAATGGCATTTGGGATTGGTAACCTGCTGTGCCACCACCAGGGAACCAAAACTGTGTACGCCCTTGAAATCTTCTAGTGCCACGTCCCTCAAGCAGTGACTGGCGAGGACTGTATCGGACTTCCAAAAGCATCCTTCCATGATGGATCTAATGGAACAATTACTGTGGAGGGCCATCATGGAGGCTACCGCTCTGATCTGGTGAGGGTTGTTTGCCCAAGGAGGGTCCAAGTTGGCGGCTTCATAAGCCTGGAGGATGGTGGCATGCAACCATAACGCCAAACTTCTGCCTTGGATGTCTTGAAGACAGGAATGAAGAGCCATTTTCTCAACCACGATGAGCCTGTGATCGACTGAGAAAACAACGAAAAGTGCGTGGACCAGGCATAAATGAAGTTCTGCGTCACCTTCAGATCAGAGAGAGGTGGAATAGTGAAAGACCTGTGAAGTCCAAGCACAGTCCCAGCTGGACAGCCCCGTGTGAGGTACGTTCAAAACGAACCCAGTTGACATTGAGTGCATGCAGCTCGCTCATCCTAGCTGCCATGGCCAATGCAAGTGCAATAAACGTCTTCTTGGTGAGGTTGTAAAAAGATATGGCATGAAGCAGCTGGAATGGCACCTCCCGCAACAGCTGAAGCATCACATTCAGGTCCCAAGCAGGCGGCGTGAACTTGGCCTTCTGGTCCTCTAATCGGAAGGAGCGCAGCAAAGCTTGCAATTCCCGGAATCTTAGTCATCTTTCTGTACTCTGGAACAGCTAACACCGAGTTCAGAGCTACCAAATACGTCGTAATGGTACTACCCCTGAGGTGTCAGTGATTACGCAGAAACAGAAGGAATTCAGCCAAGAATAAAGGTGATGCAGTAACAGGATCCTGGTGTTTGTCCTTGCAAAAACTCTCAAAGGATCTCGATTTGTCGTCAAATGAACCTCGGGTAGAGGGTCTGTGCACTAGACCTATGGCCATAGCAGCTCTAGCTGAATAACCCTTGGCGTTTAAATCCCTTTGTAAATGTACCAGGCATGCAGATGAAACTGTTCTGGAGCCGGGTGTGGAGGTCTGCTGTGTGGGTTTATCAGTAGATTGGGCCACTCTGGCAGCTTTAGAGGGTTGCTGGTGACGAGCTTTCTTAGATCTGCGAACCAACTTTTCGTCGGCCACCAAGGTGCGATCAAAATCAGAGAGAGGTGGTGAGTTGCTCTGACCTTTTGAAGGACCTTGGGAAGAAGTACCAGTGGTGGAAAAGCATGCACGCTTAGGTTTGGACAATAGATTGCAAGTCCAGGCGATCGACCAAATGAAAAAAACAAAATGTCTGATGCAGCAGAGAGGGAGAATGAGTCGTTCCCTGGTTGCAAAGACACCAGACCACCATCGATATGATTGTCTGTTGATATGATGAGTTTGGCATGCGGAAGTCATGACTGCCAGTGAGACACTGGCCAGAATGACTGCCTCCAACTCCAGATTGTTGATATGCCAACTGCGTTGGTCGGTGGACCACCGCCTAGAGATGACCATGCCCTCGAGATGGGCACTCCAACCTTGGAGAGATGTGTCTACGAAGAGGCATAGAGTGGGTGTTAACTCGGTCAAGGAGACGCCTCCTGAGACATTCGACTCTATCGTCCACCATCGGAGGTACATCTTGAGGTGAGACGGTAGAGTGATGGAGACTGACTGATCCTGACGCCTGATGAATGGGGCTAGGAAAAGTTGGATCGGGCGCAGTTGAAGACAACCTCTGGTTGTCAGATCCTGTGCTGACATTAGTAAACCCAGAAGTACTTGCCACTGGTGAAGTGTACGGGATTGATGGAGCGCTGGATAAAGATGCTGCAGAATCTTAGGCCAGCAGTTTCTCGGAACGGATACGAGGTTCAGATGTGTCTGAAACAATCCGCCTATGAACTGGAGCATGCAAGAGGGCATGAGTTCCGACTTCTGCTTGTTGACAATCCATCCCAGCTGATAAAGAAGGCGTCTGGTGAAATCCCGTGTAGGACAGGAGTTGACGGGTCCTGCTGATTTAGGAGACTTGAATTTAATGTTCCTCAGGTGTAGATAGGCTGCTATTGGCTTGGTTATTTGTGTGAAACGCCACGGGGCTGAAGAAATTCCAAACGGGGAGTACCACCCACTGGAAATGGATACCATTGAAAATAAACCTGAGGAAACGCCTGTCACTGGGGTGTATTGGTACATGCAAATACGCGTCCTGTAAGTCGCGACTGATCAGGTAATCGTGGGTGCTGATTCTGGTGCTGAGCAGTCTCAAGGTTGTCATTTGAAAGTGAAGCGGCGTTTCCAGAAAACATTCGTTGAACCGAGATAGATTGTGGATCATTCTGAATTTGTCGGAATCCTTTTTGGGAACCAGAAACACTGGGGAGTAGAAGCCTGGTGGATCCCCTAATAACTGCCAGTTCTTCCAATAATGACCCAGTCTCCCACCTACTGGGGTGTCAGTGACCAGAACGGCTGGGGGTGGGAGTTCCCAGTCGTTGTGGTCCAGCACTTCATTGCTTGCCCATCTGGGACTCCCTCTACCGGACTCCTGTCTTGGCGGGGCTGGTAATTCCCAGATTGTCTCCCTCTCTCACGGCCTCTACCCTGAAAGGGCTGGTTGGTCTGGGGCTTGAGAGAGTTATGCGGGGTTGATAGTTTCCTGCTCTTGGAATTTTTAGCAACAAATTCTTAGAAACTTGTTCCAGAGCCTTGACGGCCGTTTCATCACAGACATAAGCAGAAACCTGGGAGTGTGTGTTGGAAACTTCAACACTTGAAAGGGAGGAAACAGACCAAGGCTGACGTAGTAGACGTCATTTAAATCCTGAGTCCCATTCCAAGAGTGACAAATATCCCAGGTGTCGTATCAACGTGATTTCAACTAACGCCGCCTTCAGATGATTACTCATATGCTCAATCTGCCTCTGTTGAAAAGTCATCACAGTGCGAGATGGTCTATGCGATTTGGATTTCTTTCAGACAAGTCCTGACTAATCGCCCTCGAAGAGAAAGACAATGCCGACAAAGGTTTGAGGGAGCGTTGTATTCCGTCTCAATACAGGCTAAACGAGTGTCCGGCATACGAAGCGTTGCAGGTATAGATGAGCCTCTCATACGGTGTAAGTCCTCAAGTCACAGAAGCATAAGGCGCCGGATGTACCAGTGGCGCTGAGGGAAAAGTGGTGCAGATTGTGCAGTAGACAACAGAGGTACTGAGTGCGTGGGAAGAGTTGTTGTCGGGAGAGGTGCCTCAGGTGCCGGAAGCGCTGCAAACGCTGCCTGTCCAGGGTGAGTGGAAAACGCCGGCTGTGAGGGAGATGGAGGATCACCGAAGGCGCGATCCTCTGTTGAAACATAGACTGTAGAAAAGAATGTATCCAACCTGGATCCATGTAAGGCACCTGAGGAGTGAACTCGTAGACAGGTAAACTAGGAGGCGCCAAAGGCAATCGTGCTCTCATCACTGACGACACTAAACACGCTGAAAACGTAAATGGTGTTGGAGAAACAAGTACCGACACTGTTGAAGACGAAGTCGCAGAAGTGGTGGGAAGTGTCGACAAAACACTTAATGATGCTGTTGTAGATAAACCAGACAACGCCGTAGTCAGCAGGGGTGACGTCTCCTCCAAGGAAGCACGCATCTCCGTAGTAGCCGGGGTGAGCCTTGAGAAGCAGACATCCTGCGTCTATAGGCCTGTTGCAGGAGTCGCTTCCTAGAAACCCTCAGGTATTTATCAAAGCTGTGGGGGAAAGTCTGAGACAATGTTAGTACATCAGGGAGCACTGCTGAGTACAGTTTAGACACCCCGGATAGGGGCCCTGCTTGACTTGCTGCCGTTGCAGACAATACAACGTGGCATAAATCTGCAATATAAGCAGAAGCCCTAATAATAAAGTGTGTACAAAATAAAACACACCAATAAATCAATAAATTGATAAATAGAATTTCCCGCCTACCATTACATGGTTAAGGGGAAAAAAATATATATGCTTGTAACAATATACCAAATAAATTACAATTGTATTTTATAACTAAAATTGTAGTATATAAACAGAACATTGGTAAAGTAGCATAAAAGAGATTACCAAAGAATAAGACATGAATTACAGAGCGTAACACTAGGCCGTGTTCACGTTAACTGAATTTAACAATAATAACATGAATAAAATAATTATCGTGCAGACCAGGTTAATACACAATTACACTTCTCCTTTGATAAATAGTAATATGTTAAGTCACAAACCGGTTCTGAAGAATCTATCCAAGAAAAATGACAAAAAACAAACAAAATAAACGTGTATAGTCGCCAACTTTAATCCAAGAAAACTTGCACAGCCTGTCTGGCTGGTGACAAGCAGAAACGTAAAGATACGTAACATCAGCACTTTCCCGGTCATGTGGGCACAGTGTGATGGCAATATGGCAGCTCGCTTAGTAGTATACACAATAGTGGAACGGGATCAAGTCCTTCCCAAAGCCTTAATTACCGTAACCTAATTAACTACTACTACGGAGGTACATGCAAAATTTTAGCTTCCTCCCTCGTGCACTTGGATAACCTTACCGAAAGTTTTGAAAGCTGCAAGGAATTCATAGAGGCCAGACAGGATATGAACTCGCAAATTGCAGAGTTGCGCAGCTGCATGAAAGCAAGCTGTAATTTTCCCAGCAGTTAAACGAACTGAGCCATTACGGCTCCAGTTGGGCTTGGTAATCGATTTTCCTAGTCAGGTCAGAGTTCACAGGCGGTGTGGCTCTCTCTCCTGTCTCGGCTATTCAGCTACAGCTCGCTGAGCTGGCTGGCCAGATGGCCAGCTGGCTGCCAGGTCGGCTACATTATGTTGATATCCGCGAAACAATTTATTGTGAATCTCCTTCTATGATTTGTTTGGTTATCATAAGGAAGGCTTGCCAGGCCTGTTGTTTCCCTTGTTGTATGAACTTTTTTCCCTCATCTTCGCTGATGACAGTGCTTTTATGAGACTTGGTTTGAATCTCTTGTTTCATTCTGTGGTATTTTGCAAGTTCTGAGAGCACCAAACGAAACTCTTCTTCAGATATTTTACAGTCAGTGAGCGTGATGGAAATATGATCGTCTATCGTGTTTACCTTCGCTTCAGCTAGAATTCTAATTTCTCCGTGTTTCAATGCTTTACGTTGCAGTCTGCGAGATACGTACTTAAGGGCCAGTCCCACCAACCCTGCCACTCCGGCTGTTATTTCGATGCCCAGCACCACGGGTGAGGCCACGATGGTGGATAACAACCCGACGCCAGCCGCGCCTAATCTCATGCTGGTTGCCATCATGGTGGTGTCGACACCGTCCACGGAATTGACAGCCTGTGATATTTTTTATGTAAAGCTGACCGTGCATTGCGTTCTTGTTCTAGTTGTTGTTTACCATAACTGTCGCAAACGAAACTTGTCTACGGTTTCCAGTGATTTTCTACTTCATCCACAACTGGGTACAGTCCCCTCCTGTATATATATGTTATTTATAAGATAATAGTTAATTGGTTTTCCTGTTAATCTCCGATTGATGTATTCGAGGTGGATAAAGTTGAGGTTTTCGTGCAGGTTAATAGTATCTAGATGAATGGGTCCTGTCATAAATACACGGACCCCATCGATGTTTGTGACAGGAACAATTACATGTATTGTTAGTAATTATTAGTAAACTTACCTCTGGATTATGGTTGCCTTATTCCTGTGGATTCCACAGACACATACAGAATGGAAATGAATTTTTTTAACTAAGTCAAGCTATCCCTAGTGGTATGCTTAAAAGAGTTATGCAGTTATCTCCCTTAGCTGTGACGGGTTAGGGTTAGATTATCTAGATCATTCCCTGGATATTCCGGTACTCAATTACCTAAAGGGAAGGATCATACTCGTGAGGGAGAAATATTTGGTGTTTGAAGAAGACTGTGACGTCACTTCCGGTCCAAGATGTCATATCCAGTCCTGTAATAGTCTATTTGACTGATTCTCATTTTTACCGGTTTCTGTGACGTCGCTTCCTGTTTGATGACATCACTTCCGGTTCATGACGTCACTTCGGGTAAGTGATTTCAAGTCTTCTCGTAGACTATTTAACTGGAGTAATAAACTGCAGCGGATATAATAATTCCACTTACTGGTGTTAAATATAAGTAGATAAGGTTCTTCAAAGATCCTCATCCTTCCGTTCACTGTTAACCTGTTTCTTCCCTCACAGTCCAAAATAGTGAACCACTGCTGAGTTTGGATATATCTGCACACACACACCCTTCTTTTTCCCCCTCAAAGGGAAACAGGTGGAGGAGAGGTGTTGCACTGCCACTAGATGTTCCATTGTCTGTAGGCTCTCTAAGGATGGAGTGACATTTCGCAAAAGCAAATTGGTGAAGGGATTAGATATTTTCGACTGGCATCCAGCAACTATCTGATCTATTGAAATGGACCCCTAAGCTGCAAGTGACGACATCCAGGCCCTGGTCTCATGCAGGGAAAACTATTGTTCACTAAGTTGGGGTCACAGTCCTGGTAAACAAAAGTGATGGTCCTTCTAAGCCAAGATGATATAATATTTATTCAAGATCTCCAAATCAACAATTGTCTTGCATGAGATAAAAAGACAGCGGCAACTACGTCTGATGTGGAGAGTATGCTGGATATACCATCTCAGAGCTTGAATAGGTCATAGGACTCTAGTTCTGTCTAATCTAGAGGTAGAGGTAGGGAATACTTGTATCTGGTACTCTGTGGCTGAGAGACCGCTAGAAGCCTGATTCTTGGCAAGAAAAAGCTGGTAAAGTTCTACATGACAGCCATCTATATCCTTCTGTAAAGGTGATTGACTAAAGTCTATGGCAAAAAAGTCTGATATTCTGGAACTGGAAGCTGTAGCAATGACAAGTAGAAAACCCATCTGTTAAGGAGAAGAAATGTCAATGAAATTTCCTGCATAGGTTTGGAAGACTTCTGGAGAGACTACAGAATTAGACATAAAGCCAACTCGGGGGAAGATTGTAGGACTAGGAGCTGAATTTAAAAAAAAATATTCTTAACTGGAATGCTTTCATCGGCTTGTAGAGCAAGCTGTTAGAACCACTGCTAGTCCTTGTATATCTCAAACAGAAGCAACTGCTGATCTGTAGCCCACCATAGCACTGTGTTTCAGTGTCTTAAAGTCTCTAAGATAAAGTAGAAATCCGCTAAGAAATCGTTGCGATAGCGCTGAATCTGAATTCCCCTCTACATAAAAAATGGAGGATTGATATCATAACAATGAAAAATATCAAGAAATTGTTGAAACAATTTCCTCTTTGGATTGTTCTGGAAGTTTCTTATCTCCATTTCAGGAGGTGAGACGGTTCTATAGCTGCCAAATGGTCTAACACAATCACTTGAGTGTGATTGGCATTGGAAAACTGCCTGAAAACGACGTCCCAAAGAGGTTTGTGCAAGCATCCTTCGTGGGCTGACATGGCCACCATGGTATCTTGATTAATTACCATATAATCCTCAAAACCTGGGTGAGGAAGCTATCTGATTCCCAAGACAAGGCAACCGCAGTATGAAAAGATATCGATCTAGTATGCATGGTCTAAAACCTAAAACTCCCTAGGAGTAACGTGATTTGTGAGCGAAAGTTTGGGATAATTTCGAGTACAGGTGTGAGAAATCCGTATCAATTTGAAGCATTGGCGGGGAAAAAACCCATCCTATCAAGGTTGACATGGGCTTGTCTATTCATACCCCTAGCCGAGGATGTTAAGCCGTCGTATTGCAATATTGGGACTGAATTGTCCAGCCACGTTGTGCAGTGAAAGCAGACACAAAATCACAGAATAATTTCCCACATGGTGCATAAAATTCCTACAGCGCATCTCCAATAGCGCGTCATATTTCTAAAGAAACCTACCGTCATATTAACAAGAAGACAAAGTCATCAATATCCCCCGCAATGGCAAAATACGCTTCATGATTATGTCTACGAGTTATGATTATGTCAAATATTTAGGTGTGTATATAGAAAGGTGGAAGGAGAGTATTGAAAGGTTTTTAAAGTTCTGCTCCAGAAAGCAGCACTATCACCAATTTCAGGCTAAGTCAAACTTGTTGCCATGGAAATGCCAAAAATATTTTATTCAGAATTCCAAAACTACCAAAAGGCACAAATACACCACCAGATCTATCTATGTGCCAAGTTTGGTGAAGAAACATTGAACGGTTTTAGAGTTCTGCTCCGGAAAAGAGCACAACCACCAATTTCAGTCTAAGTCAAACTTGTTGCCATGGAAACGCCAAAAATATTTTATTCAGAATTCCAAAACTACCAAAAGGCACAAATACACCACCAGATCTATCTATGTGCCAAGTTTGGTGAAGAAATAGTGAACGGTTTTAGAGTTCTGCTCCGGAAAAGAACACAACCACCAATTTCAGTCTATGTCAAACTTGTTGCCATGGAAACGCCAAAAATATTTTATTCAGAATTCCAAAACTACCAAAAGGCACCAGTACACCACCAGATCTATCTATGTGCCAAGTCTGGTGAAGAAACATTCAACGGTTTTAGAGTTCTGCTCCGGAAAAGAGTCCTACCACCAATTTCAGGCTAAGTCAAACTTGTTGCCATGGAAACGCCAAAAATATTTTATTCAGAATTCCAAAACTACCAAAAGGCACCAGTTCACCACCAGATCTATCTATGTGCCAAGTTTGGTGAAGAAACATTGAACGGTTCTAGAGTTATGCTCCGGAAAAGACAAATGTGCACGGACGGACGGACGGACGGACGGACGGACGCACGCACGGACGGAGTCCATTTTAATACCCCCCGCAAAACGCTTTGCGGGGGATAAAAATAGTAATCAATGCGTCGTTGATTAAACCCGTGATTAAACTCATATCCGCCTGTAACACTCAACAACCTAGCAACACGATGTTTACGGTGCCCATTTACAATGTATTAGATCTCGGCCAATCAGCTTCATTCAGTCTGCAGTAAATACTATTTATCAGCCAATGAAATAATTCATTATATTTCAGCTCACAGAAGGTCTAAGCTGGTTCCCAAGCTGGTTCCCGGCTCTCTTTGCGCTCGCTAACTTTCGTCGCATTGCGTTGCGTATATTGCGATAAGCGAGATGGGGCCCAGCTTAACACATGGTCGTAAAGCATGGCAGATGTAGGTAGACCAAACGAAAGATGCCATTAGCGTGTTTTAGGGAGATGGGGGATGATGAAAAAATAAACTAACGACAGAATACACCTTCCAAGATCCATCAGAATGCAGAGGGATAATAGACGCTTGGCAGAATAATAAATGTGGCCTATAACACGCCTTTTATATGTACAAAGCACATGCTCAAGGTGTTGACATGTTACCTTTTCTTACTCCTGATAACCCATGCGGCCAAGAGGCGCTAGAAAGTTGAATAGCCACATGATTTATTCCACCAGGTACCCACTTACCCTGCTAGGTTATATAGAGGCAAGTTGAATAAACTCACTTGCCTGTATTTAGTGACTGGATATCGGTCTTGTTTCCAACCTAACGGTATATCGCCCGTGCCTCCCGTGGAGTGCTCAGCTGAAAATGCACGTGTCATCCCCATTATCTGATTCATTCACCTGACCGTGACCTGGTCCGACTCATGTGCTACCTGAACTGCCGTCGCCTCGTGGGTCAGCGGATTGATTTTGAACCGTGGCCTCGAATATAGCCATGGTGTTTCTAATTCAGTAATAGTAATAATATTAATACTGAAAAGTTATATATCGTGAAATCCAACCACGAAGTGGATGCTCAGGCGCTTCAAAGTGAGGTTTGAGTTAATAGTACAGTGAAAGAGATGTGTTGAAAGATGTGAATTGAACGCAATAAAAGATGGAAACCGTTTATAGCAAGGAACAGTCTATTCCACAGTGATGGCGCGCAACCAAACTTAACTAGCTCCCTCTGTGGTTGATACTCGACTACCCATGTATAGAGTAAAGAGTATCTCAGCTGCCTACAGGTATAGACACTAAACTATGGCTCTTGTCGGCGTCATACGATTTACTATACGACTGACGATCCCGTGGGAGGCACCCGACCACGGTCAATGCCGTTGGGCTTTGCGACTCTGACCCCACCATGTGGAAAAAAACAAGTGCATGCCAAGCGGGCTTACTGATAGTAGGGTCAAACGCAAGCGGTTGCCCACCCCGGGACTGACAGCAGGTCAGACCGGTCGACCTCGTCGACATAGTCTGTGTCAACCTGATCTGAGACATATCCCGTTATGCCATGCCACTAATCAGCCGGACTACCTGTGGCTACGTGTCTCCCGTAGCCGGTACGGTTGATTGGGACGATCCCATACGTGTGGGCCGCAAGCGATCCACGAGATCAGCCCTGTTATGCTCACGCGGTTCCAATCTGCCTGTGCGAAAAGGGTGGCCAGCCGAGAGGGCTTTTTTATGGGTTGTAACTGTTGCCAGTTGAAACCCAGGGACTGAAGGCAGGGCCCGTCCAGCTTGCGCCATGGGCAAATCCTGCCTAATGTCGAACTGTCGACATAGTCCCTCCCACTCGAATTCTTGGCTTTTCCCGCCATGGGGATTGCTCATCAGCTTCAGTTCGCAGGTGATACTCCGGCCTTTCCGAGTAGAGCACCGCAAAGAATTACGGGTATAAACACTAGACCTTGGTCTATACCGTAGTCTCTTGAGTCTGTATGGGACGTTTGCGAAATACCGAGGATCAGCTCCATCCCGAACGACGGACGATGCAAGACGATCAATTTATTCATGCGACAAGGCGACAAGTATCACCACGTGTGGATAAAAAGTTTCAGCAGACTGTTGTACGATCAATTGAAATGCCCGTGCCTTACGTCATCTACGCCGACTTCGAAGCCCTCGTCAAAAACATCGACACTGTTGCTCCATACCCGGAAAAAATTTCACGCACAAAATGCATGAGCACAAAGCCTGCAGGTTTGGTTACGTGGTGGTTCGATGCGACGGGAAAACGAACGCTCAAGACCCAAGACAACCGGCGATCTTACGACGACAGCACTCACTGCCACGTGTGCGCCAAACCCGTGCGGCGATTCCATGAGAGATCATTGTCACGTCATCGGTAAGTACAGAGGGGCCGCTCACAACGCGTGCAACTTGAAGCTCAAAATCAATCCCAAAATCATCAAAATCCCCGTCGTGTTTCACAATCTTCGCTGCTACGATTCTCACTTGATCATGTAGGTCATCGCGAAGGTCGACGGTAACCTAACGTGCATCCCCAACAACATGGAAAAATACATCTCCTTCTCGTTAGACGGTCTGAAATTTATTGACAGCTGTCGTCTCTAGACAATCTAGTGAACGCCAACGACCCTGATGACTTCGACATCAACAATTGATACACCGACGCCGAAACTTGACCTCTGCTGCTGAGGAACGGTGTCTATCCCTACGAATATATGGACGGCTGGTCCAGGTTCGACGAGACTCGATTACCTCCCATCGACCGCTTTTACAGCAACTTGACCGAATGGAACATCACCCCGGATGATTACGAGCACGACCTCAATGTGTTGGACAAACTGGGCTGCAAGAATTTGGGCGATTATCACGACCTGTACTTGAAAACCGACGTGCTGCTGCTAGCCGACGTGTTTGAGGTATTTCTCATCCCCCGGTCTCTCTTGGGACGCCTTGTTGAAAAAGACCGTTGTGGAACTGAAACTATTGACGGATTACCACATGCACCTGTTCATAGAGAAAGGCTTGCGAGGCAGGATTTCCATGGCATCGAAATGCTACGCAAAGCCAACAACAAGTATGTTCCCGGTCACGACTCAAGCAAACAAAACAAACACATCCTCTATCTTGACGCCAACAACCTTGTCGCTGGGAATAAAACTCACGAAAATTCACAGGGCGCTCGAGTTCGATCAAAGTTCTTGGATGGAGCCTTACATCAGAATGAACACGGCTTTACGAAAGCTGGCCACCAGCGATTTTCAGAAGACTCTGTACAAACTCATGAATAACTCAGTGTTCGGCAAGACAATGGAGAATTTGAGAAAACGCGTTAACGTGAAACTAGTCCGATTGAGCGAGGAAGAAAAACTCAGGAAACTGATAGCCAGCCCGGCATTCAACCGAAGCAAAATATTCGATGACGATTTGATGGCGCTGCACATGAACAAAAGCCACATCAAATTCAACCGGCCTGTTTATGTGGGGATGAGCATCCTCGACTTATCCAAACACTTGATGTACAACTTTTACTACAACGAGTTGAAAAAGCAGTACGGCAACAAGTGCGAAGTGCTGTACACGGACACGGATTCCCTGCTGATGGAAAATCACACCGAGGACGTGTACGAGGACATGAAGAAAAACATGCACCTGTACGATATACATACATACACCTTAATTAGGTTAATTAAGGCTTTGGGAAGGACTTGATCCCATTCCACTATTGTGTATACTACTCGCTTAGTTGGAACGTCTCTTCAATGTTTCCATCGCACAGCTTGGTCTTGTCAAAGGAAAGCAGTAAATGCATTAAGGAGTAATGCAGGATAAGGTAAAAATTATAAATATTTCAGAAACAAGGAGGTTTCAAAATGGATTTAAGCAATGAGAACTTAATTAGTCTGAAGTAGTTGAGGAACATGATAATAATGGAAACAGTGGCAATGAACCACATATTGAGGCGCACACGGATGTGTAATGTGAGAAAAACAAATTTTGAAAACGACAAAATAGATGTACATACACAATCAAGACATTTGGTCATCTGGCTATTACATACAAATGAGTTGAACAATCCACTGTGGCTAACAACAGCTAACAGACAATGCAATATAACATATGTTCACTTGACTTTCATTCAGGTGGCCTCAACATACATGGGATTGCTGAATAATATTTATGTTGAGGGGAGACATGCATATCCTTCAACCCACACACTCACATAAAAGTAAAGCAACTAACCTGGGTTGATAGATGGTGGAGGAGGAGGAGGTAAGGGCCTTCCCTCCTTCATGGCAACAGTCACTCCTCTAGCAGCTTTCACTGTGTTCATAAAATCTTCATGCTGAGCACGCCAGTTGGATCGGGAAGGGGGCACATCCTACAAGCCACAAAAAGAGAGAGAAATAAATCTTCCTTGAACAACAAGAATATGTTCATATACCTGAAAGAGCCTAGCAATGGAACTTGTTGCATGAAAACAACGACTTCGGCTAGTCCATCAATTATGATGTTGGAAATGTTAACTATAAGCTATATATGTTAACTGGAAGCTCAAGCAAAGTCAACTGAAGACATTCTCTTGTCTTGGAGCTAGAACTAGTCTTGGAATCAGTGTAGCGGGGGTTGCTTGGGCAGCTGTCCACTGTGTGAGGACAAGTGTTACAAATATACAATTTCTTGTTTAAATTTTCAAACCTTTCAACTGATCCTATCTCGATTTATGCACTTATCCCATGGTTGGAAGGTGGATTGGAAATTACCCCATTCTGTAGTAAAACAACAACCTTGAGATGACAAGGAGGCTGACCTAGTATTCCGATCACTGATCAGATTGTAGGTTTGAACTTGTGATGTGTTGCATGTGTTTTTCATGCATTCAGTTAATTTCCACCTGCAATGGATAACAGGTGGAAATTAACTGAATGCATAAAACAACGATGGTTGTTCTAGAGACTTCTGCTGTAGAGGCTGTGGATAGTGGAATACAAAGTCACTTTTAAAGTTGACAATGGTCTTCTAAAGCACTGAGGTAGATCTTTAGAGGAATGACGGCAGAGCAAGAGATCCTCAATAATGTCAGGCCCAAGGATGGCAGATAGCTGCAGAATGGAAAATAATCTGTTGATCAGGCAGTTGATTATTGGTGATGAGACAAAGACCCAGGAAGACCTTGCCATGAGCTTTCTTCCACTGAAATGTCCACTGAAATGTGGGCTACTATAGCTAAAATTAAGACTGTAGGATGATCGATCACCTTGGCAACTGTTAGAGTAACCTTTGGCTCTTAGAGATCTTTGAAGATGCACCAAAGGTTAAGCTGTAATGTCTGTATAGACCCATTGGTTAGAGTGAGGGTTGGAGTGAGGCTGCATCAGCAAGTCGTCTCTTGGAAGGACAGAGGGTTTTGGTATGTGATACTTGTGAGACAAACTTCTCACTGGCCAAAAGGTCACAATCAAAATCAGATAAATCTTCTTGGTTGACTGAAGTTTGTCAAGTACTTGCAGAACAAGGCCTGCAGCAGGAAACACATACTGAATATTACCGTAGGTAAGCCAATCTCATAGATATGTCACCCCATAACTTGACTAACCCAAACTAATGGGTTAGGGTCCTCAATAACTGATAAAATAAATGAAAAAATGTTAAAATAACAAAGATGCTGCTAGCATTTTTTAAGTGGCAGATGTATGGTGCATCTGCTGAGGTTACATGGCCTGATTCTGCAAGCACCTGGCCACTTCCCCCTGACACACAACTGATCGGTACCCACGCCGAAGGCGGGATGAGATGGAAGGACTATTACAACGCTGTGGATGACAACACACAACATACTGCCTCGTCAAACCTGAAGAGGGGCGAGGAATGTGCATAAAACAGAACAAAAATGATAAACACTCAACAGGCTGATCACAGGGCGGCAGCATAGGCTGAGGTTGGAAATGCATTCATCCAGACATTCTGCATGATGCTCTAGTGTTATATGCCATGGGGAGTGCACATGAACTGGTGAAGTTAATGTTTGCTAGCCTTGTTCAGGTCGTTGGCATTTGTAGGTGACAAGCAAGAGAATGATTTCAGGTGCATGTTTCATGGTCTACCAGAACAAGATGCATGGTTTGCACAAACTTCCAGTGACTGCCGACAACAATGGAGGAAGTGTTTGGGCGAAAGATCTTTCACTGTTCATGGGCTCTAAAGGTGTACAATGAACACTATGCGTAGTCATAGGTGCCGCATAACGTTACAGTTGGTGACAAAAGCGGGAGATGTAAAGAAGAGTGATAGGTGGCGCATAGCGGTCGTAGCTATGTGTTCATCATGCGTATGATGTAACAGTTAGTGACAATACTGGGAGAGGAAGACAAAGGTGACAGGAAAGTTACATTTTTGACATCATAGTTAGTAAATGCATTATGGTTCAGTGCCCAAAGACATACTGACCTACATTGGAAAGGTTACAAAATTATACTTTTGAATTAAGCTTAGGTTTAAAAAGCCTCAAAAACATTTGTTCCTTTTCCATCCATAATTCTTTATCATTGTTCAGCAATTGATAAAATGGAAAGGTATGTGAAACCATAACTGAAAAACTAAAATCGAAATGTTTTTAAAGTGAACATACTCCAATACCGTATTTGTTGGCTGAACATGAAGCATATCTGAGAAAGAATCACATGTATTCCATATGGCAAAATACTCTCAGTGAAAGAAAAGTTGCTTTCTATAATGTTTACAAACTATACACATATTAGATATTTACAAAGAATGGCTTAACAATGACAAACCAGTACTGCCACACAAATTTGGGATACATAAGAACCGAAGGAAGAGACCCAAAGAGTTGGGTGTCCAAACTGAAGCAAGACTTCTGCAGAAAAGACTACTAATATACGAAACCAAAATTTGTAAAATAGCAAATGCATGGATTTTGCATTTCAGGAGGAAACTTCAACTCAGGTTCAGAATTTTCTTGAAAAGTGATGGAAAGAAAATATTTAAAAGGAAGAAATTAAATCAGTGGAAATATGGAGTTGAAAGGAAACATTGTTCCACTCATATGCTGAGAGGTATTGCAAAGAAATATATCGATATATATATATATAGGCAAATAGTAGACCTCATAAGGTCATGACTTGAATAGTGAAATTGTAATAAGGTAATTCTACAAACATTAACATGTACAACTGATAAATATTCTTCAAACATTATAATTAATATTGTTTCAACTACTGATACTTACAATTACCATTGAACAGATCTGATTATCAACATCAATACACCTGCTTAAAATTTGTACAAATCCAACTTTATTTATTATAGGATATTTATATAGTGCACATATCCACGCAACTAGTACATGCTGAAGGCGCTGATATTTTTTCCCCTCGATCACTGGATGTCAGTCTCAACTGCACATCGTATTATCAATCTCAACTCCCTGGGGCGTATACAACTCATGCAGACACCTAGGCGCACCGAGTTGTTGAGGCTTTCCCATCCTTACGAGGTACCCATTCATAGCTGGGTGGACTGGGACACATAGTCACAATATTTTGTCCAAGTTTACTGCACGTTGCTGTACCCGCAACTAGGTGTTTGCAAATATACATGTGGCCATCATCTGGTCACATACCAACTGATTCGTGGGTTCTTTTAAGTGCACAGGCTTGTGTACTGTACGTTAGGGGTTGTGACAACCCTGAAAAAGTCAGCACACAAAGCTGACTCCAAGGTTTTCACATCCGGTCACAGGTAGGCTTGATCCCGACACCTCAAGCTCGCTGGATCACTAGCCGGATGCCTTAGCCAGTTAGCCCACCATGCCCCCAAACTTACTGATTATTCCATGTATAACCAAACACTAATGTTGTGCCCAAAAATCTAGGTGCTTTACTCACATAAACAGATGCCTCAAAGTAAGCATTTCAGACAAGAACTTCACCGACATTATCATATTTTTTTTACTTTCAGTGAAAATCTTCCCAATTTTGCTACAATATCAGGAATAGATGTTCTTCCTAGTTCACCAGCAAAGGCCCATTAAATTCGCATGGTGACTGACAGCTGGTCCCGACAGTGTGATGGTAGAGCGTTGGCCTCAGATTCCAGCGGGTGGAGTGCGAGTCGGGCTAGCGTCGGAAACTTTGGCAAGTGAGGACCCACACAGCGAGCGTTCCTACACCGAACGCGATGACCAAGGTAAACAGCGAGCTTAGTAACACCGTGCCGAGTCGGCACACTGTTACTAAGACAAACAAGATGGCCACCCAACCTAACAACGGCGCTCCTACCAAGAACCCCGTTGCTAAGTGTCCACCCAACCTAGCAACGCCTGATAAAGCGCTACAGCGTTTAGACCGGGAGTTAGATGTAGAATATTTTTTCCATTATAAAAATCTCATTTTAGCTAGGGTAACCCTTTTTTTCAGCAACCACAAATCCATTTTTCAACCAGCAAAATTATATAGTTCTAGTCCATCTAGAAGGGGTGCCTGAAGGGGACCGTGGAAACTGGTTTGGGCGTTTTTCTCATCGACGGGTTGGTCGGCCGGTGTGCAGTGTTTCCAGGTCTTGTAAACAACCTTCCAGAGGAACATGGCAGCTATCGAAAGGTAGGTTCACTTTTGGGCTGATTCTAGCATCTGGCGCACCTTATGGATATCCAGACTCGTCTCTTCTTGTTCTTCCTCTATTTCCTCCTGGAGTTCTTCGTCGGTGTCGTCGTCCAGCCTAGACAAGATGTTGACCAACATCGTCACGGTTTGCTCTGCATGAGCCGTCAACATCGTCGCATTTTGCTCCACACGAGGCGACAACATCGTCGCGTTTTGTTCCACACGAGCCTCTAGCCTCCCCAAGAGGTCGTAGAAGTCCTGGATGGTGGGCGATGTCGGAGCTATCTCACCGGCGGGCAAGAGGGTCGAAGGTTCTGCAGCAGGCTCTTGCCATAGCTCGTACAGCCTTATGGACCCAATACCGAAGCACTTTTTGACCTCGCATGCTGGGAGCACACCGCGAAGGGAGCGTATTTCTTGGATCTGGTCCGAAGACAAATCTCTTTTTGGTGGCATGGTTGTTTTTTTTCCTGGGTATATATATCCCATACTTCCCATATGTCTATATGGAAATCCCAAACCTGTCCCAGTCCTCTCCCATTTTTTCCTGGGAAATCCCCTCCTCTCCCAATTCTATCTCAATCCTCTCCCATTTTCCCCAAGGAAAACTAGTCAAACTCAAAGCAAATCCAAACAAAGTGATAGCCTAGCTCGAAATCGCTGACCTACTTTCTGTATAATGCTGTGTGTGTGGACTCGAGTCAGCTCAGTGGTTAAACATTCCTGTGGCTGAGAATGGAATATGCGAGGATGTTAAAACACCCATTTAGAGATTTGACTTTGCATATGGTATACAACATGTAGCTCTTGGGAACTTATTATTGTAAGTGGGTATTGCTGGGCAATCCCATGACCTGCGGTAAATGCTGTATGACTGAATATTGTCACATGAATGCCCACTGTGCGAGAAGGGGTCATGTCAATTACGCATGTCAAGTATGTGGAATAGGGGTGTTAAATGCCATTATCGTTTGTGCAAAACCCACGGGTCGAACATAGTTCGAAACCAACTTATTTACGACCAGATTATCTCAACGAATGTTCCCGACTACTCAGAATAAAAATCTATTTTTTCCTGCACATTGAAACAACCTATTAGACATTTGACTTTGCATATGGTATACAACATAGCTACTGTCAAAGAACTGAAAGTTCTCGCAAAAAGTCGTGGACTGACTGGTTATTCTCGCATGAGGAAAGCCAAATTGCTGACCTTGCTGGATATTACACATGTTAAGCCACCCACCGTAAAAGAGCTTAAAACTCTCGCAAAACCGAGCCAGTCAAATTGCGATTCATGCCGACAGACCATGCCGTGGTGTAACTATCTCCGAGGATGGAAAATGGTGATTGATTCTAATATCAATACCGATAAAATCAAACCCTTAATCAACAGTAAACTTCATGAATTAAACGATTTGAAAAGTATCAAATTCCAACTCACGATGAAAATGACGCTCCAAAAACCTCAGTCGGACGGTAGCGTGGAATACATCGAACCTTATTTCAGAGGAAAACAGGAAGTCCTAACTCAACCAGAATCGCTTGAATCCTCCATCGACACCTCGTTCCAAAATATCCAAAAATCGTTGGAAAAATGGACGCATCGAGGTTCGGGATGGGTGGTAGATACCGTCAACACCGTTTATCTCGACATAGTGAATTACAAACCATTCAAAGGCGGATTGTACCTCCCGGTACCCAAGCACCTCAGAGATAAAAAGGCCACCCTCAACCCTGAACCCAAAGGGGATGATAGTGTTAATAATTATTGCGCGTTGGCGGCGGTCATAGCTGCCTTGCATGAACCGAAAGGTAATCCGTGCAGGCGTTCCAGCTACCCCACGCTGGAGGCATCTGGGTTCGACTTCACGGGTGTAGAACGTCTCACACCCATCTCCTACTGGATGAGATTCAAAAAGCAAAACAAGACGTCCGTCAACGTGTTTGGTCACAAAGGCAATAAAACCATCATGCACCGAATCAGCTCCATGTCCAATGATGTGCGCAGAATCAATTTATTCCTCATCGAAAAAGGCGACCAGTATAACTACGCGGCGATCAATAGTTTGAGTCGACTGTTGTACGACCGATCGAACCACGCCAGAAAGAAACATTTCCCAGAGGATGCATCTACAAAATTTGTTGTGATTGTGGAAGCAGTTATATTGGAGAAATGTGCTGGCCATTCAACATAAAACTTCAGTTGAAAAATCTGATCTCAAATCTGCCCTCTCAGAACACATCGTCAATAATCCAAATCACTCCATCAACTGGCAACACACTGAAATCCTGGCTTCCAACATCAGTAAGTGGCGCAAAAGAAAGCTTCTTGAATCAATCAACATAAGAAGATTAGTACCCGAGATCAACATGGATCAAGGGGTTTACCTCCCTAACGCCTGGTGCATCACCAAAAAATCATAGACTCTCAAACCACACTGCTGTGTAAACATACTCTTGTTCTTATTGTAAAAACATACCCTATCATTGTATTCTTCTCTTTCATCTCACTGCATTGTTTGTACATACTGAATTATATCCCCTTCCCCCCTTACGCTTGTATATACTTATTTACATATCTGGCTTCCTGTACATCAATATATATATACGGTTCAGGCTCATAACGCCGACCTTTCGACCAAACTTTACGGTTGAGTGAAATATAAAGGTCGACGTCCTGAGACTAGTTTCATTTTGCCAATTAATAATGGATTACGAGGACAATGCAGGATCAAAAAGTTGTTAGAGGAGGATAATCCGGATTATGCGGATGAGAGCGCACCTAATGAGAAGATGACAGCAGATGACAGATTTTAGCATTTTTAATAAATACATCGTAAATTCCTATAGCATACATTATTTCACAGATTTTAACCTAAATGCAATAGGTGGGATGCAGAATCAGCAAACTGCCTCACGGACAGTGTTCCTTGTTCAAGCTGGGGACAAATGTCATCCAGTCGTCGCTCCAAATCCCTGTATTACCTCTTCATGGACGGACGCTTCTGGCCAGCCGCATACTGGACCAGCTTGTTTCGGTGTTGGTCTGTTCTCGTGACAGCAACGACACAATCTCAATGTTTGGATGAGCCTTGCCGACGTATTTCTTCAGGCGTGAATGCCACCCTTCTAGGTGGTTGTTTGTTCTTGGCCCATCTGAGTTGTGGTGGTTCCATTGCGTCATGTGCAGATCTCCCTCCACCCAGAAGTTGGTCATGTAGTCTCCGAGTTGTCGGCAGCGGTCTTCATCAGTCTTTTGCAGTACATATCCAAGATATCCAGTCTCGTTTTCTCTTGCTGACTCTGTACATGAACCCGCCAACAACCAAGTAACGACTGCCGCGAGCTGTAGGGATGAATCTCTGATCTAGCTGTGCATTTGCCATTTCGAAATCGAATGTGAATCCTTTGGCCATTCCATAGATATTTATACCAAAGATATGAACAGTGTTCAATATTGGCACTCTGCTAAGTGTTATTGTAAACTTTTCAATCAATTGGAAGTGATATGTGTGACGAGTTCACCTTATCAAAACATCTAGAGTAGATTATCCGCAACGCTAATTAAGCCTAATCAGAACCTAACCTTCAAAGGAAACCGCAGGTCGGCGTCCTGAGACTAGTGGAAAATCGAAAGGTCGGCGTCCTGAGACGACACCATATATACTGTATTGTTCACTATGATCATTATCCACCTGACAAAGGGGCAAGAACCAGCCCAGAAACGTTGTGTAAAACAAATCAAGAAGTTGTTATCCATAAGATTTGTCTCGTATTACTACATCAAATTCTAAATGCCTTTGAAGAATTTCATGTTTTAAACAGTACAGCCTGGATCCCACCTGGTATTACACTTCACCAGGTCTCTCGTGGGATGCTCTGCTTGAGAAAACGGGTGTAAAACTAGAACTCCTAACAGATTACGATATGCACCTGTTCATCGAGAAAGGAATGCGCGGTGGAATTTCCATGATTTTCGAAACGCAGGGATGAAGTTTTGAGAAAAACTCTGAAAACTAGCCGGGGGCCAAATCGAGACCAAATTATACAGATTTAGATGATTCACAAAAATGACCCTTGCCCTTATGAGCTTGAAGAGGATCCCCAGCTAGTGGGGCAGTAGCATCCACTGCCTTGTCAAAAGCCGAACGTTGCAGTAGTTCCTGACGCCTAAGGGACTGAGAATGCGATCCTGAAAACGGTTGATTGGGTTCCCTCCTGCCTCTGGGAGTACCTCTGCTCCTATTCTGGGTCAAGAGGGCCGAAACTGAATGTTGATTCAATTTCCCGATAGTAATGGCATCCTTCGCCTCAACATCCTGCTGACACTGGCTGTTAAAAGTAGCTTCCGAATTCAAAGGCTGTTGGAACATCAACTCAAGTAGTAGATATAATGATAGTCCGGGACCAAGTCCAACAAAAGCCTCTGCAAAGCCTTATTTCCCAAATAAGGCTTTGGTCGGGCCCTTAGCTCTTGCTACCATTACATCTACTACTTTTGAAAAGTAGTAAAATGTCCCGGCAGCCACAATTCCCCAAGGGAGAAATAGAAATGTATTGCGCTTCCTCCCAAGGGGAATTGTGTCTCTCACATCACACAAAGTTGTGACGGCGGGATACGAACCCACATGTACAGCTTACGCAGACTATACATAATGGGGTCGCACCACTCAACCGACTGAGCTACCACGGACTTAGCTGAAGTAGGTCAGTTTAACGGGTAGATCACGCGCACCCACACATCACGTGCCACTATGCCGTGTTGACAGGAGGTAACATTGTGCCGTACGGTACGATCAATAATTCCTGTCTAACGAGTCCTCTGCCTGGGCCATCCCTCAAGTAGTACAAGGTAGGCTCGTCTGCTTTCATGTCAACTTTATCTATGTTGTAAGTTTTGATTGACCATATAGGATCGGTGGCTCGCTTACGGCTATCACCCTCGTGTTCCCCAGGCTGGTATAGATACCTAACTAGGACCCTATCTGGTATCTGTTTCTCTTTTCCACGCAATGGAGCTGCCGACTCTGCAACTATTGATTTTAGTTTGATAGCGTCTGCGGTTTCTTATCAGTGAGCGGGTGACTTCATGGTTGATTGCCGACACCACCTTAGGGGCCCGTGATACCCATTCAGTCGATCGTTTTCCGGGTGGCCATCTCCTAGCATACTGATGTCGAATAAGCGCTCAGCCAAAGTCCTATTGAATCTCTCAACTATGGCTTGGCTGCGATGGGCTCCGCCGTGCCCCTCTGACCGTTGTATGTCGTGTTTGGCTAGCAGTTGTGACCACGGCACCCATGAACTCCGCCCTGGGTCAACTTGCAGCTCTGTTGGCCCGTCAGCGGACTGGCGTTTGTATATCGCGTTCGAATCCTCTGGCTACCTGGGCAGAATCTTTAGCGTGGTCAAGGCCCGGCTTCCTTGTAGCGACTGGCTCGTCCACTACGGTTAAGGCATACTTGTACCTCTTATCGTGGGGTAGGAACAGTAGGTCTGCCTGGTGACCGTTATTACGTATGTTAATACCAAACTTCCTTCTAGGCACGTAGCGTGGTGGCGGCAAATAGATCTGCCACAGGGCTTGTTTTTCAAGCCACGCTTTGGCTTCCTCCGGGGGTACTCACGCCATTTTAGCCAGCTTATCTACAGCGCTAGCTCCTTTCCAGTACCCACGCGGGCTATAGTATATAGCCTCAAACTTTCTCTGGTTCCGTGACATATATATACCTATGTTCTTGGTTCAATTTTCTCATGCCGATGCGGCGTGCGTGTTTATCCCATCAATAGCTATCCAGCGTTTAGTGTCCATAGGCGACAGGGGCGTCTTGTTTATTGTCAGTCCATATATCCTATGGCCATCACTTCTAAGTGTGTTCATTTTATGTCTAAAGGTACGGGTCTTGAACAGGGCTTCCTTGAATCTGGCGTGTTTGATGTGTTGTTTCACCACGTACTTCTTAACACCCTTAGCCTTCCGGATCTCACTATTGTCGGCCTTCAGGATGGAGTACATCTTAGGTCTCAAACCTATGTACTTGGCTATGGGCATGCCAGCACACTCGTCCTTCATCTTACCTAGGACCTTTTTATTTACCGTACTGTGTATGGTATGGTCCTTGGGGTAGTCGCTGGTGTCATACAAATCGAGGTGTTTTTCATGTCCTCATTACCGTCCTCGGTTCGAATCTCCATCAGCAGGGAATCCGTGTCAGTGTACAGCACTTCACACCTGTCGTCGTACTGTTTCTTAAGCTCGTTGTAGTAAAAGTCATTACATCAGGTGTTTGGATAAATCGAGGATGCTCATCCCCACATAAACAGGCGGTTGAATTTTATGTGGCTTTTCTTCATGTGTAGGGCAACTAGGTCATCGGTGAATATTTTGCTTTCTGGTTGAATGCGGACTGGCTATCAGTCTCCTGAGCTTGTCTTCCTCATTCGACCGAACCAGCTTCCGCGGTCTACGCGTTTCCTCAGGTTCTCCATAGTCTTACCGAACACCGAGTTGTTCATGAGCTTGTAGAGGTTTTCTCAAAGTCACTGGTGGCAAGCTTTTGAGGAGGTCTGTGTTCATTCTGATGTAGGGTTCCATCCATGGGCTCTGGTCGAACATGAGCACCCTGTGTATTTTGGCCAGCCTCATACCCAACGACAGGTACAGCTGTAGGTTGCGATAGTGAGCGATGTACTTGGTCTTATTCATTAAGTTGGGCCGCGAGTTTTCAACGTCTGCCACCCGCCCACCTAATAAGTTATGTTGGTACTCAGACATCCAGTCTGGGTTAACCCTCATCGTTAGGGGCCAGGGGTAGCTGTTGTGTGATGATGTGTGTAATGCCTTGGGGTACTCCAAGTCAACCTCGAGGATATAACCTTTGTTCGAATCTGGTGCGATGCTCATAACATCGACCTCGTGTGGCGCCCATTCGAATCCCCTGTGGGTAGATACTGGCTCATAGCCCAGCCGTTACAGGTTGTTTTGCGTCGAGGTAGAGAATGTGATTGGTTGACTTGCTTGGGTGCGTAGCCCTTCGCATTATTGATTATTTGCTTTTCGGCGTCGTTTGGTTGCCATGGAGATCCCACCTCGCAAGCCTTTCTCAACAAATAGGTGCATGTCATAATCTGTAAGCAATTCCAACTTAACCCCGGTCTTTTTAAGCAAGGCATCCCACGACAGACCTGGGCTGGTGTAATACCATGCGGGGTCGAGTTTATACTGCTTGAAACACGTCCGCCTAAACGTCTCAAACACGTCGGCTAACAGCAGTACATCTGTCCTCAAGTACAGGTCGTGATAGTCACCCAGATTCTCACAACCCAGTTTATTCCATACGTTAATAGCGTGTGAGTAATCGTCTTGGGATATTGCCGAGTCTGTCAGATTGCTGTAAAATTCTCTGATGGGGGGTAGTCTGGTCTCGGCGAACTTGGCCCAGCCATCCATGTACTCATAGGGGTACACACCTTTCCTCATCAACAGGGGTCTAGTCTCGGCGTCTGTGTATCGATCGGTGATAGGGAAGGTATCGTTGGCCTTGACCAGACTGTCGAGTGACGACAGGAGGAACTGAAACGCAGTCGATGAACCTAAGGCCGTTTAAGCTGAAGGAGATGTATCTCTCCATGTTGTTGGGGATGCGTTATATTACAATCGATTTTTGCGATGGCCTGCATGATCAAATGAGAGTCATACCCTCTCAAGTTGTGAAAGACCATGGGGATGTTTATTGTCTTAGGGTTGATTCTAAGCTTAAGGTTACACACGCTGTGAGCGGCGCCTCTATACTTACCGGTTACGTGACAGTGATCTCTCACCGAATCACCGTTCAGTGGTGAGTCACACACGCGTGACAATTAGTGCTACAGGCGTGAGCTAGTCGGTCGGCTCGGGTCTTACGCATAGGGGCGATTGTATACAGTGTATTCCTAATAATTTTTCTTCCTCCTGCAAACACTTTAGAAACCTTTCAGCGTCGGGACCCTGTACACTACCGGGCTTTTCGTTTCCCGTCTGGCGGACGACAATGTATCCAAACCCACAGGCTTCATGCTCCTGTGTTTTGTGTGTGAAGCTCTCACCTGTGGGTAGAGCATTGGGAGTACCCCCAATATCAACAGGTTTGACCAAGGCTTCAAAGTCGGCGTATATGATATAAGGCACAGACATTTGGTTCCTGTGGTTGTCGAATTTTAGGATATTGTCACCTTCCTTAGGCATGTCGACTCGTATGGCCGTCTGCCCCACACCTTGGCAATCCTCCCGGTGGGATTCTAATAAATCAGCTCGGCTGAAACCGTGCAGGCATCGCACACAAAAGTGTTTTTTCCCAACGTGTTTCGACTGGTCGTGCAACAACCGACTGAGATGTTTTATCCACGTGTAGTGATACTTTTCACCTCGTTGGATCATGAATATATTGATAACTTGGCGACCCTCTTCCCCCAACACTGGGCTGACCCTGTGTACTATTGTTGTGTTGCCTTCGTGCCCAAAGACGTTATAAGCTAGATTATTCTGTTTTTCTACTTTAGTGATCTGGGATATGGGGGTTGGTTCATCTATACCATCCCAGTTGAGCCCATCGTCTTGGGATAGCTAGAAAGCCTGTCCGAATGAGTGTCAGCTGGAAACAAGGCCGACCTGATAGCTACCCTCAGGCAATCGTCTCCTCTATTCTTAACGTTTACCATGGCCTGTTTTTTCCTATAGTAGGGGGGCAAGTCTAGGTATGACCCGCCTCTGAACGGCACGTAGTTAGCTATGTCTAGATAGACATTATCGATTTTATCTACAGCCCACCCGGACCCCAAGTGTGTGTAGCCTTCTAGGTATTCTCGTATCTGCTGAAAACTGGTATCGATTGATGCGTCTATTGTCTCTATATGCGTGACTATTTCTTGTTTACCTCTGAAGTAAGGCTGAACGTACTCAGTGACCCCAGTGGGGGTTCCCCCCACGCCTGGTTGTTTATCGAGCGACATTTTAACTGTGATCTGAAATTTGATACTTCCAAGATCGTTTAGTTCCTGATTGACCTTATCAGCTATCAGAGGCTTGATATCTGTGATGTCTATATTCCTATCAACATGCATGCGCCAGCCTCTCAAATAGTTACCTACAGCGCTCTCAATGCGCACGAACTGTAGGTCAATAGCTCTATTCTGCTGTAACAGTTCTACAAGCTGTGGTTTCCTCATACGGGAATATCCCCCTAACCCCAAATCGCGAACCTCGGCTTTTAATTGTTTTACAGTTGGAGGTTTTGCTACGGGGGTATGTGATAACAATGCGACTAACCCGGCTCTCCCCAGGTTTGAATAACCCGTGAGCCCAAGCTGTTTTGCTTGAGCTTTTAATTGTTTTACCGTGGGAGGGGCTTCTAAACCTAGTAATCTCAACAAGGCTGGCTTCCGCATTCGAGAATACCCAATCACACCACGGCGTCTGGCGATTTGTTTGAGCTCGCGTATAGTAGTCATAGTTGTGTACACACCTAAGAATATCAATCTCTAATTGGGCCACCGTAAAGGTAAAAAATTAGTAAATATCTAGATACACCTTATCGATTATTCCCTCGACCCACCCGGAACATGCGCAACATAGTAGGGTGTTTTGTATTACTTGCAACGACTCATCAACAAGTATATCTATCTCCCCATGCACATCTACTCGCCCCCCATCAAAGTAATTCCAAGTGTGCCCAGCCCATGGCACATCAAACCCTACTTTCACCATGATTGTAAACGAGCACCCCTTATATAGTTCACTAATAATCATGGGTTTGAGGACACTAATATCTATACTTTCCCCCACATCCATCTGCCAGCTTTTCAGGCAACCTTCCCTGGGCTCAATTTCCACAAACATAGTTATACCTAGGTGTGCACAGAGTCTAATTGGGCCACTGGCAAAGGGACCAGCCTTACACTGCTATCCTGAGGAGGCGCCTACGTTCTTTTATGTAGGCCTTTTTATTCTCGTAGATGAGATGATGTCTGACTACGTTCGCCCCGTGAGCTTTACATAGGCAGTAGTGCCCTTTAACCCCTATACCACACACAGAACACGAGTAGTTAGGGCTTCCCATGTGGAAACAACAGTACCCCTCAGTCCTACATTTCTTACCACAGGGTTCTTTCTTCCCCATAAGTATGTATTTGCATCGGTATGGAGCAGGTCTCATGTTTAGCATACTTATATGAGTACTTAGTCTAATTGTTTTGCAACCAACGCAGTCGCTGCTATACCCAGCGCTATGAAGACCAGTTCACGGTCCATTTGCCCCTTGGATGGTGTGTAGTACTGGCGAGTGTGGGTTTATTGAGTGGTTCCAATCGTTTACCAGTTAATAGGTAGTATTCTCTCGCGTCGTCGTCGACATCGCGGAATGTTTGAGCGGCATGGTTTTCCGCGCCTGAGTTGTTCGTTAATGTAATCGATCCTCTGGAGGCGTTTTTTAGCGTACTTTCGGATTGTGCTACCTGTAATTTCTCAATAGCGAGATTATGGCTTTCTTTCTTCCTGTATTTCAGCCGCGTGTGACTCTGTGTAGTTTCGAAGAGGAAATTACTCCCGAAAATGCCAGGGCATTTACTAACGCACCACCGACCATCATAGCTATCGTTGGCCAACCTATATTTATTTCATAATATTTTCAGGTATTATCCCTTGTTTTACTAGGATGTCTTTTGTAGCCATCGCCATACCAAGGTTCATTATGAGCATACCCATATCCTGCAGGTTGAAATCTAGCTTGATAGTCGGTTGTTTAAGCACCATTTTGGTCAACCGAGCGTACCCTACAGCTAGACTGGCGACCACTGTGGCGTGGTATGCGTCGTTGACGAACGTTTTCCCCTCAGACATTATGTATATGATATAAAAATATATATTTTATTGCATGATATGTGGGTTGACCTCTAATTGCGGGGGTTTCTCCCTTGGTCGTGTATATAACCATGAGATAGCCACGGCAGCAGTTGCGCATACAACCAACAAGAGTCGAGACGGGTGAGTCACCGTGATAATTTTATGTTGGTTACACCACCGTTTTTTACCGGCAGCTACTCTCTTAGGATTCTTCTGCCTGGTGACTGTGGGAGGGGTGAAGTGAAGTCGGCGATCCTGGGAAATGGGAAGGAAGTATGATGCAATACCAGTGTATATCTGAGTCATAGCCGATCCTATTGTTTTTGTCATTTCTACCCCGAGCCGGGACTCGTATCTAGCGTACAGCTTATCGATTTCTTCGGCTGACATTTTGTGAATTTTATCTGGAGTGTACTCCCCAAAGTAATGTTTGGCTTTGCCACCAACAGCCAACACCACCAGTTTCTCTCGCCTATCATCATCCACCTGTGGTGATTGGGGTACCAACAGTTGCTCTAGCAATTCCTCACACTCCATCTTATAATGTAACAAGTAAGTTTTAGTTTTAACAATATAATACACTATGCAGACAAAACACAGAGAAATGAAGGTTAAGTTGCACACGATGAACACTTCAAATACCATAGCTATAACTAAATGCTAAGCATTTGCTAAGCTTTGCTAAGCATTGCTAAGCTAAAACACCCTATAGGCCACGGGTTGGTCGGTCTTGAGCACGAGCTTAGCGTGTTTAGTTTCAGCGAGCTGTTTCTTCACCCGTTCCCGTTCTAATTTACTCATCACATCGTTCTCTCTCAAACACTCCTCGAACGAATCCCTGTCCTTGCAGTGAAATAAGGCCACCCATCGCGTCTGCTCCCTTAGGTCTTTCAACACCGAGTTGAACTTCTGCGTCAGTACCCAGACGCTGTGATTAGGGTGTCGGCCAGAGAAGGCCAGGTACGATAGCATGTCTCTCTTTTTTGTTATCTCACGATTAGCGCTGCAGTCATCCAGTATGAACAACGTCGACTCCCCTTTAAATTTCATATGGTAAGCTTTCAACCAGTCCTGCAGGCGTGGTCCCGGTCGACTCTGTGTGCGTCCGGTCCGTCATCACCCAAGGTCTTTCCGTGTACGTTTTATTCATGCTCAGAGTAGGGCACATGATAACGATGTTGTCGAACACATCCCTGTAGTACCCCTCCAACATATCCAACACGAAAACGGTCTGCCCGCACACTATGGCGCAGTGTAGGTCGCGGGCAAATCAGTAGATGGCTTGCACGAATCTCCCATTGTCTATATTAAGTTGCGCGTCCATAATAACGTACAGATATAATTTCAACTTGCCAGCGGGTTGAGCCTTCTTGGTAATCTGGATGGTTATCCCCTCGCTGCCGTTATCTATGCGACGACCGCTACCGTGCAGTTTATCGTCATCCGTGGATCGCATGTCCAACCACAGCGCGTACTTCGTGGTCAGGTATTCACCGATCTGCACGGAGGATAGGTCCAGGTCCTTGGTTATGTATGGGTGTTGTTTGATGGCCGGTAGCTTTTTTATCTCATCCCACTGCTGGTATGCCCTCATACCATGACTGAACAGCTGGTTGGGCACGCTCTCTATGGTCACTTCCACCTTTTCAATCTCGGGGTTGAAAAACTTCTGCGCTGTCCCTCGGAACTCGTAATCCTCCACGGGGACGACCAGGATGCCTTCATCGATCGCGCCAGCACGTTCAGGTTGATATTCCACACAGTGTCGCTCTTATCCCGCACGATAGATCTATGTCTCAGTATGCGATCGTACAGGATGGCCACATTCCCCGAGTACTGGCCGAACCTGCCTGGCCAGCTCGGGTTAGTGACCATGTCGAACTCCAGAGAGATGTTGTCTATGGTGTAACTGGCCTCATCGCCGTTCGGTTCGCACGCGCACTACTTTGCTGTAGTCGTTAAGCGTTAGCTTCGTATTCAAGCCTATCACCCAGCGGCCTGGTAAAGCGCGGCGTGTTCCGTGAAACAACTTCGAAGTCGGCACGCAGAACCTGTTCCGTGCGCTTGAGCGATGGCCTTTTCACCGTCCGTGATCTTGTCTAACTGGTCTTGCGTGAAGCCGTATCCAATGCGCAACCGGGTCGATTTGCTGATGCCCTGGTACACGTCATTGACGCGTTCTCCCTCGCTTTTCCAGAGGTCCTCATAGCAGTGAAAGACGTCGCTGTCGTCGATGCTCAGCACCTCGTTACCGGTGATCTTGATGGTGGTTTTCTCGATGATGGCTCGACCTACGTTCCGTACTAGCTCGCGTTTGTCGTTGGTGGAGGTCAACGTGAGGTTGAACGCCAGTCGAACAGTTCCTGGTACAATGAGGTCATTCACGCCAAGGTTTGGAAATCTAACCAGCAGCGTTTGATTCTGGTCTATCTTGCTGGGATTGTGGGTGATGGTCACCGACTGGCGCACGGCTTTGATGCCTAGAGGCTCTCTTGATCTTCTGAAAGGATCTAGTTTTCTACCATACATTGTTATATAAATGAAATATATAAGTTTTAATCCTAAATAATGGCTGAGTACATCCCTTTTGGAGGATATGTGGGATGATAGTGCCCAGGCATTCGACGAGCAGGAGACCTCGTTCCCCTTAAGTACTGAACTTGTACAGTCGGCCGTCGATGATTATTACGACGCAGTTGAAAATAAAGACAACATCAAGCCGTTGGGGAGGGACTATTCCAAGTTTATCGTCGATAAGAAGGGCACGCTGCGATTGAAGGCTCACCCGGGGGTCGATATCATAAAAAAAGACGGGAAGCCATATGCTTTGTCAACACTCACCAGTCGACCTGGTGGGAGTCAACTGCTCCGTGAGGAACTAGGCTTCATAGATTACGGTGGCGCACGACCTAAGCTTCCCCCGAAGGTCGTCCAAGATCTGCAAGCAGCCAGGGCCAATACTGGGGATGCTAAAGAAACATCGGACAGTATCGAAAAATATTGGCCCGCGTACCATGACAAACCCTTGCCGGGGCTCGAATTTCCTCTGAGGGAACTGTGAGGCCTAGGCGAAACCTTGAAACATGTAATGCGTGGAGAACTTCGTTAACAACATGGGGAAACTGAGCGAAGTCGACGAAATGCATCGCTTCGCGAGAAAATAAAACTCACCGAAACTGAAGACGATGATATGAAACGTCGTATCGAGGAGAGAATAAAAAACTTGGAAGACGAGAGACGGACTCGGTTGGAATCCGCTTCCTCGAACCGGGAAGCCCTCCGATCACAAATCAGCCGCGTACGGGAAACCATCGATCGAGTCCTAAATGAAGACACCACGCTAGCTGACAGGATTCGGATCCTGTTCCGGGAGCAAGGCATCACCATCGCCAGCATTTTGACTGCATTGGGCTTCATCATATCTACCCTGGTGGTGTCATTGATGCCTGCCGGCGGCGGTGATGGGGGTACCCCCACGCCTGCACCAACACCCACAGGTGGTGTCAAAGACTGGATAAAAAAACTAGGGGAGGCCCTGGCTAAACTGGCTGGTAAGGCCGCCGAAGCCCTGCCCGGCATCCTGGGTAGCATCGTCTCGTGGCTGCTGAGCGCTCTGGCTAAAACTGCCACGTGGCTCAGTCAAAACCTGTGGGCAGCCATCGTCGCCGTGGCGGGTTTGGTGTACGTAGCGGCTAAGGGATTTTTAACCAAATGAGTCCCAAAGCTACCCCATCAACCACCATAGCTGTTTTACGATCCATGTGTGGGGGTGAACCCACAGGGGGTGACCCCACAGGGTGTGTGGGTTGAACCCTAGGCTCCGGGGGTGGCGCCACTATACCCGTTTCACCGGTCGTGGGTGGTGGGACGTGGGGTATGTTGACATCGAGGTTGACGCCCAACTTTTGGCCCGCTGTGGCTATGACTATTTCGTTGTTGTAGCCCACCACTTTTTTTACTCTCAGTTGCATATCGCTCAGAGCCATGTACAGCCCCACGTCGAAGACGTAGTCGACTTTCGACCTGGCGTATTCCAACACGTCTTGGTAGCGTTTGATGGCACTCGGGAGATCAACTGGAGAATTGATAGCATCCTCAACGTTAACAACGAACTGTTTCTGAGCGTCGTAAGCAGTCCCCTTACCTAGGATATTGGAACGCGTTTGCGTCTGCGCACCTAACAGCGCTCACACGTACGTTCGAATCGAGTCCTTTAACCTGATTACCCCGGCACGAGTGAACCCTTTCGACGTGTCCAACATGAACTTTTTCCAGTCATCCGCTGCCCCCTGCTCGAACCTCCAGACTCGGTAATCCTTGCTGTCATTGAAAGCCATGTGACGGTCATCCCACTCGTTCGTTGTGAGGTGATGATACGACTTGTAATCCCATTCTTTCAACTTCTCGCTGGCATCCACGAGGTGCATGTTGTGAACGATGGGGATACCCAACCCATGGTTCGGTCCCGGCAAACGCCAATCCGTCTTCGTGTTTAGTTCGAATTCGTTGCAAATACGTTCGTAGGCCCGTCTATCGTACTGGTTGTTTACTGGGTTCCACGCCTTTTCCTGTGGGGCGGGCTGATCTCTTTGATGATCGCCTGACCTGGTACTACACGTGAAACGTGAACACAGACTGACTCAGCGGTCCACGCCGAGTGTCGGTCAATGTCACACCACACCCCGTTGTAGCACACCACACGGCAAAGTTGAGTTGATTCTGCCAGAACTGCATCGGTCTGTTGAACCAAGCATGAACTACCTTAGCGTTAGTCACCGAAAACTTATACTGATCGAACACATCTATGAACTGGGCGTCGAAATACAACCCAGCAGCGACCACAATCTTCATGTGGGGGAAATCTACGTCCAGTTTAGGGTAAAACACTCCAGGGGAGTACAACTATTATATAATGAGTTTATATACTCTAACATGTACATAACACTTCCAGGAATAACGAGCGGTGAGGCCGTTCAGCTGGCCTTGATTGATCGATAACACGTCGGGTCAACTCGAAGTCGCGCTGTGCGATATCACCTACCTACCGCGATGGACTAACATCAGCGCTAGCAACAATAAACTGTTAGTGTAGGTGGCACTTCGCAACCAGATAACTGACGGCTACTACAGCGTGTGCTCTCTAAGCGACGAGGTCTTCAAACCCCTGGGAGCCGAACTCAAGATGAATGACTCAAACGGCACAGTGGTGTTAATCAACAACGGAAGAAACTCCTTGAGGCTCGGCCGACCATTGGCGAGGACACTCGGTATGCAGCCTGACGAGATAAAACCAACAACTACCGCCACAGGCATGAAGTTACCCGACCTAGTACCATACCGAGAGCTGTGCATTCATCTCAGCCAGGTTAGCACAACGGACAACATTCAAGGGGGTCACCCTTCCACTATACTGAGAGCCGTACCGGTGAAAACGGAGAAATACAACGACGGTAGAACTGAGTCGTTTTCACCTCGGCAGTATAAGAGGTTAACCCAGGGCAACATCCCTGAGCTGATAATATCGGTGTTAGATATAAATCATAATCTCGTGAATATAGGATACCTTAGCATAACGCTGCACATAAAATGACCAGCGCACAAGGTCCCGGAATGAAGTTGAAAAAATGCATCAATGTGGGGATCTCCGACCTCAGGGACACACGCGGATTCGACGACCCTGGAGTAGATGGTAAATTGTATGCTTTGCAACTGAAAAACAGCATTTACAAACGCGTTGAAGTCCCCTCCAATGGTACTAGCAACCTAAGTGATATAGTAGATACCTCAGGAGCGGTCGTCAACACTAAGTACACCCTTGTCAACACCGGTGATGATAACTGGATAATATACCCATCGTTCGGGGGCAAACTGTTCGACTTAGACGATGTTGAGAGCAACGTGACGGCTATCACCAAAAATAAGCCATATACGCTCGTCTTCACCGATGATGACAAGTGGGTGTTATTACCCGATAAAGTCGACTGGTTTCTCAACATTAGGCTCGGCTCCCCTTACGTGTTCACGGATAACAAAGACAACTACCTAAACAAAGTCGTGAACAACGGAATCCTGCTCGTGGCTTACGTCCCGACTCAGAGACGTAGCGTAGTCATCAGCCCACTCGCCAGTATGGCAGCCCACATGCTATCGGGTAAACCGAACATGCAAAACGTGGTATTGCAGTTGGTGTCTGAATTCGAAGGCGTGGTCACCATCCTGGAGAGTCTACCGGCGAACTCAACACTGATCATCCAAGTCTACCTAGGGGAACCATCGCGGGATGATGTCGAAATCGTGAAGGGGGTCAAACTCCGGTGGGGGAAACAACACCAGTATCACGTTTGCAACGTTTACGTGCGGGTGGGTGTCGACTCCAAAACCAGTCTGCAGGGTGTCACCGTGATCGTGGAAGACACGATATCACTAACCAAGATCTTCCTACCCGACAACATACACTTCATGGGGGTGAAGTGCACCCCTGAACTATTATCAGAAACCAAGTTGGAAATTATATCGTAATAGTATTATAGCAATGTGTTGGCTTCGCCCCAACACTACACTTAACGATCTAGGGGACACGGAGGGATTCGATCAACCTGGTGAGGAAGACACCTTATACATCCTGCACTTCAAAGACAACGTGTATAGACGGGTGTCGTTATCAGATTTTAAAGAACCCAAATGGATAATCAACTTAACCCTCACCTCACCTTATATCTCATTTAAGGAACAAAATATTATCTCTGAAATTAAGAATAGCGGTACCTTGACCTCGTGTTTCGTTCCGGGGCCTAATACAAGGATTAATCTAAATGCGTCACCCAATAGGTTAGTGGCATTACCCGAGGGTGAGTTAAGGTATAACTGCTCCGGGGATATAGGGGTTCCGGCTATGATACCAGGCTCCACACTCATCATAGAAGTCTATCTCGATAGAGCTTATAGTAATAATCTAGAACAACAACTTTTACCCAGGGTGACAGTACACTGGAGTCCACGGTACAATGGTCAACGTTACCGTATCATCATACAAACGGACCCCTCAACGGGTTCTATAACCTCCTCAATAAGCCCCTCCTCCTATGGGGATCGTGTGGATGTAGAGTTACCTATTAAATTCTCACCTATTCTCCTACATGATTATTTATACCTTATAAGCCTCAAGTTCGTTGATCGACTGTTAACTGAAACCCAATTAAAATATCTTTTGTAATATATATTATAGGATGGGGCTGTACCCAGTCGTAGAGGAAGTAGCGAAGACCCTGGAAACCGTAGACGGGTTCCGCTTGAGACAGTTATGTGATGTAAAACGCCAACTAGAACAAGACCTCGACACGCGGAAAGCACTATATAAGAAGTACCATAGAGCTTTCAATGCCGTGGACGGGACTGATACTGCCCTTATGGCAACCAGCATGGGGCTAGGAGCGGCAGGTGTTGGGTTGTTAGCTACCATCGTGGCTACCCCCGTAGTGTTAGGCATTGAAATAACAGCTGGGGTTGCAGGGGTGTTAGGGTTGGCGCTTAAGTTTGCATCCCGCAGACTGCATCGTAAGGCATTGAAACACGACGAGATCAGGGTTCTGGCCGAAGCAAAGCTGAACACAGTAAGTGAGCGTATTTCCACGGCACTCACTGACAGTAAGATCTCAGAGGAGGAGTTTCGTTCAATCCTCTCTGAACTCACAAAATATAATAAAATGAAACAAGAGATTCGATCCAAGTCTCGTAAGTCTGCTATCAGCGAGGACGAGAAAAAAAAGTACATAGAACAGGGGATACAAAAAGCCCGGCAAGCCTTTATTACGAACACCAAAGAGATCATAGGCGATTCACATTAAACTGTTTCATCGATGTCAACGTGACATAGTGTCACAGTAGTGTCATAGCGGCACGTGGAGCTATCATAGATGGAGCCCAGCTTTGGATGATACAATCCTAGAATAGACCCGTTAAACTGACTTACTTCAACCATGTCCCCGGTAGCTCAGTCGGTTAAGCGGCGCGGTTGTGAGGTTTAACATTTGGCGTTCGTATCCTGCTGGCGTCTCAAACTTTTTTATAGTAGGGGTAATGATAGCAAGAGCTAAGGGTCCGACCAAAGCCTTATTTTGGAAATAAGGCTTTGCAGAGGCTTTTGTTGGACTTGGTCCCGGACTATCATTATATCTACTACTACTCATTTGTCAATTCCGGCAGATTCCTGACAGAGTTCAACTTATGAGATCTGTCCATGGCAGTAAGCTGCCCCAGAGAATAGACCTAATTCTGAGTAGCATTCAAGATGGCGTCATACATCACATCCAAATAGGAATGAGCCAGGGCAACTTCGAGTACTGACATTGCCACTAAAGTGTCCTTCTTAATGCTAGTATAGTCTTTAAACACCGGAGGGAACAAAGCGCAAACCAATGTATGCAGGGAAGGATGTCTATAAGAGGAATGGGCGTCCGAATCCAATTCCCTAAACTCCCTAGGCAAACATGGCAAGATATTGTCTTTCGAAATCCTAGCATTCAATTGACTGAAATCCCTATCCAGCTGAGGTGGATTCACAGGTAAGGTGCGTTCATGAATAGATTAAACTGCTCTATGAGGGATCTTGGAGAGAGAGGCTAAGGATGTAGACTCCAACGTAGACTTAGCAACCGAAGAGTGAGATATGAGTATCCGGAAGAGCCCAACTCATCAGGTAACTCTTGCTCCTTGTCATCCACAGGTGGAGGCAAAGTGCCAGGATAAAGTCTGTAAAGCAAATCCAATTTCTCCTTAAAGGTCCAGCCTGGCGAATAATCCTGCGCAGCGGTATCCATAGATGGTACAGTAAGGAGACCCTCTCTCAAGACCAGGTCCGGATGTGAAATAGGATACACACTATGTCCTTCAGAGTCCAACAAGTCCGGGAATACTTTGAGTAGAGACAAACATAGGATATATGGCAGGGCTAGATTTAGTGCTTTGTTACTTGCACTAGTGCAACCCAATATTACAAAGTGCAACATGTTTTTTAGTCTAATTTGCACCAGGTGCAAGTTAATTTGTGAGTGGGTAAACTTCTGAATAAAACATCTAAATAATTAAATAGCATATTTCTTTATCATATTGCAATACAAGCAGTGCAACTGGAATTTGGCTGGTGCAACTAGGTTTTTATATTAGGTCGCACTTGGTGCAAGTAAGTTAACATGTCTTAAATCGAGCCCTTTTATGGGTTATGGTTGAACAAGACATTGTTGTCACTATTGGATACAAAGCAGTGGAATGTTAAGGATGGTACAGCTACCTATGAATATTTGGTATTGTTGGGGACAATGAGCAACTCTTCACATACAAATTAAATCCCCTGCCTGGCCCATCCTTAGGGTAATATGGGAAAGGCACGCCTTCTTTCATATCCTTCGGCTAATGTTGTATGTATTTATAGACCAAACCCTCCCTCACTCTATCTATCTGATGATTAATAAATTTCATTTCATTGGAATTAGATGGTTAATCTTGTCACTTCGTTTATCACTGACACAACGTCTTGTAATCATGCCAGCCATTCAGTCCATCTTTTATCAAGTGTCACTATGGTCCCGTCACTATCTCCTGTGCATGCTGCTACCCAAACATGTTCAGCTAATGTCTCAACAATAGCTTGGCTATGGTGAGTTTCTGCTGCACCGCTTCTGATTGTGACATCATGCTTTGTTAATAGTTTTGTCTCCCATGAACTCGCACCCAGGGTCTACTTAAAATTCCCCAGGCAACTTTAAAGGACTTTTATAATTCAATCAAGTTAGCCACTCCAGTTTTCGTGGTTAATGGTTCTGCCTCTTCTGCCTCTTTGTATTGACAAGCTACATCCACTACATATTAAATCATATTCATAAATATGTTTTACGCCTCACCTTATCGTGTGTTAGAAACAAGAGGTTAGCCTGATGTACCTCATTTGTCATTGAAATATCAAACTTCCTCCTGGGTATATATCATGGAGCTGGCAAGTATATTTGCCATATGGCTTGTTTCTTTAGCCAATTCTTAACAACATCTTCAGATAGCTTAGCTTCTACAGCTAGATTTGTATTGCTCCTATTCCTTTCCAATATCCCCATGCACTGTAGTAAATTTTATCCATTATTTATTAATAATAACATTTCCCCTTAATACAGCCTCACTGTTTATAGGGGTTACCCTTTTTATAAAAAGAGGGCGACCCGGTATAAATTTGTTGGAGCATTGTTTGATGCTATCCACATAAATTTAATCTGTTTTTGTTGGTCTGTGGGGCAGAATTGGGATGACAGGCCTCACATATGGTGGTGATCTCATACCCTTATCAGTAGTATAGGTGATGGGGATCAATCCACATAGATTTATATGATGGTGCAGGATGATGGGGGATTGATACAGTGCCCCATCACCTATACTACAACACCATTGTTCTGTCCATAGAACAACATAACAAAATTCAAAGATGAAGACAATTCGTTCCATTAATATGTACATACACATTTTTTTTAATATTTACCATTTTCTTAAAGTAATATAGTCAAGTTTTACTTATAAGATAGAATTAAATCACTGTTTATTGTTAACCTGTTTAAATGAAATTACAAAGTTAAAAACTACACATCATAGGATCTACCCACGTTACAGTTGTGCTCATGTCTCATCTGCACTCATATAAAGGTTAAAAATACTGTGTACTTAGCTGAATGTGTCAATTAATTATGTAAATATTGTTCAAACATACAAAACATTCAAAGGTTAAAAAATATACATGTTATATTTAGTTCGTAAATGTAATATTTAAAAGATACGCCAAATATAATATTGATACTGTAACTCACTCACAGCATCAATATAATGTCTGAATAGAGGGTTGAACAAAACCAAACTCTTTAACTCACTAGCTAACTGTAACTCACTCACAGCATTAATATAATGTCTGAATAGAGGGTTGAACAAAACCAAACTCTTTAATTCAGTAGTTAACTGTAACTCACTCACAGCATCAATATAATGTCTGAATAGAGGGTTGAACAAAACCAAACTCTTTAACTCACTAGCTAACTGTAACTCACTCACAGCATCAATATAATGTCTGAATAGAAGGTTGAACAAAACCAAACTCTTTAACTCACTAGCTAACTGTAACTCACTCACAGCATCAATATAATGTCTGAATAGAAGGTTGAACAAAACCAAACTCTTCAACTCACTAGCTAACTGTAACTCGCTCACAGCATCAATATAATGTCTGAATAGAAGGTTGAACAAAACCAAACTCTTTAACTCACTAGCTAACTGTAACTCACTCACAGCATCAATATAATGTCTGAATAGAGGGTTGAACAAAACCAAACTCTTTAACTCACTAGCTAACTGTAACTCACTCACAGCATTAATATAATGTCTGAATAGAGGGTTGAACAAAACCAAACTCTTTAACTCACTAGCTAACTGTAACTCACTCACAGCATCAATATAATGTCTGAATAGAGGGTTGAACAAAACCAAACTCTTTAACTCACTAGCTAACTGTAACTCACTCACAGCATCAATATAATGTCTGAATAGAGGGTTGAACAAAACCAAACTCTTTAACTCACTAGCTAACTGTAACTCACTCACAGCATTAATATAATGTCTGAATAGAGGGTTGAACAAAACCAAACTCTTTAACTCACTAGCTAACTGTAACTCACTCACAGCATTAATATAATGTCTGAATAGAGGGTTGAACAAAACCAAACTCTTTAACTCACTAGCTAACTGTAACTCACTCACAGCATTAATATAATGTCTGAATAGAGGGTTGAACAAAACCAAACTCTTTAACTCACTAGCTAACTGTAACTCACTCACAGCATTAATATAATGTCTGAATAGAGGGTTGAACAAAACCAAACTCTTTAACTCACTAGCTAACTGTAACTCACTCACAGCATTAATATAATGTCTGCATAGAGGGTTGAACAAAACCAAACTCTTTAACTCACTAGCTAACTGTAACTCACTCACAGCATTAATATAATGTCTGCATAGAGGGTTGAACAAAACCAAACTCTTTAACTCACTAGCTAACTGTAACTCACTCACAGCATTAATATAATGTCTGCATAGAGGGTTGAACAAAACCAAACTCTTTAACTCACTAGCTAACTGTAACTCACTCACAGCATTAATATAATGTCTGCATAGAGGGTTGAACAAAACCAAACTCTTTAACTCACTAGCTAACTGTAACTCACTCACAGCATCAATATAATGTCTGAATAGAAGGTTGAACAAAACCAAACTCTTTAACTCACTAGCTAACTGTAACTCACTCACAGCATCAATATAATGTCTGAATAGAAGGTTGAACAAAAAACCAAACTCTTTAACTCACTAGCTAACTGTAACTCACTCACAGCATCAATATAATGTCTGAATAGAGGGTTGAACAAAACCAAACTCTTTAACTCACTAGCTAACTGTAACTCACTCACAGCATTAATATAATGTCTGAATAGAGGGTTGAACAAAACCAAACTCTTTAATTCACTAGCTAACTGTAACTCACTCACAGCATCAATATAATGTCTGAATAGAGGGTTGAACAAAACCAAACTCTTTAACTCACTAGCTAACTGTAACTCACTCACAGCATCAATATAATGTCTGAATAGAAGGTTGAACAAAACCAAACTCTTTAACTCACTAGCTAACTGTAACTCACTCACAGCATCAATATAATGTCTGAATAGAAGGTTGAACAAAACCAAACTCTTTAACTCACTAGCTAACTGTAACTCACTCACAGCATCAATATAATGTCTGAATAGAGGGTTGAACAAAACCAAACTCTTTAACTCACTAGCTAACTGTAACTCACTCACAGCATTAATATAATGTCTGAATAGAGGGTTGAACAAAACCAAACTCTTTAACTCACTAGCTAACTGTAACTCCTAGCTAACTGTAACTCACACAGCATTAATATAATGTCTGAATAGAGGGTTGAACAAAAACCAAACTCTTTAACTCACTAGCTAACTGTAACTCACTCACAGCATCAATATAATGTCTGAATAGAGGGTTGAACAAAAAACCAAACTCTTTAACTCACTAGCTAACTGTAACTCACTCACAGCATCAATATAATGTCTGAATAGAGGGTTGAACAAAACCAAACTCTTTAACTCACTAGCTAACTGTAACTCACTCACAGCATCAATATAATGTCTGAATAGAGGGTTGAACAAAACCAAACTCTTTAACTCACTAGCTAACTGTAACTCACTCACAGCATCAATATAATGTCTGAATAGAGGGTTGAACAAAACCAAACTCTTTAACTCACTAGCTAACTGTAACTCACTCACAGCATTAATATAATGTCTGAATAGAGGGTTGAACAAAACCAAACTCTTTAACTCACTAGCTAACTGTAACTCACTCACAGCATTAATATAATGTCTGAATAGAGGGTTGAACAAAACCAAACTCTTTAACTCACTAGCTAACTGTAACTCACTCACAGCATTAATATAATGTCTGCATAGAGGGTTGAACAAAACCAAACTCTTTAACTCACTAGCTAACTGTAACTCACTCACAGCATTAATATAATGTCTGAATAGAGGGTTGAACAAAACCAAACTCTTTAACTCACTAGCTAACTGTAACTCACTCACAGCATCAATATAATGTCTGAATAGAAGGTTGAACAAAACCAAACTCTTTAACTCACTAGCTAACTGTAACTCACTCACAGCATCAATATAATGTCTGAATAGAAGGGTTGAACAAAACCAAACTCTTTAACTCACTAGCTAACTGTAACTCACTCACAGCATCAATATAATGTCTGAATAGAGGGTTGAACAAAACCAAACTCTTTAACTCACTAGCTAACTGTAACTCACTCACAGCATCTTTAATATAATGTCTGAATAGAGGGTTGAACAAAACCAAACTCTTTAACTCACTAGCTAACTGTAACTCACTCACAGCATTAATATAATGTCTGAATAGAAGGTTGAACAAAACCAAACTCTTTAACTCACTAGCTAACTGTAACTCACTCACAGCATTAATATAATGTCTGAATAGAAGGTTGAACAAAACCAAACTCTTTAACTCACTAGCTAACTGTAACTCACTCACAGCATCAATATAATGTCTGAATAGAAGGTTGAACAAAACCAAACTCTTTAACTCACTAGCTAACTGTAACTCACTCACAGCATCAATATAATATCTGAATAGAGGGTTGAACAAAACCAAACTCTTTAACTCACTAGCTAACTGTAACTCACTCACAGCATCAATATAATGTCTGAATAGAGGGTTGAACAAAACCAAACTCTTTAACTCACTAGCTAACTGTAACTCACTCACAGCATTAATATAATGTCTGAATAGAGGGTTGAACAAAACCAAACTCTTTAACTCACTAGCTAACTGTAACTCACTCACAGCATTAATATAATGTCTGAATAGAGGGTTGAACAAAACCAAACTCTTTAACTCACTAGCTAACTGTAACTCACTCACAGCATTAATATAATGTCTGAATAGAGGGTTGAACAAAACCAAACTCTTTAACTCACTAGCTAACTGTAACTCACTCACAGCATTAATATAATGTCTGAATAGAAGGTTGAACAAAACCAAACTCTTTAACTCACTAGCTAACTGTAACTCACTCACAGCATTAATATAATGTCTGAATAGAAGGTTGAACAAAACCAAACTCTTTAACTCACTAGCTAACTGTAACTCACTCACAGCATCAATATAATGTCTGAATAGAAGGTTGAACAAAACCAAACTCTTTAACTCACTAGCTAACTGTAACTCACTCACAGCATTAATATAATGTCTGAATAGAGGGTTGAACAAAACCAAACTCTTTAACTCACTAGCTAACTGTAACTCACTCACAGCATCAATATAATGTCTGAATAGAGGGTTGAACAAAACCAAACTCTTTAACTCACTAGCTAACTGTAACTCACTCAGCATTAATATAATGTCTGAATAGAGGGTTGAACAAAACCAAACTCTTTAACTCACTAGCTAACTGTAACTCACTCACAGCATCAATATAATGTCTGAATAGAGGGTTGAACAAAACCAAACTCTTTAACTCACTAGCTAACAGAAAAAAACAACAGAGTTGACATAGTTGTTCATTACAGCCCTGTCTCATTCTGCATGTGGATCTACCAGCTGACAGAAGATTGTTTAATCATGAATGTAAACTGATTGATATCGTTGATAGGTTGTTTACATATGCAATAGTTGTAACATTGTTGGGTTACAGCTGACTACCCTCCTCCTGACATCTGGAGTGGATGAAAACACTGAACTTACAGTGAATTCAAATGCTATATATGACCATCTATAATACTCACCTGTCCAACCTAAATCTATGTATGATTGGTCCCAGAGCATCTGTTTCATGGACTGGTTGACAGATGTTGCTGCATCCATGTAGATGCACTAATTAATTAGGATAACAAATGATGATTGAAGCTTTATCTGGAGTGGACATAATTTCTTGATCCAGGATCAGTAATTGCCTTTAGGTATGCTCTTATGGGGGCAAGGCTGATCATTTAAACCCCAATTCTGATCTAGGTGCACAATTTATGTACCTGGGTGCCGGTCCACTAACCGATCATAGCCCTATGCCAATGCTAAACCCCCAAAATACCAATCTTAGTGTGACATTATGATCGCCATACCATTCCACTAACCAGTCTTACCCAAGTCAATCGTTAAGTTAAAATCCAAAGTCTAATTAAGTTGCTTTGGATTGCTAAAATCAATCTTAGAGAAACCAAAATTCCGGCTTTCATTAATCATGTGAAGAAGGAGAGTAAGCATTACACTGTGAGCGTGTCAGTACCATGTTAGTAAAATATATGATTGAACTTCAGTTTGTTTGAATGTTATATTTACATAATTAGAGATTTAAGTATTCTGTATGATAAATTTGTTGTGACATCATGATTTGGGGGTATACAAGGTTTTATGTGTCCCTCGTTAGGTTTATCCACCGAGCCAGAATGCATTAAAACCAACCTTAACATGGAACGCCTAAAACCCTACACTACCTGAGGGGTACACAGGGTTTTATGTGTCCCTCGTTAGGTTTTATCCACCCTGCCTCCGGCTCGGTGGATAAAACCTAACACGGAACGCATAAAACCCTGTATAACCCTCATCACAATGCTTCAACTTATAAAGTATAAAATTTTCCTGTTGAATGAATATAAGGATAATGAAGACATTTGGTTGAACAAAGTTCTGGCAGTCTTACCTTCTTCTGTGCTTGTTTCACTTGACGTAAGTTGAGTTCGGTGCCTTGAACCCTCTGTTTTGTTGAATCAAACACTTTCCTTTTCTTCTGAGCACTTTTAGCACAGATCCGTTCATGGACTGCCTATACAATAATACAACAAGTTCATATATTGTTATATGTGGTGTAACAATGTTCCATATCTTCTTTAAGTGGCATATACTGGTAAACAAGGATAAGTTGGACCGGCACAGAGAACGCGTTTCTGAGGAAAATGCTAACCCGAATATCAGAAAAAACGTAAACATATAGGTGTAAGCCTAGTTGAAACATTAACTTAAACATTTAGACAAATATGGTGTCACAAATTACCAATGACTCTGGAACAAACTGTCTGCCACAATGTCTGCATGGACATCTGTCAATTTCTACAAAAGAGAGAAAAAGATTTTTAGAAGAAGCAGATATCAATTCTATGGGTCAATAAACTAAACAAAGAAAATATGAAATACTTTGCAATCAAACATGACTTCAAGAAGAACAAATCAAAACTAATATAAAATACATATTTATCGAATATGTTTTTGCCAATACACAGCACAATAATAAAGTAGTAATGCACTGGCACATCTGGCAAGCTTTGCAGTAGAGGTTTAGGCTGGAGATATATAATTATTTCATATTTCAAAATATGAAAGAAGCAACATTTTCTCAGAAGATCCCATTAGTGTAATCAAACTTTGCACAGCATGTCTCTGTTGGTATAGGAAGTGGGTAACAAGCTACAGGTTGCACAAAATGTTGAAGTAAGGCCAGACCAATTTTATTTCTTGTTTTACAGATCCGCCGGTTGTACTTTTTTCAAGAATAAGAAAAAAATATTCATCGGTTCATAATTTGCCAAATGTAATATACTTTTAGTGTTTAGAAGGAATATTACTTTGACTGGTGATTTTTTAAAACTATTTTTTTCCCTCCTGCTGTTGTATATGCAATCTGTTCCCTATGTTCCTTTGTATATGCAATCTGTTCCCTATGTTCCTTTGTATGCAATCTGTTCCCTATGTTCCTTTGTATGCAATCTGTTCCTTATGTTCCTTTGTATGCAATCTGTTTCCTATGTTCCTTTGTATATGCAATCTGTTCCCTATGTTCCTTTGTATGCAATCTGTTCCCTATGTTCCTTTGTATGCAATCTGTTCCTATGTTCCTTTGTATGCAATCTGTTCCCTATGTTCCTTTGTATATGCAATCTGTTCCCTATGTTCCTTTGTATGCAATCTGTTCCCTATGTTCCTTTGTATATGCAATCTGTTCCCTATGTTCCTTTGTATATGCAATCTGTTCCCTATCTGTTGTTGTTCCTTTGTATGCAATCTGCAATCTTTGTTCAATCTGTTCCCTATGTTCCTTTGTATTCTGTTCCCTATGTTCCTTTGTATGCAATCTGTTCCCTATGTTCCTTTGTATGCAATCTGTTCCCTATGTTCCTTTGTATGCAATCTGTTTCCTATGTTCCTTTGTATATGCAATCTGTTCCCTATGTTCCTTTGTATGCAATCTGTTCCCTATATTCCTTTGTATGCAATCTGTTCCCTATGTTCCTTTGTATGCAATCTGTTCCCTATGTTCCTTTGTATGCAATCTGTTCCCTATGTTCCTTTGTATATGCAATCTGTTCCCTATGTTCCTTTGTATATGCAATCTGTTCCCTATGTTCCTTTGTATATGCAATCTGTTCCCTATGTTCCTTTGTATGCAATCTGTTCCCTATGTTCCTTTGTATGCAATCTGTTTCCTATGTTCCTTTGTATATGCAATCTGTTCCCTATGTTCCTTTGTATATGCAATCTGTTCCCTATATTCCTTTGTATGCAATCTGTTCCCTATGTTCCTTTGTATATGCAATCTGTTCCCTATGTTCCTTTGTATGCAATCTGTTCCCTATGTTCCTTTGTATGCAATCTGTTCCCTATGTTCCTTTGTATGCAATCTGTTCCCTATATTCCTTTGTATGCAATCTGTTTCCTATGTTCCTTTGTATATGCAATCTGTTCCCTATGTTCTATGCAATCTGTTCCTATGTTCCTTTGTATATGCAATCTGTTCCCTATGTTCCTTTGTATGCAATCTGTTCCCTATGTTCCTTTGTGTATGCAATCTGTTCCCTATGTTCCTTTGTATATGCAATCTGTTCCCTATGTTCCTTTGTATGCAATCTGTTCCCTATGTTCCTTTGTATGCAATCTGTTCCCTATGTTCCTTTGTATGCAATCTGTTCCCTATGTTCCTTTGTATGCAATCTGTTCCCTATGTTCCTTTGTATATGCAATCTGTTCCCTATGTTCCTTTGTATATGCAATCTGTTTCCTATGTTCCTTTGTATATGCAATCTGTTCCCTATGTTCCTTTGTATATGCAATCTGTTCCCTATGTTCCTTTGTATGCAATCTGTTCCCTATGTTCCTTTGTATGCAATCTGTTCCCTATGTTCCTTTGTATGCAATCTGTTTCCTATGTTCCTTTGTATGCAATCTGTTCCCTATATTCCTTTGTATGCAATCTGTTTCCTATGTTCCTTTGTATATGCAATCTGTTCCCTATGTTCCTTTGTATGCAATCTGTTTCCTATGTTCCTTTGTATATGCAATCTGTTCCCTATGTTCCTTTGTATGCAATCTGTTCCCTATGTTCCTTTGTATATGCAATCTGTTCCCTATGTTCCTTTGTATGCAATCTGTTCCCTATGTTCCTTTGTATGCAATCTGTTCCCTATGTTCCTATGTTCCTTTGTATATGCAATCTGTTCCCTATGTTCCTTTGTATATGCAATCTGTTCCCTATGTTCCTTTGTATGCAATCTGTTCCCTATGTTCCTTTGTATGCAATCTGTTTCCTATGTTCCTTTGTATATGCAATCTGTTCCCTATGTTCCTTTGTATATGCAATCTGTTCCCTATATTCCTTTGTATATGCAATCTGTTCCCTATGTTCCTTTGTATGCAATCTGTTCCCTATGTTCCTTTGTATGCAATCTGTTCCCTATGTTCCTTTGTATATGCAATCTGTTCCCTATATTCCTTTGTATGCAATCTGTTCCCTATGTTCCTTTGTATGCAATCTGTTCCCTATGTTCCTTTGTATGCAATCTGTTTCCTATGTTCCTTTGTATATGCAATCTGTTCCCTATGTTCCTTTGTATATGCAATCTGTTCCCTATGTTCCTTTGTATATGCAATCTGTTCCCTATGTTCCTTTGTATGCAATCTGTTTCCTATGTTCCTTTGTATATGCAATCTGTTCCCTATGTTCCTTTGTATATGCAATCTGTTCCCTATGTTCCTTTGTATATGCAATCTGTTCCCTATGTTCCTTTGTATATGCAATCTGTTCCCTATGTTCCTTTGTATGCATGCAATCTGTTCCCTATGTTCCTTTGTATATGCAATCTGTTCCCTATGTTCCTTTGTATGCAATCTGTTCCCTATGTTCCTTTGTATGCAATCTGTTCCCTATGTTCCTTTGTATGCAATCTGTTCCCTATGTTCCTTTGTATATGCAATCTGTTCCCTATGTTCCTTTGTATGCAATCTGTTTCCTATGTTCCTTTGTATATGCAATCTGTTCCCTATGTTCCTTTGTATGCAATCTGTTCCCTATGTTCCTTTGTATGCAATCTGTTCCCTATGTTCCTTTGTATGCAATCTGTTCCCTATGTTCCTTTGTATGCAATCTGTTCCCTATGTTCCTTTGTATATGCAATCTGTTCCCTATGTTCCTTTGTATGCAATCTGTTCCCTATGTTCCTTTGTATGCAATCTGTTCCCTATGTTCCTTTGTATGCAATCTGTTTCCTATGTTCCTTTGTATATGCAATCTGTTCCCTATGTTCCTTTGTATATGCAATCTGTTCCCTATGTTCCTTTGTATGCAATCTGTTCCCTATGTTCCTTTGTATGCAATCTGTTCCCTATGTTCCTTTGTATATGCAATCTGTTCCCTATGTTCCTTTGTATATGCAATCTGTTCCCTATGTTCCTTTGTATGCAATCTGTTCCCTATGTTCCTTTGTATGCAATCTGTTCCCTATGTTCCTTTGTATATGCAATCTGTTCCCTATGTTCCTTTGTATATGCAATCTGTTCCCTTTTCCTTTGTATGCAATCTGTTCCCTATGTTCCTTTGTATGCAATCTGTTTCCTATGTTCCTTTGTATATGCAATCTGTTCCCTATATTCCTTTGTGTATGCAATCTGTTCCCTATGTTCCTTTGTATGCAATCTGTTCCTATGTTCCTTTGTATGCAATCTGTTCCCTATGTTCCTTTGTATGCAATCTGTTTCCCTATGTTCCTTTGTATGCAATCTGTTTCCTATGTTCCTTTGTATATGCAATCTGTTCCCTATGTTCCTTTGTATATGCAATCTGTTCCCTATGTTCCTTTGTATGCAATCTGTTCCCTATGTTCCTTTGTATATGCAATCTGTTCCCTATGTTCCTTTGTTCAATCTGTTCCCTATGTTCCTTTGTATGCAATCTGTTCCCTATGTTCCTTTGTATGCAATCTGTTCCCTATGTTCCTTTGTATGCAATCTGTTTCCTATGTTCCTTTGTATATGCAATCTGTTCCCTATGTTCCTTTGTATATGCAATCTGTTCCTATGTTCCTTTGTATATGCAATCTGTTCCCTATGTTCCTTTGTATATGCAATCTGTTCCCTATGTTCCTTTGTATATGCAATCTGTTCCCTATGTTCCTTTGTATGCAATCTGTTCCCTATGTTCCTTTGTATGCAATCTGTTCCCTATGTTCCTTTGTATGCAATCTGTTCCCTATGTTCCTTTGTATGCAATCTGTTTCCTATGTTCCTTTGTATATGCAATCTGTTCCCTATGTTCCTTTTGTATGCAATCTGTTCCCTATGTTCCTTTGTATGCAATCTGTTCCCTATGTTCCTTTGTATGCAATCTGTTCCCTATGTTCCTTTGTATGCAATCTGTTCCCTATGTTCCTTTGTATATGCAATCTGTTCCCTATGTTCCTTTGTATGCAATCTGTTCCCTATGTTCCTTTGTATATGCAATCTGTTCCCTATGTTCCTTTGTATGCAATCTGTTCCCTATGTTCCTTTGTATGCAATCTGTTTCCTATGTTCCTTTGTATATGCAATCTGTTCCCTATGTTCCTTTGTATATGCAATCTGTTCCCTATGTTCCTTTGTATGCAATCTGTTCCCTATGTTCCTTTGTATGCAATCTGTTCCCTATGTTCCTTTGTATGCAATCTGTTCCCTATGTTCCTTTGTATATGCAATCTGTTCCTATGTTCCTTTGTATATGCAATCTGTTCCCTATGTTCCTTTGTATATGCAATCTGTTCCCTATGTTCCTTTGTATGCAATCTGTTCCCTATGTTCCTTTGTATGCAATCTGTTCCCTATGTTCCTTTGTATGCAATCTGTTCCCTATGTTCCTTTGTATATGTTCAATCTGTTCCTATGTTCCTTTGTATGCAATCTGTTCCCTATGTTCCTCTGTTTCCTATGTTCCTTTGTATATGCAATCTGTTCCCTATGTTCCTTTGTATGCAATCTGTTTCCTATGTTCCTTTGTATGCAATCTGTTCCCTATGTTCCTTTGTATGCAATCTGTTCCCTATGTTCCTTTGTATATGCAATCTGTTCCCTATGTTCCTTTGTATGCAATCTGTTCCCTATGTTCCTTTGTATATGCAATCTGTTCCCTATGTTCCTTTTGTATGCAATCTGTTTCCTATGTTCCTTTGTATGCAATCTGTTCCCTATGTTCCTTTGTATGCAATCTGTTTCCTATGTTCCTTTGTATATGCAATCTGTTCCTATGTTCCTTTGTATGCAATCTGTTCCCTATGTTCCTTTGTATGCAATCTGTTCCCTATGTTCCTTTGTATGCAATCTGTTCCCTATGTTCCTTTGTATGCAATCTGTTTCCTATGTTCCTTTGTATATGCAATCTGTTCCCTATGTTCCTTTGTATGCAATCTGTTCCCTATGTTCCTTTGTATGCAATCTGTTCCCTATGTTCCCTATGTTTCCTTTGTATGCAATCTGTTCCCTATGTTCCTTTGTATATGCAATCTGTTCCCTATGTTCCTTTGTATATGCAATCTGTTCCCTATGTTCCTTTGTATGCAATCTGTTCCCTATGTTCCTTTGTATGCAATCTGTTCCCCTATGTTCCTTTGTATGCAATCTGTTCCCTATGTTCCTTTGTATGCAATGTTTCCTATGTTTCCTGTTCCCTATGTTCCTTTGTATGCAATCTGTTCCCTATGTTCCTTTGTATGCAATCTGTTCCCTATGTTCCTTTGTATGCAATCTGTTCCCTATGTTCCTTTGTATATGCAATCTGTTTCCTATGTTCCTTTGTATGCAATCTGTTCCTATGTTCCTTTGTATATGCAATCTGTTCCCTATGTTCCTTTGTATGCAATCTGTTCCCTATGTTCCTTTGTATGCAATCTGTTCCCTATGTTCCTTTGTATGCAATCTGTTCCCTATGTTCCTTTGTATGCAATCTGTTCCCTATGTTCCTTTGTATGCAATCTGTTCCTTATGTTCCTATGTTCCTTTGTATGCAATCTGTTTCCTATGTTCCTTTGTATATGCAATCTGTTCCCTATGTTCCTTTGTATGCAATCTGTTCCCTATGTTCCTTTGTATGCAATCTGTTCCCTATGTTCCTTTGTATGCAATCTGTTTCCTATGTTCCTTTGTATGCAATCTGTTCCCTATGTTCCTTTGTATGCAATCTGTTCCCTATGTTCCTTTGTATGCAATCTGTTCCCTATGTTCCTTTGTATGCAATCTGTTCCCTATGTTCCTTTGTATGCAATCTGTTTCCTATGTTCCTTTGTATGCAATCTGTTCTCTATGTTCCTTTGTATGCAATCTGTTTCCTATGTTCCTTTGTATACAATCTATTCTCTATGTTCCTTTGTATGCAATCTGTTCCCTATGTTCCTTTGTGTATGCAATCTGTTCCCTATGTTCTTTTGTATGCAATCTGTTTTACAAGAGTACATGCAGTAGTTTTCAAGCAATAGGTCCCACAAATGTTAAAGTAAAACACCTTAAAAAAAATGTAAAAATTTATATGTTTTCAACCTTCACAAACTGCAGTAGGAACAATTACATGTATTGTTAGTAATTATTAGTAAACTTACCTCTGGATTATGGCTGCCTTATTCCTGTGGATTCCACAGACACATACAGAATGGAAATGAATTTTTTTAACTAAGTCATAGCTATCCCTAGTGGTATGCTTAAAAGAGTTATGCAGTTATCTCCCTTGGCTGTGACGTCACAACATAGTTGTTGAAAACCTCTCATGATTTTTCTGAAGAAAACTGACATCTTCTGCATCTCCTCGTGGGGAGGTTGGCGTGGGCACTAGATCCCATAATCCAGAGGTAAGTTTACTAATAATTACTAACAATACATGTAACTGTTCCTAATTATAGGCGTAAACATTCCCTCTGGATTATGGTTGCCAGAATCACACATAAGGAAGGAGGGTTTATGCAGATGATGAATACAGCAATACCACTAATTATCCCGTTATAGTCTATGACATAACAATTAGGATAACTATGACTTAGGTGATGAAACGTAATATATATGGATTACCTAGATCATTCCCTGGATATTCTAGTATTCAATTACCAAAAGGGAAGGATCATACTCGTGAGGGAGAAATATTTGGTGTTTAGAGAAGACTGTGACGTCACTTCCGGCCAAAGACATCATATCCGATTCTGTAATAGTCTATTTGACTGATTCTCATTTTAACCAGTTTCTGAAACGTCACTTCCTGTTTGATGACGTCACTTCCGGTTCCTGACGTCACTTCCGGTTCATGACGTCACTTTGGGTAAGTGATTTCACGTCTTCTCGTAGATTATTTAACTGGAGTAATAAACTGCAGCGGATATAATAATTCCACTAACTGGTGATAAATATTACTAGATAAGGTTCTTCAAAGATCCTCATCCTTCCATTTACTGTTAACCTGTTTCCACTTTGTGAACCACTGCTGAGTTTGGATATATCTGCAAAAAAAACAAAAAACCTTTCCTTTTCCCCCCTGAAAGGGAAACAGGTGGAGGAGAGGTGTTGCACTGCCACTAGAGGTTCCATTGTCTGTAGGCTCTCGAAGGATGGAGCGACGTTGCGCAAAAGCAATTTGGTGTAGGGATTAGATATGTTCCACAGGCATCCAGCAACAATCTGATCTATTGAAATGGACCCCCAAGCAGCAAGTGACAACAGCCAGGCCCTGGTCTCATGCAGGGAAAACAATTGTTCACTAAGTTGGGGTCACAGTCCTGGTAAACAAAAGTGAATGTCTTCCTAAGCCAATACGATATAATATTTAATCAAGATCTCCAAACCAACAATTGACTTGCATGAGATAAAAAGACAGCGACAACTACGTCTGATGTTGAGAGTATGCTGGATATACCATCTCAGAGCTCGAAACAGGTCATAGGAGTCTAGTTCTGTCTGACCTAGAGGCAGAGGTAGGGAATACTTGTATCTGGTATACTCTGTGGCAGAGAAACCACTAGCAGAAGCCTGATTCTTGGCAAGAAAAAGCTGGTAAAGTTCTACATGACAGCCATCTATATCCTTCTGTAAAGGTGATTGACTAAAATCTATGGTAAAAAAAGTCTGATATTCTGGAACTGGAAGCTGTAGCAATGACAAGTAGAAAACCCATCTGTTAAGGAGAAGAAATGTCAATGAAATTTCCTGCATAGGTTTGGAAGACTTCTGGAGGGACTACAGAATTAGACATAAAGCCAACTTGGGGAAGATTGTAGGACTAGGAGCTGAAAAAAAAAAAATCTTAACTGGAATGCTCTAATCGGCTTGTAGAGCAAGCTGTTAGAACCACTGCTAGTCCTTGTATATCTCAAACAGAAGCGATTGCTGATCTGTAGCCCGTCATAGTACTGTGTTTCTGTGTCTTAACGTCACGAAAATAAAGTAGAAATCCGCTAAGAAATCGTTGAGATAGCCCTGAATCTGAATATCCCTCAACTTAAAAAAATGGAGGATCGATATCATAACAATGAAAAAATATCCAGAGATTGGTGAAACAATGTACTAATTAGATAGTTCTGGAAGATTCTTAACTCCAGTCAAGAGGTGAGATGGTTCTATAGCTGCCAAATGGTCTAACACAATCACTTGAGTGTGATTGGCATCGGAAAACTGCCTGAAAAACGACGTCCAAAGAGGAGGGGGCACGCATCCCTCGTGGGCTGACATGGCCACCATGGTATCGTGATTAATTACCATATAATCCTCAAAACCTGGATGAGGAAGCTACCCGATTCCCAAGACAAGGCAACCGCCGTATGGATATCGATCTAGTATGCATGGTCTAAAACCTAAAACTCCCTAGGACTAGGAGTAACGTGATTTGTGAACGAAAGTTTGGGTTAATTTCGAGTACAGGTGTGAGAAATCCCTATCAATTTTGAAGCACTGGCGGGGAAACAAACAACCCCATCCTATCAAGGTTGACATGGGCTTGTCTATTCATACCCCTAGCCGAGGATGCTAAGCCGTCGTATTGCAATATTGGGACTGAATTGTCCAGCCACGTTGTGCAGTGAACGCAGACACGAATTAACGGAATAATTTCCCACATGGTGCATAAAATTCTTACAGCGCATCCCCAATGGTGCGTCATATGTCTAAAGAAACCCATGATTAAACTCATGTCCGCCTGTAACACTCTTCAACCTAACAACACGATATTTACAGCGGCCATTTACAATGTATTAGCTCTCGGCCAATCGGCTTCATTCAGTCTGCAGTAAATACTATTTATCATCCAATGAAATAATTCGTTATATTTTAGCTTACACAAGGTCTAAGCTGGTTCCCAAGCTAGTTCCCGGCTCCCTGTGCACTCGCGAACTTACGCCACTTTGCGTATATTGCGATAAGGGAGACGGGACCCAGCTTAACACATGGTCGTAAAGCATGGCAGAAGTAGGGAGACCAAACGGAAGATGCCATTAGCGTGTTTAGGGAGATGAGGATGATGAAAAAGTAAACTAACGACAGAATACACCTTCCAAGATCCATCAGAATGCAGAGGGATAATAGACGCTTGGTAGAATAATAAATGTGCTCCATAACACGCCTTTTCCATGTACAAGGCACAAGCTCAAGGCGTTGACATGTTACCTTTTATTACCCCTGATAACCCATGCTGCCAAAAGGCGCTAGAAAGTTGAATAGCCACATGATTTATCCCACCAGGTACCCATTTACCCTGCTAGGTTATATAGAGGCAAGTTGAATAAACTCACTTGCCTGTATTCAATGACTGTATATTGGTCTTGTTTGCAACCTAACAGTTTATCGCCCGTGCCTCCTGTGGTGTGCTCAGCTGACTGTGCATTCTGGCAAGAAAACGCCAGATGACCGTGGCCTCGAATATAGTCGTGGTGTTTCTAATTCAGTAATAGTAATAATAATACTGAAAAGTTATATATCGCAAAATCCAACCACAAAGTGGATGCTCAAGCACTACAAAGTGAGGTTTGAGTTAATAGTACAGTGAAAGAGATGCATTGAAAGATGTGATTGAACGCAATAAAACATGGAAACAGTTTATAGCGAGGAACAGTCTATTCCACAGTGATGGCGCGCAACCACTGAAAGAACACTCGCAATAAGAGGCCAAGGCAGTCTGTAAGAAGGAGTATTCAATAAGAATTGCTTCCAGATCGCAGTTGTCTGGGTGGTTGAAGGGGGTTAGCAATTCACTTATATGATTAGATATTCTGGTGCCATGTCATTTAGACTCTTGTATGTGATACAGAGTACTTTAAACAACTGTACCGGGTTGTTTGGAAGCTGTGGTCGTAGGTAGATTCCAATGGAATGGGTGAATAACCGAAAGTAGTAGTATACACAATGGTGGTACGGGACCAGGTCCCCCCAAGGTCTCAATTTAAAAAATTGAGCCCTTCGGAAGTCCCTAATCTCGAACACCATTGTGTATACTACTACTGAGTTGCATGCAAAATTTGACGAAAATCGGACGAATAGTTTCTGAAATATTGACTTTTAAGTGAGCATGGGGTCGGTCGGGAAAAATCAAGGCCTTTGATTCACACACACGCACACAATGATGACAATTATCATACAGTGGGCAATCGAAAAGGGACTGTGTCGTGAGGTACGATCATCAACTCCTCTCTGACAAATGCTCTCGGCGGCCGTCTTTCAAGTAGTACAAGTTTGGTGTTTGAACGTTTTATTCTTGAACAGGGCTTCCTTGAATTTGGCGTGCTTGATGTGTTTTTTCACCACGTGTTTTTTCACGCCTTTCGCCTTTCGGATTTCATCGTCGTCAGCTTTCTTGATGAAATACATCTTGGGTGTCAAGCCGACGTACTCGGCAATCGGTGTGCCCGCGCATCGAAATCATACATCAAGTGTTTGGATAAGTCGAGGATGCACATCCCCACGTAAACGGGCCGGTTGAATTTGATGTGGCTTTTGTTCATGTGCAGCGCGCTGCCAAGTCGTCGTCGTCGAATATCTTGCTTTGGTTGAACGCCGGGCTGGCTATAAGTTTCCTGATTTTTTTCTTCCTCGCTAGCTCTGACTAATTTCACGTTAACGCGTTTTCTCAAATTCTCCATCGTCTTGCCGAACACCGAGATGTTCATGAGTTTGAACAAGGTTTTCTCGAAATTGCTGGTGGCCAGCTTTCGCAAGTCCGTGTTCATTCGGATGTAATGCTCCATCCACGAACTTTGATCGAACTCGAGTGCCCTGTGTATTTTTGTGAGTTTCATTCCCAGCGACAAGTACAGCTGCAGATTGCGATAGTGAACGACGTATTTTGACTTGTTCATCAAGTTCAGCACAAGTTTTTCAAAGTTAGCCAGCTTATTGTTTCCCAGCAAGTTTCGTTGATATTCGGACATCCAGACCGGGTTCACCGTCAATCGTTCGGGAGCTGCCCGGATAGCTGTTGTGTGATTCGTGTAGTTCTGCGTGATAGTCCATGTCCACTTCGAGCATGTAGCCTTTGGTCGAATCCGGTGCGATGCTATTCATGTCGAACATCTCAGGCGAGGAGACCCATTCAAATCCCTCGGTGGGGAGATACTGATTCATGGCCCAGCCGTACGGGTTGTTGGCATCGAGATGGAGTATGTGTTTGGTCGGTTTGCGGGGCTGTGACCGGGAACATACTTGTTGTTGGCTTTTGCGTAGCATTTGGATGCCATGGAAATCCCGCCTTGCAAGCCTTTCTCTACGAACAGGTGCATGTGGTAATCCGTCAATAGTTTCAGTTCCACAACGGTCTTTTTCAACAAGGCGGCCCAAGAGAGACCGGGGGATGAGAAAAACCACGCGGTGTCCAGGCCGTACTGTTTCGAACACGTTTTTCTGAATATCTGGAACATGTCGGCCGGCAGCAGCACGTCCGTTTTCAAGTTCAGGTCGTGGTAATCGCCCAAATTCTTGTAGCCCAGTTTGTCCAACACGTTAATCGCGTGCGCGTAATCGTCCTGAGAGATATTGGAATTGGTCATGTTGCTGTAAAAGCGGTCGATGGGAGGTAATCGCGTCTCGTCGGACTTGGACCAGTCGTCCATGTACTCGTGGGGATATACGCCCTTCCTCAGCAGCAGGGGTCGAGTCTCGGCGTCGGTGTATCAAAACAACTGTCCGTGGTCTCAGCCCCACTTCACTGGAACAAATTGTCGTGCCATTATTATGGAGTATGGTGACATTTACCCAGACTTTGCTGTGTTGGCAAAGATTGCCATGACAATCCCAGTGAGCAGCATGGCTGCAGAGAGAGGGTTCAGCCTCCAAAATCTGGTTCACAATCCCCAAGCGATCGACTGTCACAGGATCGGTTGAATACACTCATGACATTCAATATGCACGCAGGAGAAAAGAACATCGAAAAAGCAAGAGTCATTTTTCGAAATAAAAACAGAAAACTCTAAAAGGTATGGTTTTATTATCTTTATTGAATTAAAGTATCATTGAATAACTCTTATATAAATTGAGACCGCCAGACTGCGTACAGGACCGGAAAATGAAATGATCGCCAGACACTGTGGCCGGTAAAAAAAAAAACCCTGCGGAAACACTGCTCTTTTTGCAACTCACCATCCCCTGAATTCAGCCCACACTGCCACGATGCATCTTAGGAAAATATCTAGACACCGACACCACTAAGCTACTTGTACACTCTTATGTTACGTCATCATTAGACTATTGCAACACCCTCCAGATTGAATTCAGTGCATCATCACACCTTCAACAGGTGTAGAACATGGCTGCAAGAGTCATCACGAGTACAAGAAAGTTTGACCACATCACTCCTATATTGAAGCAGCTGCACTAGCTTCCAGTCAAACAAGGGTGGTGTGGTAGTCTAATGGTTAAAGCGTTGGCTCGTCACGCTGAAGACCCGGGTTCGAATCCCCACATGGGTACAATGAGTGAAGCCCATTTCTGGTGTCCCCCGCCGTGATATTGCTGGAATATTGCTAAAAGCAGCGTAAAACCAAACTCAGTCAGTCAGTCAGTCAGTCCAGTCAAACAAAGTTTGATGAAAGCAAGGAATTCCACAGCTATCTTAAGTGCCAAGGTTATTGGACAAAATCTGAAATTTGAGGTTGATTTTGTTGATGGCAATGTACTGCTGGACGGTACAGCAATGGGAGTAAACCAGGTGAAGTCCTTCACCAAGTTTGCCCAGAGTCGATCATTTGTGGAGAAGCTTTCTGAGAAACCATTGCATCGTGTGTATATGCAGTGTGTGGAACAGAATAGCAATCCAACCGACTCCTTCGCCTGGATGAAGTCGGCTGGTCTTAAATGTGAGCATGAGGGCTTTCTTTTTGCTGCCCAAGACCAGTCACTTCCCATTCGCAATCGCCAAAATGTGATTCTTAAAGAAAATATCAATATGAAGTGTCGACTGTGCAATGAATTTACAGAGACTGTCCAACACCTTGTCAATGGATGCCCTTCTTTGGCACAAACAGCATATCTTAAACGACATGATGGCATGGCTCGCTGCTTTTACTACCGTCTCCACCATGCCTCTGGCTTCAACTCCGAGTTCCATCCATGGTACGACCCTGAACATGCCCAGGGCGTCATGGAAAATGATGCTTTCAAACTTTTGTGGAATAGGCCCATATACAGCCTCAGAAAAATTCCTGCCAACAAACCTGATCTTGTCCTTTTTGATAAAGCCAATGAATTCATTTATACCATTGAATTTTCTGTCCCTTTTGACAGCAATGTGATTGGCAAGATTCAGGAAAAGCATGATAAATATGCGGACCTAGCCTTTGAAATGTCTCCCTTGCATCCCAAGTACACTGTCTTCAAGACTCCCCATTGTTCTCAGTGCCCTTGGTTTGGTACCTCCTGATCTCTTGGCGCAGATCCGGAGAGTGCCTGGGTTCTCCACCGGAAGTACAGCCCTTCTGACACTCTGGGTAATGCAGAAGGCTGCAGTGTTGGGATTCTACATATTCTCCGGAAAGTTCTTGGTGGGTTCGACGAGGCAGCATTTCCTGGGAGAAGTCCCCTTCACTGTCTGGGCTGCATGTAGAGGGGGCAAGGGCCCTGAGCTGATGATGAGCCTTACCAGCCTGACTGTGCCACCTGATCCCTCTCTGCTGCATATTATCTTTTATCTGTAAAACATAATAATAATGAATTTGTAGAGCACCTATCTTCCAGCTGCAGCTGCTCAGCGGTGCTTGTGTCAGCAATGTCAAGAGACAACTTAGTAAAATTTTGTAAAGAGGTGGGTGTTAAGATTTGTCTGGAATATCTCAATTGATGTTTCAGATTTTAGTTCCTGGGGTAATGAGTTCCATAGTTTTGGAGCAGCGACTGAACATGATCTTTCTGCCAACTTTGTTTTTGTGTTTGGTAAAACCAAACTGATCATCTCTGATCATGAGCAGACATCAGAGCACGAGTAGGATGGTAAACTTGAACAAGTTCTTTCAGGTAACCTGGTGAGTTCTTGTCATTCAGAGTGCAATACGTTAGACGAGGACTTTGTTTGACCGGAAGCAAGTGCAGCTGCTTCAATATAGGAGTGATGTGGTCAAACTTTCTTGTACTCGTGATGACTCTTGCAGCCATGTTCTACACCTGTTGAAGGTGTGATGATGCACTGAATTCAATCTGGAGGGTGTTGCAATAGTCTAATGATGACGTAACATAAGAGTGTACAAGTAGCTTAGTGGTGTCGGTGTCTAGATATTTTCCTAAGATGCATCGTGGCAGTGTGGGCTGATTTCAGGGGATGGTGAGTTGCAAAAAGAGCAGTGTTTCCGCAGGGTTTTTTTTTTACCGGCCACAGTGTCTGGCGATCATTTCATTTTCCGGTCCTGTATGCAGTCTGGCGGTCTCAATTTATATAAGAGTTATTCAATGATACTTTAATTCAATAAAGATAATAAAACCATACCTTTTAGAGTTTTCTGTTTTTATTTCGAAAAATGACTCTTGCTTTTTCGATGTTCTTTTCTCCTGCGTGCATATTGAATGTCATGAGTGTATTCAACCGATCCTGTGACAGTCGATCGCTTGGGGATTGTGAACCAGATTTTGGAGGATGAACCCCCTCTCTGCAGCCACGCTGCTCACTGGGATTGTCATGGCAATCTTTGCCAACACAGCAAAGTCTGGGTAAATGTCACCATACTCCATAATAATGGCACGACAACTTGTTCCAGTGAAGTGGTGCTGAGACCACGGACAGTTGTTTTGTAATGGCTGAAGTCTTTCCTAGCACGGTTGCAATTGACAATGGCTGTGATATCATTTTCCTCTCGTCCAATCACAGGGCTGAACTGAGTTATCAATACGTCAAGGGAATCCCGAGCAGCGTATGCGACAATGTTGTCTTGTGATTCAGGGAAACGAATGGGGTTCAGAACCTTATCAAGGCATGTCAAAACATTTAAACTCTCCTCTGGAAATATAGAGTGTAGATTACTGCATAGTTCTTCAATAAATCCTTTTCTCATGTTTTGAAATGCACGAATAGAACCAGCATCTGAGTACGTGAGTTTCACACCCCTGAAATATCCTTTCTGGAGATTTTCTGTGAAATACTTCTCACTTTCGCCTGGAGTTGTTATCAACTCTATCAGTGAAGTGCAAGTCGAATTTACTATTGGCACAACCATGCCAATGTTGAGGTTTTCTTTCAGAAATATCTTTATCAGCTTGTCCACGTAGTACAAGACATCCGAGAGCATGTAAGTGGTGGCAATGAACGAATACGTTTTGATTTTCTTCTGAATATTAACAGCTGCACTGTTATTTCTGTTGGCGGCCTCCTCTTCAATTTGCATAACGAGGGCTGGCTAATTGTTTTTTGCACTTTTGACGGCGTTTCCCACAGACAACCATTTGACACTGCATGGTTGTTTTAAACTTGAATAGTCTGAATCCTCCAAAACTTGCGAAAATTCGCATAATCGGTTATACCGAGTTGCTGAATATTCGTACAGTTTATAAATGTCATTCAGTGTCCGTTGATATTCTGCAACTGTTTTAGATACTTTTGCAGCGTCTGCAGATGCCAGTGCCACCCTATGTGCAATACAATGCATGTGGATCATGTAAGGGGAACCCCCATCATTCATTCTAAGACCAACACCGCTTCTCTTCCCCGTCATAACGGCTGCACCGTCCGAACCCAGTCCAAAAACCTTTTCAAGAGGAATATTCCATTCTGCAAGTACTTTGTGCACTTTATTTGTCACACATTCTGCTGTACCACTGTGAACGGAGTAGTTTCCAATAAATAGTGTTTCTGGCAACCCATTTGCGTTCAAAATTTTCACAAATATTATAAGGTTTTTTTCAACTGTCACATTTACAGTCTCATCAATGATGATTCCCACAAACTCAATTTTAGAAATTTTGTCTTTTATTTCATTCACCATACTTTTTAGCAACGCATCTTCCATTTCTCCAATGCTATCGGAATGTGTGTAGACATCACCAGTCAAACTTGAACAGCCATTTTTTTTCTGTAACTCGATCAATCCAGAAAATTTAACAGTCGCCATGTATAATCATAGCTGTTAACTTTGCATCAGATTTCTCAGTTGCAGCGTTTAGATGCGTAGTCATTGCATTTTGCTGAAAACTTGCTGTTACAGCATGATGATGGGATACACTGTCACGATGTTCTCTTAATGCAGACTTTTTCAAATTTATACATCCTTTGTTGAATCCATTCACTTTTACTGCATGTTCGCATATTTTACAGAACATTAAAACACTTCCACTGTCATCCTCGTAACGAAGCCATTTGAACTTTGTCAGCCACTCAGAATAGACCGATCCAGTCCCGGCCGATAAGCCCCGCCCACTTCGTTTTTGACGTTAGGGAGGACAACTACTGACTAATCACAATGGCGTCACCGCCGGCGAAACGTACGTGATTGCGAATGTTGATGATGAATTCTGTTTGTTGTACTTTGGTATCCGTCGTTTGTGAATGATATTTAAAAAGGAAAGTTATACGTATTTTATTTTCAATATATTTTAGTTGACAGGTTGTATAATTAGCGAGTGAAAATGTAGTTAGATCTGCATGCCCGATGAAAAATCGTCTCAGTCTGTATATATTATCTGGAAAACGTTACTGGACCTGTTAACACAGTATGTTTCCATGGATGTATCTAGACATACCCAGAAACAAATATTCAGCAGCTAATCTGCAGCTATTCTCAGTAAAATTTCTCTCTTCAAAATCTGTACACATTCTTAAAATGACACTGAATATAAGGAAATCCATTTTTTTAAAAATCCTTTCCAATTTATTTTTCTATGTGTACTTTGTTGTTGAATCCTAATCTACAAACCTCCACTATAATGGACTTCATGAACTGCCAGCATTTATCTACAGGTATGTCACACCACCATAAACACAAAGAATCCAAGATACAGTCTGCACCTGTACACTGACACATCTTCCATAAATAGGAAACGTGTGATGCAAAATCTTTGAACAGAGGATCCACAGTTATCCGAACAGTTAACTAGCATTGAAATAGAATGTTACACAACATACAAATATACTGCTTTTTCTTCAGATATATTTAACTGCTAACTACTAATGTAAATAAAAGGCAAAGAATAAATTCAAAGTTTAAAGCTTTTTGTCAATAAAATTACATACTGACATTATTGCTTCTTAAACAATGATAATCTTATTAGATCTGAGACCATATCCCTTAGGGACATAACACTAATTCTGATCTATTTCCTTTTCTGAGATACTTACTAGTGTCATCAAAATTATATTACAGTTGCTTAAAAATTTGGTAAAAGTCATAACAAAAGTTTAGGAAAACATACATGAAAATGTCCGGAAGCTTTCACCTCCTGCAATTAAACCAGTGTGCAATTTTATATGAATTTAAGCTTATTTTCCAAATAAGCATCAACAAACCTTGAGTAGTAGATATAATGATAGTCCGGGACCAAGTCCAACAAAAGCCTCTGTAAAGCCTTATTTCCCAAATAAGGCTTTGGTCGGACCCTTAGCTCTTGCTATCATTGCATCTACTGCTTTTGAAAAGTAGTAAAATGTCCCGGCAGCCACAATTCCCCAAGGGAGAAATAGAAATGTATTGCGCTTCCTCCCAAGGGGAATTGTGTCTCTCACCGTCACATCACACAAAGTTGTGACGGCGGGATACGAACCCACATGTACAGCTTGCGCAGACTATACATAATGGGCCGCACCACTCAACCGACTGAGCTACCGCGGACTTAGCTGAAGTAGGTCAGTTTAACGGGTATTGCATCATCCAAAGCTGGGCTCCACCTATAATAGCTCCACGTGCCGCTATGACACTACTGTGATACTATGTCACGTTGGCCTCGATGAAACAGTTTAATGTGAATCGCCTATGATCTCTTTGGTGTTCGTAATAAAGGCTTGCCGGGCTTTTTGTATCCCCTGTTCTATGTACTTTTTTTTCTCGTCCTCACTGATAGCAGCAGACTTACGAGATTTGGATCGAATCTCTTGTTTCATTTTGTCATATTTTGTGAGTTCAGAGAGGATTGAACGAAACTCCTCCTCTGAGATCTTACTGTCAGTGAGTGCTGTGGAAATACGCTCACTCACTGTGTTCAGCTTTGCTTCGGCCAGAACCCTGATCTCGTCGTGTTTCAATGCTTTACGATGCAGTCTGCGTGATGCAAATTTAAGCACCAACCCTAACACCCCTGTCACCCCAGCTGTTATTTCAATGCCTAGCACTACGGGGGTAGCCACGATGGTAGCTAACAACCCAACACCTGCCACCCCCAGCCCAATGCTGGTTGTCATAAGGGCAGTATCAGTCCCGTCCACGGTATTGAAAGCTCTATGGTACTTCTTATGTAGTGCTTTCCGCTAGTCGCGGTCTTGTTCTAGTTGGCGTTTTACATCACATAACTGTCTCAAGCGGAATCCGTCTACGGTTTCCAGGGTCTTCGCTACTTCCTCTACGACTGGGTACAGCCCCATCCTATAATATATATTACGAAAGATATTTTAATTGGGTTTCATTTAACAGTCGATCAACGAACTTGAGGCTTATAAGGTGTAAATAATCATGTAGGAGAATAGGTGAGAATTTAATAAGTGGCCCTACATCCAAATGATCCCAAGAGGAGTAGGGGCTCATTGAGGAGGTTATAGAACCTGTTGAGGAGTCCGTTTGTATGATGATACGGTAACGTTCATTACTTGTCCTGGGACTAAAGTATACTGTCACTCCGGGTAAGAGTTGGTGTTGTTTACCAACAGAATGTCCCAGGAGATAGAATTCTATGATGAGTGTGGAGCCTGGTATAATAATCGGAACCCTTATATGCTCAGAGCAGTTATACCTTAACTCACCCCCGCGGAATGCCATTAACATATTGGGGGTGGACGTTTTTAGACTAATACTTGAATTAGGCCCAGGAACGAAACACGAGGGTACGGTACCGCTATTCCTAATCTCGGAGATCTCGTCAGTATTTTCTTTCAAGGAGATATAAGGTGAGGTGAGGGTTAAGTTGACTAACCATTCAGGTTCTTTAAAATCTGATAACGACACCCGCCTATACATGTTGTCTTTGAAGTGCAGGATGTATAAGGTGTCTTCCTCACCAGGTTGATCGAATCCCTCCGTGTCCCCTAGATCGTTAAGTGTAGTGTTGGGGCGAAGCCAAGACATTGCTATAATACTATTACGATATAATTTCCAACTGGTTTTCTGATAATAGTTCAGGGGTGCACTTCACCCCCCATGAAGTGTATGTTGTCGGGTAGGAATATCTTGGTTAGTGATATCGTGTCTTCCACGATCACGGTGACACCCTGCAGACTGGTTTTGGAGTCGACACCCACCCGCACGTAAACGTTGCAAACCTGATACTGGTGTTGTTTCCCCAACCGGAGTTTGACCCCCTTCACGATTTCGACATCATCCTGCGAAGGTTCCCCTAGGTAGACTTGGATGGCCGGTACTAGGTCGGGTAACTTCATGCCTGTGGCGGTAGTTGTTGGTTTTATCTCGTCAGGCTGCATACCGAGTGTCCTCGCCAATGGTCGGCCGAGCCTCAAGGAGTTTCTTCCGTTGTTGATTAACACCACTGTGCCGTTTGAGTCGTTCATCTTGAGTTCGGCTCCCAGGGGTTTGAAGACCTCATCGCTTAGAGAGCACACGCTGTAGTAGCCGTCAGTTATCTGGTTGCAAGCGCCACCTACGAACAGTTTATTGTTGCTAGCGTTGATGTTAGTCCATCGCGGTAGGTAGGTGATATCGCGCAGTCGACTTGAGTTGACCCGGCGTGTTATCGATCGTCGTCGTCAACTGAACGCAGCCTCACCGCTTCGTTATTCCTGGAAGTGTTATGTACATGTTAGAGTATATAAACTCATTATATAATAGTTTTAAAATGTACTCCCTGGTGTGTTTTTTACCCTAAACTGAGCGTAGATTTCCCCACATGAAGATCGCGTGGTCGGCTGATGGGATGTATTTCGACGCCCAGTTTATAGATGTGTTCGGCGGTATAAGTTTTCGGTGACTAACGCTAAGGTAGTTCATGCTTGGTTCAACAGACCCGATGCAGTTCTGGCAGAATCAACTCAACTTCGCCGTGTGGTGTGCTACAACGGGGTGTGGTGTGACATTGACCGACACTTTCGGCGTGGACGCTGAGTCAGTCTGTGTTCACGTTTCACGTGTACTACCAGGTCAGGCGTATCCTCAAAGAGATCAGCCCCACAGGAAAAGGCGTGGAACCCAGTAAACAACCAGTACGATAGGCGGGCCTCTGAGCGTATTTGCAGCGAATTCGAACTAAACACGAAGACGGATTGGCGTTTGCGGGACCGAACCACGGGTTGGGTATCCCCATCGTCCACAACATGCCCCTCGTGGAAGCCAGCGAAGTTGAAAGAATGGGATTACAAGTCGTATCATCACCTCTAGCGAGCGAGTGGGATGACCGTTACATGGCATTCGGCGACAGCAAGGATTACCGAGTCTGGGGGTTCGAGCAGGGGCAGCGGATGACTGGAAAAAGTTCATGTTGGACCGCGTCGAAGGGGTTCACTTTCGTGCGGGTATTAAGGGGAAAACGACTTCGATTGAGCGTGCGTGTGAAGCTGATAGGTCGCGCCAGGCAAAAGCGCTTCCAATATCCTAGGTAAGGGGACTGCTTACGGCGGCTCAGAAACAGTTAAGTTGTCAGCGTTGAGGATGCTATCAATGCTCCAGTTGATCTCCCCGAGTGCCATCAAACGCTACCAAGGCGTGTTGGAATACGCCAGGTCGAAAGTCGACTCGTCTTCGACGTGGGACTGTACATGGCTCTGAGTGATATGCAACTGAGAGTAAAAAAAGTGGTGGGCTACAACAACAAAATAGTCATAGCCACGGCGGGCCAAAAGTTGAAGCGTCAACCTCGATGTCAACGTCCCCGTCCACCACCCACGACCGGGTGAAAGCGGGTATAGTGGCGCCACCCGAACCTAGGGTTCAACCCACACACCCTGTGGGTTCACCCCCACACATCGATCGTAAAACAGCTATGGTGGTTGGTGGGGTAGCTTTGGGACTCATTTGGTTAAAAATTCCTCAGCCGCTACATACACCAAACCCGCCATGGCGACGATGGCTGCCCACAGGTTTTGACTGAGCCACGTGGCAGTTTTAGCCAGAACGCTCAGCAGCCACAAGACGATGCTACCCAGGATGCCGGGCAGGGCTTCGGCGGCCTTACCAGCCAGTTTAGCCAGGGCCTCCCCTAGTTTTTTTATCCAGTCTTTGACACCACCTGTGGGTGTGGGGGTACCCCCATCACCGCCGCCAGCAGGCATCAATGACACCACCAGCGTTGATATGATGAAGCCCAATGCAGTCAGAATGCTGGCGATGGTGATCCCTTGCTCCCGGAACAGGATCCGAATCCTGTCAGCTAGCGTGGTGTCTTGGTAGAGGACTCGATCAACGGTTTCGACCTGGGATCGAAGCTGGTCTCGGAAGGAGGATGCCGTTTCCAGCCGGGTTTTCCTTTCCTCTTCCAAATTACGTATTCGTTCCTCGATGGTGGCTTTCAGAGACTCGTCCTCCGTTTCACCGAGTTTGACCTTTTCATGGGCGATATGGTCGTCTATCACGTCCAGTTTGGCCGTGTTGTTCACGAGATGTCCGCGAATGGTTTGCATGGCCATGTCCAACCCCCGCAGTTCGCGAGCGGTAAATTGAACCCGGGTAAGGGGTTGTCATGGTAGGTGGCCAACAGCTTTTCAATGTTATCAGTCATGTCTTGATCCGATGTGGCGCCCCTGATGTCTTGCAGATCTTGAAGAGGAATCTTAGGCCGTGCGCCACCGTAATCTATGAAACCTAGTTCATCGCGGATCAAGTCACCCCCATGACGACTACCGAGTGTTGATAAGGCAAGCGGTTCTCTCGTGCGTTTATTCATGAGATCGATCTCCGGGCGAGCCCTCAATCGCAGCGTGCCATTGCTATCAACAAAAACTTGGTATAGTCTAAGCCCCAACGGCTCTACGTAATTTTTATCCTCTTTTAAACCATCGTAAAACCCGTTGACGGCCTGCTTCACGAGTTCGTTACCTTTCGAGAATGAGGTTTCATCCTCGAATGCCTGGGCATTATTATCCCACATATCATCCATAGGTATGTCTTCATGACCGCCTTCAGCCATTATTTAGTATTAAAACTTATATATTTCATTTATATAACAATGTATGGTAGAAAACTAGATCCTTTCAGAAGATCAAGAGAGCCTCTAGGCATCAAAGCCGTGCCCCAGTCGGTGACCATCACCAACAATCCCAGCAAGATAGACCAGAATCAAACGCTGCTGGTTAGATTTCCAAACCTTGGTGTGAATGACCTCATTGTACCAGGAACTGTTCGACTGGCGTTCAACCTCACGTTGACCTCCACCAACGACAAACGCGAGCTAGTGCGGAACGTAGGTCTGGCCATCATCAAGAAAACCACCATCAAGATCACCGGTAACGAGGTGCTGAGCATCAACGACAGCGACGTCTTTCACTGCTATGAGGACCTCTGGAAGCGAGGAGAACGCAGCGTCAATGGCGTGTACCAGGGCATCAACAAATCGACCGGGTTGCGCGTGGATACGGCTTCCGCATAAAGACCAGTTAGACAAGATCCGCGGACGGTGAAAAGGCCATCGCTCAAGCGTCACGGGAACAGGTTCTGCGTGCCGCTCGACTTCGAGTTGCTCCACGGAACACAGCGCCGTTTTACCAGGCGCTCTGGGTGATAGGCTTGAATCACGAGCTAACGTTTAACAACTACAGCAAAGTAGTGCGTGCGCCCGGCAGCGATGAGGCCAGTTACACCATCGACAACATCTCTCTGGAGTTCGACATGGTCACTAACCGGAGCTGGCCAGGCAGGTTGAAGCCAGTACTTTCGGGGAATGTGGCCATCCTGTACGATAAGCATACTGAGACATAGATCTATCGTCGGGGATAAGAGCGACACTGTGTGGAATATCAACCTGAGCGTGCGGTAGCGATCGATGAAAGGCATCCTGGTCGTCCCCGTGGAGGATTACGAGCGTTCGGAGGGACAGCGAAAGTTTTCAACCCGAGATTGAAAAGGTGGAAGTGACCATCGAGGGCGTGCCCAACCAGCTGTTCAGTCATGGTATGAGGGCATACCAGCAGTGGGATGAGATAAAAAAGCTACCGGCCATCAAACAACACCCATACATAACCAAAGACCTGGACCTATCCTCCGTTACCGTCGGTGAGTACCTGACCACCAAGTGCAGCTGTGGTTGGACATGCGATCCACGGATGACGATAAACTGCACGGTAGCGGTCATCGCATAGACAACGGCAGCGAGGGGATAACCATCCAGATTACCAAGAAGGCTCAACCCACTGGCAAGTTGAAATTATATCTGTACGTTATTATGGACGCGCAACTTAATATAGACAATGGGAGATTCGTGCAAGCCATCTACTGATTTGCCACGCGACCCACACTGCGCCATAGTGTGCGGGCAGACTGGCTGTGGGAAGACCGTTTTCGTGTTGGATATGTTGGAGGGGTACTACAGGGATGTGTTCGACCACATCGTTATCATGTGCCCTACTCTGAGCATGAATAAAACGCATTACGGGAAAGACCTTGGGTGATGGCGGACCGGACGTACACACAGAGTCGACCCGGGACCACGTCTGCAGGACTGGTTGAAAGCTTACCATATGAAATTTAAAGGGGAGTCAGCGTTGTTCATACTGGATGACTGCAGCGCTAATCGTGAGATAACAAAAAAGAGAGACATGCTATCGTACCTGGCCTTCTCTGGCCGACACGCAAATCACAGCGTCTGGGTGCTAACGCAGAAGTTCAACTCGGTGTTGAAAGACCTAAGGGAGTAGACGCGATGGGTGGCCTTATTTCACTGCAAGGACAGGGATTCGTTCGAGGAGTGTTTGAGAGAGAACGATGTGATGAGTAAATTAGAACGGGAACGTGTGAAGAAACAGCTCGCTGAAACTAAACACGCTAAGCTCGTGCTCAAGACCGACCAACCCGTGGCCTATAGGGTGTTTTAGCTTAGCAATGCTAAGTAAAGCTAAGCAAATGCTAAGCAAAGCTAAGCGATGCTAAGTAAAACTTAGCTTTTAGCATTAGTAGCTATGGTATTTGAAGTGTTCGTAGTGTGAAACTTAACCTTCATTTCTCTGTGTTTTGCCTGCATAGGGTATTATATTGTTAAAACTAAAACTTACTTGTTACATTATAAGATGGAGTGTGAGGAATTGCTAGAGCAACTGTTGGTACCCCAATCACCACAGGTGGATGATGATAAGCGAGAGAAACTGGTGGTGTTGGCTGTTGGTGTAAAGCCAAACATTACTTTGGGAGTACACTCCAGATAAAATTCACAAAATGTCAGCCCGAAGAAATCGATAAGCTATGCGCTAGATCTGAGTCCCGCTCGGGGTAGAAATGACAAAAACAATAGGATCGGCTATGACTCAGATATACACTGGTATTGCGTCATGTTTCCTTCCCATTCCCCAGGAACGCCGACTTCACTTGTGGGAAGACCTTGAGAAAGACCCTTTTATCGAACACGCCTTGAGCTCTATTAGCTGCGAGCTGTACCACAAATACGGTATGTTGTTAGCCCCGGTGACGGCGGCGATTATCCGCGACAAAGCATTGCCAATTTGAGAGAGAAAAATAATAATAATAGTATAAAGGATGGATGCTGCACAGGAGACCCCTTCAGAGGAGACGGTGGAGACCCCCACGTCCCAAACCCCAAGGGAGGAGACCCCACCCACAGTAACCAGGCAGAAGAATCCTAAGAGAGTAGCTGCTGGTAAAAAGCGGTGGTGTAACCAACATAAAATTATCCGCGGTGACTCACCGTCTTGACTCTTGTTGGTTGTATGCGCAAACTGCTGCGTGGCTATCTCATGGTTATATACGACCAAGAGGGGTTTCCCTCCGGGGAGAAACCCCGCAATTAGAGGTCAACCCACATATCATGCAATAAAATATATATTTTTATATCATATACATAATGTCTGAGGGGAAGCGTTAGATCAGCGGCGCATACCACCACAGTGGTCGCCAGTCTAGCCGTAGAATGCATTTCGGTTGACCAAAATGGTGCTTAAACAACCTACTATCAAACTAGATTTCAACCTGCAGGATATGGGTATGCTCATAATGAACCTTGGTATGGCGATGGCTACAAAAGATATCCTAGTAAAACAAGGGATAATACCTGAAAATATTATGAAATAAATATAGGATGGCCACGATAGCTATGATGGTCGGTTGGTGCGTTAGTAAATGCCCTGGCATTTTCGGGGAGTAATTTCCTCTTCTCCGAAACTACGAGAGTCACACGCCGGCTGAAATACAGGAAGAAAGCCATAATCTGGCTATTGAGAAATTACAGGTAGCACAATCGAAAGTGCGCTAAAAACGCCTCAGAGGATCGATTACATTAACGAACAACTCAGGCGTGAAAACCATGCCGTTCAAACATTCCACGATATGTCGACGACGCGCGAGAGAATACTACCTATTAACTGGTAAACGATTGGAACCACTCAATAAACCCACACTCGCTCAGTACTACACACCATCCAAGGGGCAAATGGACCGTGAACTGGTCTTCATAAGCTGGGTATAGCAGCGACTCGTTGGTTGCAAAACAATTAGACTAAGTACTCATATAAGTATGCTAAACATGAGACCTGCTCCATACCGATGTGAATACATACTTATGGGGAAGAAAGAACCCTGTGGTAAGAAATGTAGGACTGAGGGGTACTGTTGTTTCCACATGGGAAGCCCTAACTACTCGTGTTCTGTGTGTGGTATAGGGGTTAAAGGGCACTACTGCCTATGTAAAGCTCACGGGGCGAACGTAGTCAGACATCATCTCATCTGAGAATAAAAAGGCCTACATAAAAGAGCGTGAGGCCTCCTCAGGATAGCAGTGTAGTGACCCAATTAGACACTGTGCACACCTAGGTATAACTATGTTTGTGAAATTGAGCCCAGGGAAGGTTGCCTGAAAAGCTGGCAGATGGATGTGGGGGAAAGTATAGATATTAGTGTCCTCAAACCCATGATTATTAGTGAACTATATAAGGGGTGCTCGTTTACAATCATGGTGAAAGTAGGGTTTGATGTGCCATGGGCTGGGCACACTTGGAATTACTTTGATGGGGGGCGAGTAGATGTGCATGGGGAGATAGATATACTTGTTGATGAGTCGCGTTGCAAGTAATACAAAACACCCTACTATGTTAGCATGTTCGGGTGGGTCGAGGGAATAATCGATAAGGTGTATCTAGATTTTTACCTTCACGGTGGCCCAATTAGAGATTGATATTCTTAGGTGTGTACACAACTATGACTACTATCTGTGAGCTCAAACAAATGCGCCAGGCCGCCCGTGGTGTGATCAGGTATTCTCGAATCACGGAAAGCCAGCCTTGTTGAGATTACTAGGTTTAGAAGCCCCTCCACGGTAAAACAATTAAAAGCTCAAGCAAAACAGCTTGGGCTCACGGGTTATTCAAACCTGGGGAGAGCGGGTTAGTCGCATTGTTATCACATGCCCCGTAGCAAAACCTCCAACTGTAAAACAATTAAAAGCCGAGGTTCGCGATTTGGGGTTAGGGGATATTCCCGTATGAGGAAACCACAGCTTGTAGAACTGTTACGGCAGAATAGAGCTATTGACCTACAGTTAAGATGCGCATTGAGCACGCTGTAGGTAACTATTTGAGAGGCTGGCATACGCATGTTGATAGGAATATAGACATCACAGATATCAAGCCTCTGATAGCTGATAAGGTCAATCAGGAACTAAACGATCTTGGAAGTATCAAATTTCAGATCACAGTTAAAATGTAAAGCGATAAGCAGGGCGTGGGGAACCCCCACTGCTGTCACTGAGTACGTTCAGCCTTACTTCAGAGGTAGGCAAGAGGTCGTGACCCATATAGAGACCATAGGCGCATCAATCGATACCAGTTTTCAGCGAATACGAGAATACCTAGAACGCTACACACACTTGGGGTCGGGTGGGCTGTAGATAAAATCGATAATGTCTATCTAGACATAGCTAACTACGTGCCGTTCAGAGGCCGGGTCATACCTAGACTTGCCCCTACTATAGGAAAAACAGGCCATGGTAAGCGTTAAGAATAGAGGCGATGATCGCCTGAGGGTAGCTACCCGTGAGCCATGTTTCCAGCTGACACTCATTCAGACAGGCTTTCTAGCTATCCCCAAGATGATGGGCTCAACTGGGATGGTATAGATGAACCAACCCCATATCCCAGATCACTAAAAGTAGAAAAACAGAATAATCTAGCTTATAACGTCTTTGGGCACGAAGGCAACACAACAATAGTACACAGGGTCAGCCCAGTGTTGGGGAAAGAGAATTAGCCAAGTTATCAATATATTCATGATCCAACGAGGTGAAAAGTATCACTACTGCGTGGATAAAACATTTCAGTCGGGTTGTTGCCGCACGACCAGTCGAAACACGTTGGGAAAAACACTTTTGTATCACGATGCCTGCGGTTTCAGCCGAGCTGATTTATTAGAATCCCACGGGAGGATTGCCAAGGTGTGGGGCAGATGGCCATAAGAGTCGACATGCCTAAGGAAGGTGACAATATCCTAAAATTCGACAACCACAAGAACCAAATGTCTGTGCCTTATATCATATCAATGCCGACTTTGAAGCCTTGGTCAAACCTGTTGATACTCCCAATGCTCTACCCACAGGTGAGAGCTTCACACACAAAACACAGGAGCATGAAGCCTGTGGGTTTGGATCACGTTAATAGTCCGTTGTGGCGGGGAAGCAGCTCGGTAGTGTACAGGGGTCCCGGCCAGGGCTGATAAGGTTTCTAAAGTGTTTGCAGGAGGTAGAAAAAATTATTAGGAATACACTGTATACAATCGCTCCCATGCGTATGACCCGAGCCGACCGACTAGCTCACGCCTGTAGCACTAATTGTCACGTGTGTGACTCACCATAACGGTGATTCGGTGAGAGATCACTGTCAATTAACCCGGTAAGTATAGAGGCGCTCACAGCAGCCGTGTAACCTCAAGCTTAGAATCAACCCTAAGATAATAAACATCCCCATGGTCTTTCACAACTTGAGAGGGTATGACTCTCATTTGATCATGCAGGCCATCGCGAAAATAGATGGTAATATAACGTGCATCCCCAACAACATGGAGAGATACATCTCCTTCAGCTTAAACGGCCTTAGGTTCATAGATTCAGTTCAATTCTTACTGTCGTCCACTTTCGACAGTCTGGTCAAAAGCCAAGGCCAATGATACCTTCCCTATTACCCGATCGATATGCGCAGAAGCGAGACTAGACCCCTGTTGATGAGGAAGGGTGTGTACCCCTATGAGTACATGGATGGCTGGGCCAAGTTAGCGAGACCAGACTACCCCATCAGAGAATTTTACAGCAATCTGACAGACTCGGCAATATCCCAAGGCGATTACTCTGCGCTATTAACGTATGGAATAAACTGGGTTGTGAGAATCTGGGTGACTATCACGACCTGTACTTGAGGACAGATGTACTGCTGTTAGCGGCGTGTTTGAGGCGTTTAGGCGGGGCGTGTTTCAAGCAGTATAAACTTCGACCCGCATGGTATTACACCAGCCCAGGTCTGTCGTGGGATGCCTTGTTGAAAAAGACCGGAGTTAAGTTGGAATTACTCACAGATTACGACATGCACCTATTCATTGAGAAGGCTTGCGAGGTGGGATCTCCATGGCAACCAAGCGATACAGCGAAAGCAAATAATCGATCACGTGAAGGGATCGACCCAAGCAAGCCAACCAATCACATTCTCTACCTCGACGCCAAACAACCTGTGCGGCTGGGCCATGAGCCAGTATCTACCCACAGGGGATTCGAATCGGCGTCACGCAGTCGATGTTATGAGCATCGCACCAGATTGAACAAAGGTTATCTCCTCGAGGTTGACTTGAGATACCCCAAGGCATTACACATCACACAACAGCTACCCCTGGCCCCGAGCGTATGAGGGTTAACCCAGACTGGATGTCTGAGTACCAACATAACTTATTAGGTGGGCGGGTGGCAGACGTTGAAAAACTTCGTGCCCAACTTAATGAATAAGACCAAGTACATAGTTCACTATCGCAACCTACAGCTGTACCTGTCGTTGGGTATGAGGCTGACCAAAATACACAGGGTGCTCGTGTTCAACCAGAGCCCATGGATGGAACCCTACATCAGAATGAACACAGACCTCAAAGCTTGCCACCAGTGACTTTGAGAAAAATCTGTACAAGCTCATGAACAACTTCGGTGTTCGGTAAGACTATGGAGAACCTGAGAAACGCTGCGTGACCGTGAAGCTGGTTCGGTCGACTGAGGAAGACAAGCTCAGGAGACTGATAGCCAGTCCGACATTCAACCGTAGCAAAATATTCACCGATGACCTGGTTGCCCTACATGAAGAAAAGCCACATAAAATTCAACCGGCCTGTTTACGTGGGGATGAGCATCCTCGATTTATCCAAACACCTGATGTACCACTTTTACTTTTACTACGAGTTTAAGAAACAGTACTGACGACAGGTGTGAAGTGCTGTACACTGACACGGATTCCCTGCTGATGGAGATTCAACCGAGGGCGTGTAATGCGAGGACATGAAAAACACCTCGATTTGTATGACACCAGCTACTACCCCAAGGACCATGCCATACACAGTCACGGTAAATAAAAAGGTCCTAGGTAAGATGAAGGATCGAGTGTGCTGGCACCCATAGCTGAGTACATAGGGTTGAGGCCTAAGATGTACTCCATCCTGAAGGCCGACAATAGTGAGATCCGGAAGGCTAAGGGTGTTAAGAAGTAATGTGGTGAAACAACACATCAAACACGCCAGATTCAAGGAAGCCCTGTTCAAGACCCGTACTTTTAGACATAAAATGAACACACTTAGAAGTGATGGCCATAGGATATAATGGACTGACAATAAACAAGGCGTCCCTGTAAGCCTATGGACACTAAGCGTTGGATAGCTATTGATGGGATAAACACGCGTCAGCGTCACGGACATGAGAAAATTGAACCAAGAACATAGATGTATATATGTCACGGAACCAGAGAAAGTTTGAGGCTATTTACTATAGCCCGTTTTGGGTACTGGAAAGGAGCTAAGCGCTGTAGATAAGCTGGCTAAAATGGCGCTGAGTACCCGACGAGGAGGCCAAAGCGTGGCTTGAAAAACAAGCCCTGTGGCAGATCTATTTGCGCCACCACGCTCGTACCTAGAAGGAAGTTTGGCATTAACATACCTAATAGCGTTCACCAGGCAGACCTACTGTTCCTACCCCACGATAAGAGGTACAAGTATGCCTTAACCGTAGTGGGCGTTAGCCAGTCGCTACAAGGAAGCCGGAGCCCATTGACCACGAAAGATTCTGCCCAGGTAGCCAAAGGATTGAACGATATACAAACGCAGTCCGCTGGCGGGCCAACAGAGCTGCAAGTTGACCCAGGGCTGGAGTTCATGGGTGCCGTGTCACAACTGCTAGCCAAACCGCGATACAAAGGTCGAAATGAGTGCGGCGGAGCCATCGCAGCCAAGCCATAGTTGAGAGATTCAATAGGACTTTGGCTGGCTTGTTCGGACATCAGTATGCTAGGGAGAGATGGCGGCCGGGAAAACGATGCGACTGAATGGGTATCCGCGGCTCCCTAAGGTGGTGTCGGCAATCAACCATGAAGTCACCCGGCTCACTGATAAGAAACCGGCAGACGCTATCAAACTAAAATCAATAGTTGCAGAGTCGGCTGCTCCATTGCGTGGAAAAGAGAAACAGATACCAGATAGGGCCCTAGTTAGGTATCTTTACCAACCAGGGGAACACGAGGGTGATAGCCGTAGCGAGCCACTGATCCTATATGGTCAATCAAAACTTACAACATAGATAAAGTTGACATGAAAGCAGACCGAGCCTACCTTGTACTACTTGAGGGATGGCCCAGGCAGAGGACTTCGTTAGACAGGAATTATTGATCGTACCGTGCGGCACAATGTTACCTCCTGTCAACACGGCATAGTGGCATCGTGATGTGTGGAGTGCGGCGTGATCTACCGTTAAACTGACCTACTTCAGCTAAGTCCGTGGTAGCTCAGTCGGTTGAGTGGTGCGACCCATTATGTATAGTCATGCACAAGCTGTACATGTGGGGTTCAGTATCCCACCGTCACAACTTTGTGTGATGTGAGGTTCTCTCCGCGATTGAGAACACAATTCCCCTTGGGAGGAAGCGCCAATACATTTCTATTTCTCCCTTGGGGAATTGTGGCTGCCGATATTTTACTACTTTTCAAAAAGTAGTAGATGTAATGATAGCAAGAGCTAAGAAGGGTCGACCAAAGCCTTATTTGGGAAATAAGGCTTTGCAGAGGCTTTGTTGGACTTGGTCCCGGACTATCATTGTATCTACTACTCCTTGAACAATTTGTCCAAAACCAACATCTTAATAAACACTATTTTGGCTCAGTCTTCAAATATTGGTAACCTCCTCAAAAGCTGATGATTTCTAAGAAGTATTACATGAAATCGGGGGTTGAATATTATATGTTTCAATATCCATTCCAGTTACATGAACAGTCAACTTAGAATTCTGTAAGTTATTTGGTTCCCAAGACTGAATAATGCCTGGGTGTGAACAAAAACGTGGCCTTTGTTGTTTTTCAAAATTCTCTGGATGTTGAAATAACTTTATTATGAGTGATGATACTAGTGATCACTCTCTGAATAATCTTATTAGTAAACATATTATTTAAAGACCAAATATATCTTAAAACAAACTAGCTATCTTAGTACCAAGTGATTGTTCAGCCATGATATGTATATACTGTTTGTTTGCCTAGTTCTGCCTTAAATTCACATGAATCTGATATGTGAGACAATTAAGTAATTATTTATAATTGATTCGATTATTACCTATTTTATTACCTTTCCACGTTTCCTGAAGGAGGCAAGATTCTTAAAAAATACCATGCTATCATTTCCAGTGAATAATAATTAAAATGACAGGACTATGTTATTACTTCTAAAATGTACCAATGTACCCCCACCCCACCCCCACCCCCAACCCTACATGTAAAAGTATGCTGTGACAAAAACAAAACAAATAATGTTCTCATAGTTAGGAAATAAACTTATATTTCACTCCGTCCGATATTCCAGAAAGTCACTATTCTTCTCACATAGTTTTCGTCTCTGATCCACATGGAGTAAGCTAAATCAATTCAAGGTCCCATCTCTTTATAGAAATTCTGAAATATTTAAGACATGGTTTTATAGACACTCATTTGAATTAATTTTTTGATGTTTGGATATTGCGTGATAGGCAACTGCTGACACTGACAATATTTCCGTTTGGATAAAAAAATACTACTCCTCGAATATTTTGCACTATCAACAGATACTGTACTGTTCATAGGCCTTCAGATTGTGCTTTTGAAACTTTAAAACATCCTAAAATGTGTGACAAATTTAAGAATATCTAATCGCGAATGCAACCATATCCACCACATTGTTCTTTAATGTAGGTAACAAGTTTTCTATTTCGATTCTAATTCTAACCTAAATAAGCTCGCTGTCAGATTTGTTTACATTGTGTCACGGCTTTCTCTCCTGTCTCATTTCAGGTTTATGGTGTACCAACTCAATGCCTAGTAGTGACTAAAAACGTGAAGCAAAAACAATTTTGTAGTTACAAGAATTGTCCGTGTTTATAACACTTGCAAAATCCTAAACTGCTATTTGTTGTCATCTATTGGTAATGCTCTTGCACATGTGCGAAAGTGTGTAAATTCGTGTAAATTCTCACCTTCGAGCAGACATAGGTTTCGTGAACGACGGTGCCGACATTTAACTGCTCGTTAGGCCTATCGCATTCCTTGATCCGCCTCAATTTTTTTGTCTTGATCGTAATGGTTTTGGTAAAGGTACACATCAAATCACAGCAATATGTAATAGATATAGCGAGTGTAAATCGCATAATTCAAAGCACATCGCTTTGGAGGCATCGTTTGACCCCGGAAATAAGTCTGACAAATCCACACAGCGCGCCCGGCCTGCTGATTGGCCAAAATTGACGCATGCGCCAGTTTTGATTGACAGACTGGATCGGTCTATTAAATGTGCGTATTTTAGTATTCCTTTATTGTGTCGCTTACTGGTTTCTACATCTGTTCTCAGTTCATTTTGATCGTCTTCCCATTCACAAACCTTTCTTTTAACACCGAAGAAAGTGGAAAGCATCGTCTGCTTTTTACTGGTCATTTTCACATTTGACAGTCGCCATGTGCTTTTAACAATCTGATACGATCGTACATTTCATAACAATTCGTAAGCCTACATATTATTATAACGGGACGAGATACAAAGAACACAAATTATTCAGAATGACTGACGAAGCATTGACCAATCGCATTTCAAGTTCTCGAAACTATATTTAGATAGAAGTTATTCTTGAACGACTTCTCGTTGACATTTGATATACATGGCATGACTTGTATTATGCATTTTATGATTTTATGTTTACCGGACACGAGGACCGGCAGCATTTGAATTTATCGGTCCTGGGCCATTTTTACCAGCAAAAAACCGGCATATGCCGGAGAACGGAAACACTGAAGAGTCTTGTTGATTGGAACACCAAGATTCCTTACTTGATCTGTCAGGTGTATCTCAACTCCATCAATGGAAAGTGGCTGTGGTGAAATTTTGTGTACCTGATGATTAGTTCCTAGTATCATAAACTCAGTTTTGTTTTCGTTTAGTTTAAGAAAGTTAGTGCACATCCATTGACTCAGGTCCTGTACACATGATTCCAGTTTGGCTTGACATGGTAGGTACATTGGTGGTCTAGCACAGACGAGAGTTGGTTGTCATCGGTAGAGATGGTAGCTTAGGCCATTGTCACACATAATGCTGCTGATTGTTAGGATATAGATGGAAAAGAGTACTGGTCCAAGTACCGATCCCTGTGGTACACCATACATCAAGTCGCATGATTGGGATGTTGCTTTGTCAACCTGCACACTCATCTTGCGGCCTGTGAGATAAGACTTGAACCACGTCCAGCTAATCCTGTTATCCCTGTTGTGTGTTCTAGCCGCGACATCAGAATGGAATGGTCCACAGTGTCGAAAAGCAGACGACAGGTCGAGTAGAGCTACAGTCCGTTTGAGTCAAATTGCCACATAAATATAAATAGTACACATGTTTATCATCTACTAATACCCAACAGCTTTCTTATATTTGAAAATTTTCCCGACTCCACCAAAAAAGTTGCTTAAGAAACTATCATCAATGAAAACGCGAAAAGTTGTGATCTGTCGTGGCGGGTGAAACCGCGAGAAACGGAACAGCCACTATCTCGTCGCGTGCACGGGATACACATGCCTGATGAAAAATGAAGTTGAATGCTGGCGTGAAACAGTTGATGATTAAAGAGTACGATTTTTCCGTGCTGAAGCCCGAAGGGGCAAACCATTTTATGCCATTAATAAATTCATGCGGGCAGCAAAAGCTTTAGGAGTATCAGCAAGGGTACTGACAAATGTTCTGGAACACAAACATTGTGAGGGTGATCTTGAAAGCAGGTAGGGTCGTGTCAAAATCACACAAATTAAAACATTTGGACAACTTTCAAAAGAACCTTATAAGGCAGTCTATCAACAAGCTCTATTCTGAAAACAAATACATGTCGCTGAAAATTTTAAAAAGCATTTGAAGCAAGAACACAACCTCAGAGTATCAAAGTACACACTCTGGCTTACTCTCACACTCTTCGGGTATCGCTATAAGAAAATTTCGGGAGAATAGGTCAGTACTCTGTGAACGCCCTGATATCGCTTAAGCTTGAGAAATAATTTTCTCAGGGTTATAAAGAAGAAGCGCGAGGAAGGGTTCAAGCCAGTGTACTTGGACGAGACCTGGGTCAATGCCTCACACACTGCCAGCAGTCAGTGGGTACCCGATGGGGGTGATAAGGGGTCACGTAGAAAGCTGCTTCTAGGGAAAGGAGAGAGACTAATCATTCTCCATGTTGGTTGTTCCAGCAAAGGCTTTCTCCCAGGCTGCGACTTGGTATTCAGGGCAAAGTCCACAGATAACAGAGACTACCATTCCGCGATGAATGGTGCGGTTTTCCTCGATTGGGTTAAAAACAAGTTGGTACCAGCTCTATCAGAGAATCTACAATGGACAATGCCCCATACCACAACGTGCAGGACCCCGACATCGAACAGTCGAAAAAGGTGATATGATATCATGGCTCGACAAATTTCAGATCGCACGGCCTTCAAAGGCAACGAAGCCTCAGCTATATGAGATCATAAAACCCCACAAAGGTGAACCTTTCTACAAAGTTGACAGTTACATGAAAAGTAAGGGTCACGATATTCTGCGACTTCCACCCTATCACTGTGAACCCTTAACCCCATTGAAATGATATGGGGTATTGTCAAAGGAGATGTTGCCAGATCAAACACAACTTTTAGATTACGTGGACGTAGGTTTTGGTTAAGGAATCCCTTAACAAAATCACGACTGAAACTTGGCAAAACTGTGTCAACAAGGTAGCTAACGTCATTGAACAAGGTTACTGGTCTCGGGATGGCTTACAACAGGCAACTGTCTCACCACTTGTCACCCCTTTAAGTCGTGACTATGACACTACGACAGATGAGGAACCGACAGGTCTCGGAATAGATTTTGAGATGTCCCCTGCCATGACTGGCTGTTCTGTTTCTCTTGGTTTCACCTTGGCGACAGATAACAACTTTTCGTTTTCAATGATAATAGTTTCTTAAACAACTTTTTGGTGGAGTCTGGAAAATTTTCAAATATAAGAAACCTGTTGGGTATTATTAAATGATAAACATGTGTACTATTTATATTTATGTGGCAATTTTGTACTGGATAAAATTTGCAATTCATCGGTCCGTTTCTGACTCAAACGTACTGTAGGAGAACTACGTTCTGTCCATCCACAGATCTGAGGAAGTCATTCTCCACTCACAGGAGAGCAGTCTCAGAAGAGTGTTGAGATCTGTACGTAGACTTAAATATATCTTTCAGATCATGCGTGTTTAAGTGTTGATTCAACCTACCAAGATGGTTCTCGCCAGTACTATAGAGAGAAACGGCAAGCTTAATACTGGCCTAAAGTTTTTCAATAAGGACGAGTCTGAGGAGGGTTTCTTGAGGATAGGACTAATAATTGCTTCTTTGAAAGAGTTGGGCACAGTTCCTTCATCGACTGAAGGGTTGATTATCAAGTACACTTCTTTAACAAGCGCGGGTAAGCAGTTTCTAAGAAGCCAAGCCGGTATCCGTCCAACCGACATGACTTGACAGGAGATTTCTTGATTATGTATGTTACTTCCTGCACAGTGGTTGGGGAGAAGCAGGACAGAGGTAGCCCAGTGAATGTTGAGTCTCTGTACAAGGGATGAACTGCATCGGTAAGCTGATTAGAGAGGGCATCTCCCAGATGTGTATTCACCAAACTGGTTCTTCTGAATATCCTACAAACAGGGTTCATTTATCCTCTTCTACTGCTGAAGAGTCCATGAATCCTAAAGTGTTAGTAGCATCAGATGACTGCATGGAGGTCTGTGGTTGCACTCCAACTTATAGCTGCAAGATGACCTCAAGCTGTGAGAAGGCCTGTAACCACCTGGAAGTCTGTGGCTGCACTCTGGCTTGTAGCTACATGATGACCTCAAGCTGTGAGAAGGCCTGTAACCACCTGGAAGTCTGTGGCTGCACTCTGGCTTGTAGCTGCACAATGATCTCATGGGGGAAGGCCTGTAACCACCTGGAGGTCTGTGGTTGCACTCCGGCTTGTAGCTGCATGATGATTTCAAGCTGTGAGAAGGCCTGTAACCACCTGGGGGTCTGTAGCTGCACTCCGGCTTGTAACTGCATGATGATCTCAAGCTGTGAGAAGGCCTGTAACCACCTGGGGGTCTGTAGCTGCACTCCGGCTTGTAACTGCATGATGATCTCAAGCTGTGAAAAGGCCTGTAACCACCTGGAGGTCTGTGGATGTACTCTGGCTTGTAGCTGCATGATGATCTCAAGCTGTGAGAAGGCCTGTAACCACCTGGGGGTCTGTGGCTGCACTCTGGCTTGTAACTGCATGATGATCTCAAGCTGTGAGAAGGCCTGTAACCACCTGGAGGTCTGTGGCTGCACTCCAGCTTGTAGCTGCATAATGATCTCAAGCTGTGAGAAGGCCTGTAACCACCTGGAAGTCTGTGGCTGCACTCCGAAGGTGTGGTAGTCTTCCGAGAAACCTGCATGCATGTCTTCACGTTGTCGTTGCTGTGTTGTGAAAAGAAAGGCTTGTCCAGGCTTATGTTTGGCCTAAAGCTATTTGAAGGACAAGGGCAGCACAACTGAAAGTGTGGTAGTGTTCTGAGTTGCCTATGTGCAGGTCTCCATGTTGGTACTATTGAATGAGGGTTTGTGAACCCTGTGGTAGCTGTTGTCGACAGCCTTATGAGCGAGTGAGTGAGTTTAGGTTTACGCCGCGCTCAGCAATATTCCAGCTATATGGCGGCAGTTTGTAAATAATCGAGTCTAGACCAGACAATCAAGTGATCAACATCACGAGCATCAATCTACGCAATTGGGATACGATGACATGTGTCAAACCAGGTCAGTGAGCCTGACCACCTGTTCCCACTAGTCGCATCATACGACAAGCATGGGTTACTGGAGATCAATTCTAACCCGGATCTTCACGGGTAACAGCCTTATGAAATATGACTTCTGGTCTTCAACTTTGCTCATTGCATTGATCTGAGGCTCAAGAATGATCTTCTAGAAGTAACAGCTAGTTGTGCTAACTTCATAAAAAATTTCAACCTTGAAAGCCCTAGACTTTGTATTGTTCATAAGTGAGTAGTTTTCCTCAATCTCTTGTGCTTTGTAAAAAAGCCTCCATGCTCTGTAGCGGAAACTTCTTTAGGTAGAAAGAAGGTGTAATTATGTCCTGAGCCTTAGTAGTCTTTGCGAAGTATGCTTCAAGGTTCTTCACAATCTGTAAAATCAGCTTCATTGGAGTTAAAGTCAGCATCCCAAAATCTTCACCTTTGATACAGTACGTATCGGCAGGAGATGAAGAGGGTGAAGAAATAGAAGGGTTGTCTTCATCTTGTGCTGAATCTCGGTTCAATGATGAATCATTTTTTTTTCTTTTTAATGAATGCAGTTACATGCATTTATGTTCGATGCGGTGGAATCACACTCGGATGACAAAACAGGTGTAGACTGTGTTGATGAATTCTTTACTTTTTGCTGTTGATGCTACTGTTGCATAGCCAATAGAACTTGTCTAGTGACGTTTGATATCAATCCGGTTGATTAACTGAATGTACTCCTCCTTGTGCCCTTCTTGATGGCTGCACAAAGATTTGTGGCTGAGTGAAGGACTGAGGCTGTGTGAAGGACTGAGGCTGTGTGAAGGTCTGAGGCTGCGTGAAGGTCTGGAGCTGTGTGAAGGTCTAAGGTTGTGTGAAGGTCTGGAGCTGTGTGAAGGTCTGAGGTTGAATGAAGGTCTGAGGCTGTGTAAAGGTCTGGATCTGTGTGAAGGTCTGAGGCTTCTTGCAGGTCTGAGGCTGTGTGAAGGTCTGAGGTTGCATGAAGGTCTGAGGCTGTGTGAAGATCTGGAGCTGTGTGAAGGTCTGAGACTGTGTTAAGGTCTGAGGTTACATGAAGGTCTGGAGCTGTGTGAAGGTCTGAGGTTGCATGAAGGTCTGAGGCTGTGTGAAGGTCTGGAGCTGTGTGAAGGTCTGAGGCAGTGTGAAGGTTTGAGGTTACATGAAGGTCTGGAGCTGTGTGAACGTCTGGAGCTGTGTGAAGGTCTGAGGCTGTGTGAAGGTCTGAGGCTGTGTGAAGATCTGGAGCTGTGTGAAGGTCTGAGACTGTGTTAAGGTCTGAGGTTACATGAAGGTCTGGAGCTGTGTGAAGGTCTGAGGTTGCATGATGGTTTGAGGCTGTGTGAAGGTCTGGAGCTGTGTGAAGGTCTGAGGCTGTGTGAAGGTCTGGAGCTGTGTGAAGGTCTGAGGCAGTGTGAAGGTTTGAGGTTACATGAAGGTCTGGAGCTGTGTGAACGTCTGGAGCTGTGTGAAGGTCTGAGGCTGTGTGAAGGTCTGAGGCTGTGTAAAGGTCTGAGGCTGTGTGAAGGTCTGGAGCTGTGTGAAGGTCTGGAGCTGTGTGAAGGTCTGAGGTTGCATGAAGGTCTGAGGTTGTGTAAAGGTCTGGATCTGTGAGAAGGTCTGAGGCTTCTTGCAGGTCTGAGGCTGTGTGAAGGTCTGAGGTTGCATGAAGGTCTGAGGCTGTGTGAAGGTCTGGAGCTGTGTGAAGGTCTGAGGCTGTGTGAAGGTCTGGAGGTGTGTGAAGGTCTGAGGCTGTGTGAAGGTCTGAGGCTGTGTAAAGGTCTGAGGCTGTGTGAAGGTCTGGAGCTGTGTGAAGGTCTGAGGCTGTGAAGGTCTGGAGCTGTGTGAAGGTCTGAGGCTGTGTGAAGGTCTGAGGCTGTGTCAAGGTCTGGAGCTGTGTGAAGGTCTGAGGCTGTGTCAAGGTCTGAGCCTTTGTGAAGAGTCTCTGCTGCATTCCTCATGCTGCTTGAGAAAGCAGCAAGAGAGGAAGCCAGCACTCTAATCTCATGAGGAGAACACTTAGTATCTATAGTCTCCTAATCACAGGAAAGGTGATAGTCTTTCTGAGCCAAGATGAGATGATATTCTTGCAGATCTCTGATTCAATGTTTTGTTTACACGGAAGGAAGAGACATCGACGATTCCGTTTGAATGCAAGAGTCCGTTGAATGTACCAGCGCAAGGCCAGGCCAGTTAGAACACTTGGTGTGAGGTGGCTCCCTCATCACAAGCGTGCAGTGAAGGTGTCTCTCAGTCGTATGAAGCACTGGCTTTTCATCTTGAGAATGAAGCAAGAACTGGCAGTAAAGACAACAAAGAAAAATCAAGATGCATACTTCTTTTCCTCCAGTCTCTGAATTTGTCATGATTCTTAATTTTCTCACCAGTTTTCTGGGAGTGATGTCAAAATTAAGCAAATCTTTTCAATGTGACAAATGTGGCTTGCAGTCTGTTAATGAGAATGTAGAAAAAGCAGTTGGACATATAGAAAAGCTTACAGATAGAGAGAGACTTACTGAAGTCATGATGAAAGGAACTGAAGTTGCTGAAGGTGACAACCCAGAGTACAGGTTTCATGGGATGACACTTACTGTGTCTTACTGTGAAGAAACAGATTGTGAGGATGCTCAAATTTGAAGAAAATCTTCATTTTGTACAGGTATGGGAAAGGGTTTTGACAACTAATGATCTGAAAATTGAAAACAAGGACATTTTAGCCCTGGTTCGAATAATCCTTTCACTGCCAGTGAACTCGGCAATATGTGAAAGAGGGTTTTCCCTCACGAACAGAGTGAAATATGACTGGAGAGGTTCACTGATAGATCTGGACAGATCTGCTTTCTGTATCAGTGAATGGTCCAGCCACATGGGATTACAACCCAGATGCTGCCATTGCACTTTGGCTCACAAAGAAGATCAGGAGGAATGCTGCAGCTGGAAAGAGAACACAAACAGAGCAAGCATGAAGCAGTGATGAATCTGAGTAATGAAATGTGGGTAAACTTCGGAATAAAACATCTAAATAATTCAATAGCATATTTCTTTCATTACATATTGCAATAAAAGCAGTGCAACTGGAATTTGGTTGGTGCATCTAGGTTTTTATCTTAGGTTGCACCTGGTGCAAGTAAGTTAACATCTCTTAAATTGAGCCAAGGATACAGCATGTTCTTGCATCCAGAACAGCTCCAAGGAATTTTATTCGAAATGATGGCATTAATTCCGACTTTTCTTGGTAAACAATGAGTCCCAAATGAGTGAAGATTTGCACAATGAACTTGGTCTGTCTCACAAGCCTGTTGGTGATGAAGAAAAGCTAGGATGGGAGTTATTACCGCGATGAACAGCCATGGAGCGAGGGATATTCCAAATGGTAGGACTCTGAACTGATACCTGCGGCTGTTGACAGCAAATCTCAGGTATCTCTGCAAACAAGGGTGTATCGGTACGTCAAGATAAGCGTCCTTCAAGTCTAGGCTTACAAACTTGGCTTCTGGTTGAATAAGGGTGCGCAAATTGACTAATGACTCCATCTTGAACTTAGGTGGCTTTTGGAGAAAGTTCTCATTCAGAATCTTTAGGTCGATAATCATACACATCTCTTCCGTATCCTTTTTGGGGACTAGATATATTGGAGAGTAAAACCCTCTGAAGTGTCTAATAGTTGCTGTATTGCTCTGTTGACTATTATAACCATCCAAAGCTGACTTGACTGCTGAGGAATGAGGTAAGGACAGTTTGGTTAGTGGATGCAGCTGGGAGCAGCCTAGAATCCAAGGCTCTGTCAAAGGCTGGGCGTTGTAGAGGAGCCTGATGGTTCAAAGATTGAGAACAGGAGCCCGACTGACTGAGTTTGGTTTTACGCCGCTTTTTAGCAATATTCCAGCAACATCACGGCGGAGGACACCAGAAATGGGCTTAACACATTGTGCCCATCAGGAGCCCGAATCTCTACTACCCCTAGGAGTACTTCTGCTCCTATTCTGGGCCAGGAGGGCTGAAGCAAGGCACTGATTAAAGTTCCTAGTTGTGATACTGAGAATCCTTCACCTCAACTGCCTGTTGGCACTGGCCTCCGAATTTAATGGTTGCTGAAACATCAGCTTCTTAGTGGAATCCGGTAAATTCCTAACAGAGTTCAACTTGTGCGTCCTATCCATAGCTGTGAGCCTGCCCAAGAAATAATCTTGGTTCTGAGTAGCATCCGATACAGCATCATACAACATATCCAGGAATGAGTGAGCCAAAGCAACTTCATGAACCAACATAGCCACTAAAGTATCCTTCTTAATGTCAATATAATCCTTAAACACTTGAGGAAGTAACGCATGGACTCCTGCAATCCAATTAATGTACGACAGGATGTCGATAGAGGAATGGGCGGCTGTATCCAATTACTTAAATTCTCTAGGGAATAACGGCAAAACTGGAGGATTGTCCGTGCATATGTAGATGACCGTCCACTCCCAGCAAAATTCCCCATAGGGCATGCAACCCTCTGCTGAGTGTGAGCTGCAAAACCTGTGCTAACCAACGGCTGCCAGTAGCCTGAGCCCGGGTTAAAGGTCACATGCAACGCAAAACACAACTTTGCAGATTCTGATACCTTTCGGTATGGACTTACAGAAACAAATCATAAAAAATGCAAATTCAACTTATAAAATTGAAAAATAACGCGATGATAAATAAAACCCGCGAAATCGGAGTTCAAACGATTCACTAATTTCACCCCAGCGCTGGGATGGAAAGTGGTTTCAACAGCCTTGCTGCGCTGCACTGCGCTCATAACGCATGCGCAGTGAATAGGTTCGCGGAGCTTGAAACAGGATGCATGTCTGGATTTTAAGGTCGTGTGCAGGAGTAGTCTTATCTTGGTTGCGTACACAGACAAGTAAATAATCTACTCGTTACATAAAAAACATGTTGATTGTGATAAGCAGCCTCTGTCACAGACAAAACTCATTGTCTGTTTTATTGACACCTATATGTCTGCCTGCCTGTCTGCTAATGACAATATGCAATACACAACTTCAATCATTGACCCCATGCAATTTGAACTTAACACCTATCGGGCTTATACGCCATAAACAAAGAGCCGGTTGACCGAATCGGCAAATGAACCAGCCAATGAAAGACTTTGTTACACTTGAGTGCTCACCAACCACCTCTGACTGGGTTCGGTATCCCGGGTGCTTTGTTTCGAGAGTAGTAAACCCAAGTACAAAATATTGCACTTTTGATTTGCGATTGTACGCTTATTATTTTGTTTATTTGTTTTTTCATAATCAGCAATTTATATGTCATGAATAAGTGATAATTGTGTTTTAATTATGTTTGTATTTTTTGGTTGCATGTGACCTTTAATGGAATCCCCCCAAGCTGTAAGGGCGACTCTGACCCACCAGAGCGTGAAACAATAGCTGGCTCGGCGGGCAAGCTGGCTTGGGGGTGTCCGCCCAGGAAAGCCTCATTTGAGAAATACCAATTGCTGCAAAAGCCACATTTCAAGTACAAACCTCAGTGCCGCGAAAGCCACAATGAGCAAGGGAATCAATACCATATTTTCAAATAAGCGACACCCATTGATCGCGATGGATTAAAATTGCTTCAGTGACTTGTCATTTGTTTGTTTCTTAATCTTGTTGACGTGTTGACAAAATGAAATCTTCCTTGTTTGTTTAGTTAACAAACGTTGACGTTTTTGGTTAACATATGATAACATTAATCTTTTAATGTTTATTTTGTTCATTAATCTTGCAGTCTCTGCTTCTATTGGAGATTGTATTTTCTTAATTCCAATGTATAGAATCTGTTGTGAGATAAAATGATACATGCTGATCTTGCTAACTCCACTTGCTCTGTGTTCAATTAACACCGGTATCTCAGCTTAAATAAACTTCCACAAAACGTTGTATATAAGTCATTTCTTCCATATATTCCACAAACAATTCAACTGGATTTCGAGATTGACGCCAATAATGCAGCCCGCAATGTGTTTGAGAACAGTCATGTTAGAGGGTGTCTCTTCCTCTACACACAGTGCATCTGGAGGAGAGTCCAGAAGGAGGGATTAGTGACTGCCTACAGAGAGAATGAAGACGTGAAGAAAGTGGTTCCCTTGGACAAGGTGGAAGACGTGTGGCTTGATGCCATAGCTGATGCACCCGCAGATCCCAAAGTCACAGCCTTATGGGTGGAAGGAGCATCATTCAACACAGCTGTGTGGAATCATTATGGAAATACTGGCCATCGTACAAACAATCATCTCGAGGGATGGCACAAGAAGATCAACAGGATGTGCAGGAAGTGCCACCCAAACATCTACAAGATTGTCTCCTTGTTCCAACATGAGCAGTCTCAAACAGAAGTATCCGTACTCAGCTCACTGGAAGTCCCCGACCAGGAAGAAGAAATATAAGAATATGGAGTCAATCGTCAGATCTCTGAAGAACCAGCTTATTGACGAGGAGCTCTCCCACATTGAGTACACAGACCAAGTTGGGGAACTGCTCAAGTTAGGATGATGTACATCGAGTCCACAAACCACAAGTTGGGGAACTGTTGTGATATTATGTTGATTGTGATGAATATTTCGGGGTATCTAATATACTTTTCAGGACGTGGTGATACTCAACATGGCTGGAAGATAATGATCCAGATTTTGATTTAGATCTAGACCTAGATTCTGATTTAACCAAGACAGCCAGAGGATGAGAGGCAGATTTTTTACTGTTTGATGAATCTGAAGAGCCTGACAATTTCCTCTCCCTAGCGTTACTACAGGCTTTGTTCACAATTATCCATTCATTCTTAGATAATGCCGAACAAACTAAACAACGATTCTCAATAGTACAAGGATATCTCACAAAGCACGAGGCACATAGTGAGTGTGGGTCCGATTCGGGCCATGAATTTCTGGCATTGACGGTATTTATTCTGAGACATGATAAGTCCAATGGCGGGAAAATGTAAAGCTTCACAAGTAATCAATTCTCACAAAACCCTTCAATAGAATGAATGCGATTGTCTAAGCAATGACCAAGTAATCTCACTGACCAGTATTCTTGAAATAATCACTTGTGAAGACTTTTAATTTGAAGAATCTCTTCCACTTTTGTGACACGTCTGTACGTGGTCCATATCGAAAAAACTATGTGGGTTTTCAAAGAACAATGCTGTGACGTCACAGCCAAGGGAGATAACTATGTAACTCTTTAGGCATACAACTAGGGATAGCTACAACTTCCGATTTTTAAGTCTCTTGTGGTACACACAGGAAACTGGCAACCATAATCCATAGTGAATGTTTACAACATCATTATCTGATTTCTATTTTGTTTATAACTGACACTATATTTTTTATGTATACTTAATGTACCATACATCTTTTATTCAAGCAGTTAGTCATTATCCCTTTTAAAATATGTCCATCAGTCAGTGCTGGAAGTCATTACATATGTTAATTTATTGATCCATTTCTTACAAAAGTTTAACACCATTTAAAGCTCTAAAAATAAGTAGTAAATTACATGGATTTGGCTCTACAAACAACAGATCATACTGACTACCCAAGAGGATGTGTATGATAGAATGACATATGTATCTTCTTGTTTTGGTAACATTATGTTGACAATATATTTTCCATGACAGACCATACACTATCTAACCATAGCTTTATATACTGATTTTCATTCAACAGTTCTCAAAGAAAACGTTAGCATTATGTCTGTTTGTTAGGAATGAACATGCCATAGATAATTACAACCAGGGGGCGCTGCACAGTGGCGACACACGTTTGAAAGTGCTCTTCACATTTTTACAATTTACTTTGTGTTTTGAGTCCTACTGTGTTTGTGTTTGTACCTGTGATACTTGTGCGGATGCTAAATAATGCCTCGGAAATATACAGGTTGTATATTTCTCACGATATTTCTTGGGAAAGTACTTTTTCACCTAAGCTTGGTCACTCAGCATGGTCAACCATCCAGTCATGATGGACGCCATAGTGTCAGGCCTATACTTCGATACGAACACGATGAGCTTGTCTCCCTCAGAGAAAGTGCTTCAAAGCTGGATTTCAATCTGGATCTACCACAGGAATGTGTGCTGGGCAATTCTCAGGACAGAAAATCACTAACGCAGAAAACGAGGTAAGTGAAGAGGTGTGAGACGACGTATGAGAGCTCGTAAGTCGAGATCCCCACTCCCAACAATCCTTTTATCTAATGTGAGATCTCTTCACAATAAGATTGATGAACTTGATGCATGCACATGATATATGTACGAATTAAGAGATAGCTGTCTGTTATGTTTCACTGAAACCTGGCTCAATGACACCATTAGCAACGACAGTTTGATTCTGCCGTTTGGCTCACCTATACGCTTAGACAGGAGTGAACAGAAGACTGGTAAATCCACAGGACGCGGAATATGTATGTATGTTAATCAAACATGGTGTAAGAACATTGTGGTACGAGAGAAGATATGCACTCCCGACATTGAACTACTCTCTGTCTCACTACGGCCATCTTATCTTCCCCATGAGTTCGGGCAGATATTCACGATTCTCACATATATCCCTAGTGCTAACAATAACATCGCAGCTGATGTCATCTACAATCACGTGCAAAAGCTTGAAACAATCTCACCCGACGCTCCTAAGCTTGTGCTCGGCGAGTTTAACAGTGCGTCACCAAGAACAGTTATGCCTCACTATCAGCAATACGTCAAATGTCCCACACGCCAACAGAAAGCCATCGACTTATGCTATGGCAATACTAAATATGCCTACACTGGGAAATCAAAAGCTCCTCTTGGTTTGTCAGACCATAACTGTGTTTACCTTGTTCCAGTATATAGACAGAGACTGCAGCGAAAACCAGAAGTAAAGAAGATGGTACGATCGTGGGACACGGATTCAATTGAGCAATTACAGGGTTGCTTTGAATGCACTGATTGGAATAGGGCTTCAACGAGTCCATTTTTTTGGACTCGAGTACTCGAGGGGTGAGACTCGACTCGGACCCGAGTACTTGAAATTCATACCTTTCAAGCAAACGATAGCGTAACCGGCATGACATGTGTTCCGATCACACAAGTGAACACTTACTTCTTTCCGACTTCATATCGTCATGTGACTAACATTTCCTATTGGTCAGAATCAGTATTTGATGTTTACTTGACAAACGTTTTTTTCTTCAGATTTTGTACTGCCTGCAAAAACGCAGTGAGATACCGCGACAGGTGCATTTGGTTATTTTGCTCTTTTCACTATCCAGATCAAGATACTTCATACATTTGATTTTTTATCTTTCTCCATGTCTATCAATTGTCAAGATAGTTACCTAATCATTTTAAAAGTGAAAACTCAAACGATGTATCATATTTACTCTCATCTGCAGACTTGTAGCAACTAATACCATACAGCCACAATCGTGTGATGAGTAAACTATTTAATCTAGGTGTTAATAAAACATTATCAGATGGGTTAAAGAATTCAGGCACATAGAACTCAGTATGTCAGTGTCAATGGCTATCAATCTTCTTTGCTTTCAACCTCTACTGGAGATCCACATGGCTGTGTTCCTTCATCCGTACTCTTCGTTTTGTATACCAATGACTGTTACTTGTCAGTATACATGTATGACTTGTTCACTGTGAAATTCGCAGATGACGCCACTGTTACTGGCCTAATTTCTGATTCTGAACATTATTATCGTCAAGGCATTGACAAAACCGTAATGACAGTTTTTTATCAAACCTTTATTCAAAGTGTGTTGACCTACAATTTTCTATGTTGGTATGGGGATCTGTCTCATCGAGTAGTAGACAGAATGACAGTCCTGGATCAAGGTAGCTAAAGCTTTATTACATAGATAAAGCTTTAGTCGGATACCTTATTTTTACTGTCATTACCTGTACAGAAAGCCTTATTTCCTAAATAATGCTTTAGTTGGATCAAGCTATGAAAACGTTTATTTGATCAAATATCCTCTATGTCGTGTTGACGGGAGGTAGCATTGTGTCATACGGTACGATTAATAATTCTTCTCTCACAAACCCCCTCCCTGGCCCATCCCTCAAGTAGTTCGTTTATCTATGTCCACGTGCCGCTATGTCACGTTGGCCTCGATGAAACAGTTTAATGTGAATCGCCTAGGATCTCTTTGGTGTTCGTAATAAAAGCTTGCTGGGCCTTTTTCACCCCTTGTTCTATGTACTTTTTTTTCTCGTCCTCGCTGATAGCAGCAGACTTACGAGACTTGGATCGAATCTCTTGTTTCATTTTGTTATATTTTGTGAGTTCAGAGAGGATTGAACGAAACTCCTCCTCTGAGATTTTGTTGTCAGTGAGTGCCGTAGAAATACGCTCACTCACCGTGTTCAGCTTTGCTTCAGCCAGAACCCTGATTTCGTCGTGTTTCAATGCCTTACGATGCAGTCTGCGGGATACAAGCTTAAGCCCTAACCCCAACACCCCTGTCACCCCAGCTGTTATTTCTAGCCCCATCACTATAGGTGCGGCCACGATGGTAGCTAACAACCCAACACCTGCCACCCCTAGGCCCATGCTGGCTGCCATAAGGGTAGTATCAGTCCCGTCCACGGCATTGAAAGCTCTATGATATTTCTTATATAGTGCTTTCCGCTATCGTCTTTGTTCTAGTTGGCGCCTTACATCACATAATTGTTCTCTGCGGAACCCGCTCACGGTTTCCAGGGTCTTCACTACTTCATCTATGCCTGGGTACAGTCCCATCCTATAATATATATTGCAAAAGATATTTTAATTGGGTTTCAGTTAATAGCCGATCTAGTTTCCAACTAGTGTTCTGGTACTAGTTCAGGGATATAGCTCAACCCCATATTATATTTTAATTGGGTTGTATTTAACCTTCGACAATGTACTTAAAGTCGATAATACTTAGATCAGCCGCGACGCGTAAAAAGCTGGGTCTTAGCACTACCATTAAAGAGACTAACCCCCAAGACTTGGTACAGGTTTATTTCCGATACCTTAATAATACGGCAACGTTGGTTACTAGCCCTGTCTTCCCAATCGTATCAACCTATCATCTATAATGTTACGATGCCCAGGAAACGAGGTATCTCCGAGATAGACGCCTATGATGAATGTGAAGTTTTCACGACATTTCTAAAGACCTCTTTAAGTGATCAAGTAATTTGATCTCTGTCTTCTCCTTCACCCCTGGAAGTTAACATGTTGCCCGAGTGGTTTGGTATTGGTGCGACATATACAGTAGAGAGCGAACGACTTCCTGCTATGCCTTGGGGGCCCGGAACTAACGCTTCCTATAATTATGCCGCTGTTCTTAATTTCGAGACAGTACCATCTTGTCTCAAGGTGATATAAGGTGCGTGAGGGTTAAGTTGATTAACCATTCAGGCTCTTTAAAATCTGATAGCTGCACCCGCCCATACACGCTTGTCTTTGAAGTGCAGGATGTATAAGGTGTCTTCCTCACCAGGCTGATCGAATCCTCCGTCCCCTAGATCGTTAAGCCGCAGTAGTGTTGGGGCCGGCCAAGACATTGCTATAATACTATTACGATATAATTTCCAACTGGTTTTCTGATAATAGTTCAGGGTGCACTTCACCCCCATGAAGTGTATGTTGTCGGGTAGGAATATCTTGGTTAGTGATATAGTGTCTTCCACGATCACGGTGACACCCTGCAGACTGGTTTTGGAGTCGACACCCACCCGCATCGCAAACGCTAGTAAACGCGATACTGTTGTTGTTTCCCCACCGAGTTTGACCCCTTCACGATCTCTACATCATCCCGCCGATGGTTCCCCTAGGTAGACTTGATGATAAGTGTTGAGTTCGGGCCGTAGACTCTCCAGGATCCTGACCACGCCTTCAATTCAGCCACCAACTGCAATACCACGCTTTGTATGCCCGCTTTACTCGATAGCATGTGGCTGCCATACTGGCGAAGTGGGTTGATGACTACGCCACGCCTCTGAGTCGACGAAGTTACCACGCAGCAGGGTTCCATTGTTCACTTAATTTTATTTAGGTGGTTGTCTTTGTTATCCGTGAACACGAGGGGAGCCGAGCCTAATATTGAGAAACCAGTCGACTTTACCCGCAATAACACCCACTTGTCATCATCGGTGAAGACGAAGTATATGGTTTGTTTCGGGCGACGGTAGTGCTCTCAACATCGGTTAAGTCGAACAGTTTGCCCCTCGAACGATGGGTATATCATCCAGTCATCACCGGGTGTTGACAAGGGTGTACTTAGTGTTGACTACCGCTTCTTGGAGGTATCTACTATATCGCTTAGGTTGCTAGTACCACCGAGGGGACTTCAACGCCGCTTGTAAATGCTGTTTTAAGTTGCAAGGCACACTTTTACCATCTACCCGGGTCGTCGAATCCGCTGCGGTGTCCCCGGGTCGGAGATCCCCACATTGATGCATTTTTTCAACTTCATTCCGGACCTTGTGCGCTGGTCATTTTATGTGCAGCGCTACGCTGAGGTATCCTATATTCACGAGATTATGATTTATATCTAACACCGATATTATCAGCTCAGGATGTTGCCCTGGGTTAACCTCTTATACTGTCAGCGGTGAAAACGACTCGGTTCTGCCGCCGTTGTATTTCTCCGCTTTCACCGTACGGCTCTCAGTATAGTGGAAGGGTGACCCCTTTGAATGTTGTCCGGTTGTGCTAACCTGGCTGAGATGAATGCACAGCTCTCGCACGGTACTAGGTCGGGTAACTTAGTGCCTGTGACGGTAGTCGCTTGGTTTTATCTCATCAGGTGATATACCGAAAGTGTCCTCGCCAATGGCCGGCTGAGTTTTAAGGGTTTCTTCCGTTGTTGATTAACACCACTGTACCGCTTGAGTCGCTCATCTTGAGTTCGCTCCCAATGGTTTGAAGACCTCGCCGCTTAGTGAACACACGCTGTAGTAGCCTTCAGTTATCTGATTGCGGTGCCACTAACGGTCAGCTTATTGTTGCTAGCTGATGTTAGTCCATCGTGGTAGGTAGGTGATATCGCACAGTGCTTACTTCGAAGTTGACCCGGACGTGTTATCGATCGGCGGCGTATAAGTAGCTGAACGGCCTCACCGCCGTTATTCCTGGAAGTGTTATGTACATGTTAGAGTATATATGCTCATTATATAATAGTTTTAAAACATGAAGATCGTGGTCGCTGATGGGTTGTATTTCAACACCCAGTTCATAGATGTGTTCGGCCAGTATAAGTTTTCGGTGACTAACGCTAAGGTAGTTCACGCTTGGTTCAACAACCCGATGCAGTTCTGGCAGAATCAACTCAACTTCGCCGTGTGGTGCGCTACAACGGGTGTGGTGTGGCATTGACCGACACTCGGCGCGGGCCCACTGAGTCAGTCTGTGTTCACGCTTCACGTGGTACTACCAGGTCAGGCGATCCTCAAAGAGATCAGCTCGGCCCCACAAGAAAAGGCGGAATGCAGTAAACAACCAGTACGATAGACGGGCCTACTTAACGATATTTGCAAATCGACCAACTAAACACGAAGACGGATTGGCGCTTGCCGACCGAACTGATTGGTTGGGTATCCCCATCGCTCATTAATATGCCCCTCGTGGAAGCCAGCGAAGTTGAAAGAATGGGGATACAAGTCATATCATATCACAACAAACGAAATCGGATGACCGTTACATGGCTTTCGACAACAGCAAGGATTACAGAGTCTGGAGGTTCGAGCAGGGGAAGATGGCTGGAAAAGTTCATGCTGGACACATCGAAAGGGTTTACTCGTACCGGGTAATCAGGTTGAACGACTCGATTCGAACGCACGCGGTGGGCTGTTGGTGCGCAGACGCAAACGCCGCTCCAATATCCTAGGTAAGGGACTGCTTACGACGCCAGAAACAGTTCGTTGTCAACGCTTGAGGATGCTATTAATGCTCCAGTTGATCTCCCCGAAAGTGCCATCAAACGCTACCAAGACGGTTGGAATATGCCAGGTCGAAAAGTCGACTACGTGTTCGACGTGGGACTGTACATGGCCCGAGTGATATGCAACTGAGAGTAAAAAAGTGGTGGGCTACAACAACGAAATAGTCATAGCCACGGCGGTCAAAAGTTGGCGCCAACCTCGATGTCAACGTCCCCACGCCCCACCACCCACGACGGGTGAAACGGGTATAGTGGCGCCACCCCGAGCCTAGGGTTCAACACACACACCTACAGCCCCAGTCTGCAGCCTCCAATCAGCAGCACATCGATCGTGAAACAGCCATGGTGGTTGGTGGGGTAGCTTTGGGGCTCATTTGGTTAAAATTCCTTAGCCGCTACGCATTAACCAGACCCGCCACGGCAACGATGGCTGCCCACAGGTTTTGACTAAGCCACGCAGTTTTAGCCAGAGCTCAGCAACCACGGTGACGATAAGCTACCCAGGATGCCGGTAGGGCTTCGGCCTTACCAGCCAGCCAGTTTAGCCAGGGCCTCCCCGAAGTTTTTATCCAGTTCCCACCACTTGGTGGTGTGTCGCCACTTGGGGGTGTGGGGTACCCCCTGTCAGTGACACCACCAGGGTTGATATGATGAAGCCCAGTGCAGTCAGAATGCTGGCGATGGTGATCCCTTTGCTCCTCGAACAGGGTCCTAATCCTATCAGCTAGCTGGGTGTCTTCATTTAGAACTCGATCGATGGTTTCCGTGCATCGGCTGATCTGCAATCGAGGGCTTCCCGTTCGAGGAAGCCGGATTCCAACCGAAGTCCGCTCTCGCCTTCCAAGTTTTTATTCTCTCCTCGATACGACGCTTCATATCATCGCCTGCTTCGGAAGTTTTATTTTCTCGCGAAGCCGATGCGCCAAATCGACTTCGCTCAGTTTCCCCATGTTGTTAACGAAGTTCTCCACGCATTACGTTTCGTTGCTTCGTCTAGACCTCGCAGTTCCCTCAGGGAAATTCGAGCCCGGCAAGGGTTTGTCATGGTACGTAGCCAATATTTTTCTCGATACTGTCCGATGTTTCTTTAGCATCCCCAGTATTGGCCCTGGCTACTTGCAGATCTTGACGACTTCGGGGAAGCTTAGACCGTACCACCGTAATCTATGAAGCCTAGTTCCCCACGGAGCAGTTGACTCCCACCAGGGCTTAATTTTGTGAGTGTTGACAAAGCATATGGTTTCCCCGCCTTTTTATGATATCAGCCCACGGGTAAGCCTTCAATCGCGAGCTGCCCTTCTTATCGATTACATAAACTTGGAATAGTCCCTCCCCAACGGCTTGATGTTGTCTTTATTTTCAACCGCGTCGTAATAATCATCGACGGCCGACTGTACAAGTTCAGTACTTAAGGGGAACGAGGTTTCATCCTCCCACATATCCTCCATAGGTATTTCCTCATAACCACCTTCAGCCATTATTTAGTATTAAAACTTATATCTCATTTATATAACAATGTACGGTAGAAAACTAGATCCTTTCAGAAGATCGAGAGCCACTAGGTGTCAAAGCCGCGGCGGCCAGTCGGTGACCATCACCAACAATCCCAGCAAGATAGACCAGAATCAAACGCTGCTGGTTAGATTTCCAAACCTTGGCGCTAATGACCTCATTGTACCAGGCACTGTTCGACTGGCGTTCAACATCACGCTGACCTCCGACAACGACAAACGCCGAAGCTAGTGCGAACGTAGGTCGAGCCATTATCAAGAAAACCACCATCAAGATCACCGGTAATCGAGGTGCTGAGCATCGACGACAGCGACGCGTGTTTCACTGCTACAGGGACCTCTGAAAAGCGAGGAGAACGCTACAATGACGTGTACCAGGGCATCAGCAAATCGACCAGGTCGCGATTGGGTATGCCTTCACGGCAGACCAGTTAGCCAAGCTATCGGACGGTGAAAGGCCATCGCCAAGCCGCACGGGAACAGGTTCTGCGCACCGCCGACTTCGAAGTTGTTCACGGAACACGCCGCTTTTACCAAGCCGCTGGGTGATAGGCTTGAATACGAAGCTAACGCTTAACGACTACAGCAAAGTAGTGCGTCGCCGAACGGCGATGAGGCTAGTTACGCCATAGACAACATCTCTCTGGAGTTCGACATGGTCACTAACCCGAGCTGGCCAGGCAGGTTCGAAACCAGTACTGGGGAATGTAGCCATCCTGTACGATCGCATACTGAGGCATAGATCCATCGCGCGCGGGATAAGAGCCGACACTGTGTGGAATATCAACCTGAACGCGTGCGGGCGATCGATGAAAAGGCATCCTGGTAGTCCCCCGTGGAGGATTACGAACCGCTCCGAGGAATAGCGAAAGTTTTTCAACCCCGAGATTGAAAAGGTGGAAGTGACTATAGAGGGGCGCCCAACCAGCTGTTCAGTCATGGTATGAGGGCGCACCAGCAGTGGGATGAGATAAAAAGCTGCCGAAAGCAAACATCCATATATAGCCAAAGACCTGGACCTATCCTCCGCGCGGCAAATCGGGCGAATACTTAACTAACAAGTACGCTGTGGTTGGACATGCGATCCACGGATGACGATAAACTGCACGTAGCGCCGTAGAATAGACAATGGTAGCCAAGGAATTACTATCCAGATTACCAAGAAGGCTCAACCCGCTGGCAAGTTGAAATTATATCTGTACGTAATTATGGACGCCAAGAACTTAATATAGACAATGGGAGATTCGCGCAAGCCATCTACTGATGGCGGTAAGCCATCATCTAGTAGGCAACTGCCTACTCATTTGCCCTCACGACCCACACTGAGCCATAGTGTGCGCGGCAGACTGGCTGTGGGAAGACCGCTGTTGTTGGATATGTTGGAAAAGTACTACAGGGATGTGTTCGACCACATCGCTATCATGTGCCCTACTCTGAGCATGAATAAAACGCATAACGGAAAGACCTTTGGGTGATGACGGACCCGACGTACACAGAGTCGATCCGGGCCACGCCTACAGGACTGGTTGAAAGCTTACCATATGAAATTTAAAGGAGTCGACGCTGTTCATACTGGATCGACTGCAGCGCGCTAATCGCGAGATAACAAAAAGAGAGATATGCTATCGCACCTGGCCTTCTCCGGCCCGACACGCAAAGCTAATAGCGTCACTGGTGCTAACGCAGAAGTTCAACTCGGTGTTGAAAGACCTCCGAGAGCAGACGCGATGGGTTGCCTTATTTCACTGCAAGGATAGGGATTCGTTCGAGGAGTGTTTGCGAGAGAACGATGTGATGAGTAAATTAGAACGGGAACGGGTGAAGAAACAGCTAGCTGAAACTAAACACGCTAAGCTCGTGCTTAAGACAGACCAACCAGTAGCCTATAGTGTGTTTTAGCTTAGCAATGCTTAGCAATGCTTAGCAATACTTAGTAAATGCTTAGCAATGCTTAGTAAATGCTTAGCAAAGCTTAGCAATGCTTAGTATAAATACTTAGCATTTAGTTATAGCTATGGCATTTGAAGTGTTTGTCGTGTTCAACTTAACCTTTATTTCTCTGTGTTTCGCTTATATCGTATATTATATAGTTAAAACTAAAACTTACTTGTTACATTATAAGATGGAGTGTGAGGAATTGTTAGAGCAACTGTTGGTACCCCAATCACCACAGGTGGATGATGATAAGCGAGAGAAACTGGTGGCGTTGGCTGTTGGTGGCAAAGCCAAACATTACTTTGGGGAGTACACTCCGGATAAAATTCACAAAATGTCAGCCGAAGAAATCGATAAACTGTACGCTAAATACGAGACTAGACTAGGTGCAGAGATGACAAAAACAATAGGATCGGCTATGACCCAGATATACACTGGTATTGCGTCATACTTCCTTCCCATCCCCCCGGAGCGTCGACTTTACCTGTGGGAAGACCTCAAGAAAGACCCTTTTATCGAACACGCCTTGAGTTCTATTAGCTGCGAGCTGTACCACACTGACTGACTGAGTTTAGTTTTACGCCGCTTTTAGCAATATTCCAGCAATATCACGGCGGGGGACACCAGAAATGGGCTTAACACATTGTGCCCATGTGGGGAATCGAACCCGGGTCTTCGGCGTGAGGAGCCAACGCTTTAACCACTAGGCTACCCCACCGCCCCAGCTGTACCACAAATACGGTATGTTGTTAGCCCCGGTTACGGCGGCGATTATCACGGCAAAGCATTGTCAATTTGAGAGGAAAAATAATAATAATAGTATAGATGGATGCTGCACGGCCCCAGACCCCTTCAGAGGAGACGGTGGAGACCCCCACGTTGGGGAAACCCCAACTGGAGGTGAACCCTCCCGAACTGGAGGTGACCCCTCCCACAGTCACCAGACAGAAGAATCCTAAGAGAGTAGCTGCCGGTAAAAAACGGTGGTGTAACCAACATAAAATTATCAAGGTGACCCACCCGTCTCGATTATTGTTGGTTGTATGCGCAACTGCTGCCGCGACTATCTCGGTGGTTATATACACGACGCAGTGAGGGAAACCCTACACCCCGAATTAAAGGTCAACCCGCATATCATGCAATAAAATATATATTTTTATATCATATACATAATGTCTGAGGGGAAAACGTTCGTCAACGACGATACCACGCCACAGTGGTCGCCAGTCTAGCCGTAGGATACGGCGCCGTTGACCAAAATGGTGCTTAAACAACCCACTATCAAGCTAGATTTCAACCTGCAGGATATGGGTATGCTCATAATGAACCTTGGTATGGCGATGGCCACAAAAGACATCCTAGTAAAACAAGGAATAATACCTGAAGATATTATGAAATAAATATAAGGATGGCCACTATTGCTATGATGGTCGGTGGTGCGTTAGTGAATGCCCTGGCATTTTCCTCGAGTAATTTCCTCTTTTCGAAACTCACGAGAGACACGCGGCTGAAATACAGGCAGAGAGAAAGCGCACGATCTCGCTATTGAGAAATTACAAACAGCACAGGCTGAGTACGCCAAACAACGCCCAGAGGATCGATTACATTAACGAACAACTCAGGCTGAAAACCATGCCGCTCAAACATTCCACGATGTCGACTGACGCAGCGAGAGAATACTACTTATTAACTGGTAAACGATTGGAGCCACTACAGAAGCCAACACTCGCTCAGTACTACACACCATCCAAAGGGACAAATGGACCTTGAACTGACCTTCATAGCTTGGGTATAGCGGCGACTGCTTTGGTTGTGAAACAATTAGACTAATACACATATAAGTATGCTAAACATGTATCGATGCTAATACATACTTATGGGGAAGACCGAGACATGTGGTAGGGAATGCGGTACTCATTGGTACTGCTGTTTCCACATGGGAAGTCCTAATTACTCGTGGTTCTGTGTGTGGGCATAGGGGTCAAAGGTCACTACTGTCTATGTAAAGCTCACGGGCTTAACGTAGTCAGACATCACCTCATCTACTTAGAATAAAAGGCCTACATAAAAGAACGTGGGCGATTTCTCAAGATAGCAGTGTAAGGCTGGAGGAGTTACCTCCCTTTGACTATGCCCCAATTAGAGATTATTACACACTCTACGTGTATAGATATGTTTGTGGAACTTGATCCCAGTGAAGACATCGAATCTCGGGTAAAAACATACTCAAAGATAAACTAAACTTCGCGGAGACGCTTCAGATTTCAGGTAATATTGAAAGTGGTATGGATTAAAGAGGGTGTTAAGTATACTAGATCCCTTCATTATGTGGGAGGACCATCAATGACTCAACACCAGATAGATTGTTTTACAAGTATATCGGAATACATGATCAATTTCAAGGAACACTTTATCCAACAATGCGAGTACTGGATCTAAACAGCCAATCTAAAAATAGTTGATTGGGGCGATGGAGAGGATATATAGACGCTTTATCATTTTACGGCGCCCAATTAGACATTAGTTATTATGTGTGTACACAGTTATGACTACTATACAGTTCGGGTACTCACTGAGCTGTAGGTAAGTATTTAAGAAGTTGGCGATGCATGTTAATAGGGAACATAGATGTCGCAGATATTAAGCCACTGATAGATGATAAAATAAAGAGGAACTAGCCAGTCTGGGAAGTATCAAATTTCAAATCACAGTTAAAATGACACTCGAGAAGAACGTAGGGGATGTTACTGAGTATGTTCAGCCTTACTTCCGGGGTAAACAAGAGGTCGTGACCCAGATAGAGACTATAAACACATCGATCGATACCAGTTTTCAGCAGATACAGGAATACCTAGAACGCTACACACACACTTGGGATCTGGGTGGGCTGTAGATAAAATCGATAATGTCTATCTAGACATAGCTAACTTCTACGATGCGCTCAGAGGCGGTCATACCTAGACTTACCTCCCTACTATAAGAAAACATGCCATAGTCAACGCTAAGAATAGAGGAAACGATTGCTTGAGATTAGCTATCAGATCAGCCTTGTTTCCAGCTGACACTAATTCAACAGGCCTTCTAGTTATCCCCAAGACGATGGACTCAACTGGGATGGTATAGATGAACCAACCACCATATCTCAGATCACTAAAGTAGAAAAACAGAATAATCTAGCTATAAATGTCTTTGGACACCTAAGACAATACAACAATAATACACAGGTTTCAGCTCCAGCCGCTGGAAACCCCAACTGTTAGGTAAACGCAGTTATCAATATATTCATGATCCAACGAGGTGAAAAGTATCACTACACGCGGATAAAACATTTCAGTCGGTTGTTGCACCATCAGCTCCAAACACGATGGGAAAAACACACTTTTGTGTGCGATGCCTACACGGCTTCATACGAAGCTGATTTATTAGAATCCCACCAGGAGTATTGCCAAGGTGTGGGACAGACGGCTATATCGCCAAGTCGACATGCCCGAGGAAGGTGACAATATCCTAAAATTCTACAACCACAAGCACCAAATGTCACGTCCTTTATATTATATACGACTTTGAAGCATTGGTCAAACCAATTAAGGTTGTTGGGGATACTCCCATTGCAGGCGGGTTGTTGGGGTACCCCAACCACACTCAAAACACAAGAGCATGAAGCATGTGGATTTGATACATAGTCGCCCGTAGACGGTGAAACGAAATCTCCGTGAGTATACAGGGTCCTAATGCGGTTGAAAGGTTTCTAAAGTGTTTGCAGGAGGAAGAAGAAATTATTAGGAACGTTAAGCAGTATAGAATCGCCCCATGCATTATGACCCAAGCCGACAGGTTAGCTCACTCCGTAGCATTAACTGTCACGCGTGTGACTCACCACTGAACGGTGATTCGGTGAGAGATCACTGTCACATAACCGTAAGTATAGAGGCGCCGCTCAACGCGTGTAACCTTAAACTTAGAATCAACCATAAGACAATAAACATCCCCGTTGTCTTTCACAACTTAAGAGGGTACGACTCTCATTTGATCATGCAGGCCATCGCGAAAATCGATGGTAATATAACGTATTCCCAACAACATGGAGAAATATCTCTCTTTTCAGCTTAGACGACTTAGGTTCATTGACTGCGTCAATTTCTATTGTCGCCATTAGCCAGCCTGATTAAAAGCCAACGATACCTTCCCTATCACCGATCGATACACAGGCGACCGAGACTAGATCTCTGCTTATGAGGAAGGGTGTGTATCCCTATGAGTACATGGATAGTTGGACTAAGTTCGCCGAGACCAGACTACCCCCATCAGAGAATTTTACAGCAATTCGACCGACTCGAAATATCCGAAGACGATTATCTGCGCTTATTAATGTATGGAATAAACTTGGTTGTAAAACCTGGGTGACTATCACGATCTGTACTTGAAGATGGATGTACTACTATTAACGGCGATTTGAGACATTTAGGAGGACATGTATCAAGCAGTATAAACTAGATCCAGCATGGTATTACACCAGCCCAGGTCTGTCGTGGGATGCCTTGCTTAAAAGACCGGAGTTAAGTTGGAATTGTTTACTGATTACCACATGCACCTATTCATTGAGAAAGGTTTGCGCAGGTGGGATCTCCATGGCAACCAAACGATACGCTTAAAGCAAATAATCAATAATTGAATGGCTACGACCCTAGCAAACCAACCAATCACATTCTCTACCTCGACGCCAACAACCTGCACGGGCTGGGCTATGAGCCAGCATCTACCCACAGGGGATCGAATGGGTATCATCCGATTTCGATATTATGAGCATCAATGATTCAACAAAGGTTATATCCTCGGTTGACTTGGAGTATCCCAAGGCATTACACACATCACACAACAGCTACCCCTGGCTCCCCGAACGTATGAGGGTTAACCCAGACTGGATGTCTGAATACCAATATAACTTGTTAGATAGGCGGTGACGGGCGCTGAAAAACTCGTGCCTAACTTAATGAATAAGACCAAATACATCGTACACTATCGCGAACCTGCAGCTGTACCTGTCGTTGGGTATGAAACTGACCAAAATACACAGAGTGCTGAAGTTTGACCAAAGTCCTGGATGGAGCCTTACATCAGAATGAACACGGACCTGCGAAAAGCTGGCCACCAGTGACTTTGAAAAGAACTTGTATAAGCTCATGAACAATTCGTATTCGGTAAGACGATGGAAAACCTGAGAAAACGGGTGGATCGAAAGCTGGTTCGATTCGAATGAGGAGGAAAAACTCAGGAAGCTGATCGCTAACCCTGCATTCAACCGTAGTAAGATATTCGATAATCCACCTGGCTGCCATACACATGAAGAAAAGTCACATAATATTCAACCAGCCTGTTTACGTTTTTGGATGAGCATCCTGATTTATCCAAACACCTGATGTATGACTTTTATTACAACGAGCTGAAGAAACAGTACGATGACAGGTGTGAAGTGCTATACACTGACACAGATTCCTTTGTTGCTAAATATACACACCGAGGACGCACGATGACATGGCAAAACACCTCAATTTGTACGACACCAGCGATTACCTAAGGATCATGCCATACACGGCACGGTAAATAAAAAGTCCTCGGCAAGATGAAGGACGAGTGTGCTGGCATTTTCATCGCATCTAATACATCGGTTTAAGACCTAAGATGTACTCTATCTTTGAAGGTCGACAATAGTGAGATCCGAAGGCTAAGGGCGTCAAAAATACGCTGTTAAACAACACATCAAACACACCAGATTCAAGGAAGCCCTGTTCAAAACCCGCATACCTTTAAACATAAAATGAACACACTTAGAAGTGATGGGCATAGGATATACTGGGCTGACTATAAATAAAACATCATTATCCCCTATGGATACCAAACGTTGGATAGCTATTGATGGGATAAACACGTATGCAAGTATGGGGCATGAGAAAATTGAACCAAGAACATAGATATAAATAAATACCCTGTCGGGGCGACATGTCACGGAACCAGAAAAAGTTTGAGGATATTTACTATAGCCCGCGTGGATATTGGAAAGGAGCTAGCGCTGTAGATAAGCTAACTAAAATAACTCGAGTACCCCAGGAGGAGGTCAAAGCGTGGCTTGAAAAACAAGCACTTTGGCAGATATATTTACCACCACCACGCTATGTGCCTAGAAGGAAGTTTGGTATTAACATACCTAATAACGTTCACCAAGCAGACCTACTATTTCTACCCCACGACAGGGTGAGACGTAAAACCTACAAGTATGCCCTGACTATCGTGGATGTAGCCAGCCGGTATAAGGAAGCTGAACCATTGACCACGAAAGACTCGAATCAGGTGGCTCAAGCCATGGAACGCATATACAAACGCAGTCCACTGACGTGGCCTACTGTATTGCAAGTTGACCCTGGTCGGGAGTTCATGGGTGTTGTATCACAGTTGCTGACTAAGCACGATACAAGGGTTAGGCGTGGTACTGCCGGAGCCCATCGCAGTCAAGCTATAGTAGAGAGATTTAATAGGACTTTGGCTGAGCGTTTATTTGGGTATCAGTACGCTTCAGGAAATAAGTCTAAATAAACCCAACACCGGTAATGGGTCGCTGCTCCCTAAGGTGGTGTCGGCAATCAACCATGAAATCACACGCCTCACTGGCAAGAAACCGGCAGACGCTATCAAACTAAAATCAGTGATAGCCGAACCAGCTGCTCCATCACGGGTTGGTAAGGAGAAACAGATACCCGACCGAGCTCTCGTGAGGTATCTATACCAACCGGGGAGAACATGAGGGTGATAGTCGCAAGCGTGCCACCGATCCTATATGGTCAGTCAAAACTTACAATATAGATAAGGTAGACATCAAAGCCGACGAACCTACCTTGTACTACTTGAGGGATGGCCCCGGCAGAGGGTTTGTGAGAGAAGATTTATTGATCGTACCGTATGACACAATGCTACCTCCCGTCAACACGACATAGAGGATATTTGATCAAATAAACATTTTCATAGCTTGATCCAACTAAAGCATTATTTAGGAAATAAGGCTTTCTGTACAGGTAATAACAGTAAAAATAACGGTATCCGACTAAAGCTTTATCTATGTAATAAAGCTTTAGCTACCTTGATCCAGGACTGTCATTCTGTCTACTACTCATCGTAACAAAAACAAACTTTTCAAAATTGTTAATACTGCTTGCAAAATTTCTGGAGTGTCTTTCGAGTATACTCCCTTTATCTATGAGCGCCAGATTATCAAAAAGGGAGCTAAAATTAGATTTGATAGTTGATATATTTGATTTCACCATTTTGAACTACTTCTTTCTGGACGCTGCTGACGATTACCTTCCCTCAAAACAAACAGAGCTAGACAATCTTTCATACCATCAAGTATTCGTGAATGCAACAAATATTTTGAATAACCATCATGTGATTAGAACTAGAATTATTCAGCCTCTTTACCTATTTGGTTAATTGAATTATATCATGTCAGTTTTATTTATAAGTAGCATTCGTTTTGAGCATGTAATTATTGTGTATATTTTTGTGAACTGTGTATATATTCATTTTGAGACAGTTTGGATGTATAAGAATTTCCTCCGGGATAATAAAGTTATATCTTATCTTAATATTAGACGTTAACGGCCGCTCATGCTTAGCACATGGCAGACAGTCTGTCAACGTCAAATAATCCGAGTTATCTTCCCTTTTCGAGTCTCGAGTCCTTGAAAATGGACTCGAGTCCAGCTAGACCCGACTCGCCCTCGAGTACTCGAGTACCCGTGGAAGCCCTAGATTGGAACATATTTTTCGATAACTCATCTCACCCATGTGCTCTGTCTGTTGCCATAACTGATTACATAACTTTCTGTGTAGACTCAATCATCCCGAAGAAGGAAATAACAATATATCCTAACAACAAACCCTGGGTGACGAAGGAATTAAAACTCATGCTTAATGACAAGAAAAGAACCTTTTGTACTAATGATAAAACCAAACTGAAATCCATTCAAAGAGACATTAATGTGCAAGTGAAGGAATGTAAGGAAAACTATAAAGACAAAGTGGAGCGACAATTCTATCAGAACAACAGCCGTCAGGCATGGAAAGGTGTGAAGACCATGATCGACCAGCAGAACAAGTCATCACATATCAACCTTGCAGACGACCGGAAGTACGCTGAAGATCTGAAACAGTTTTATTCACGATTCGATACCTTTGACTTCACCAACCAGTGCAAAACTGTCATAGACGGTATATTACCGGACAATGAGGATGCTATCACTATTACACCAGAGATAGTCAAAACCCAGTTTTCCAAGCTGAATATATGGAAAGCATCAGGACCTAATGGACTGGATGGAATTATCCTCAAACGATGTTGTGATCAGCTAGGCCATGTTTTTAGTCGACTTTATCAATTTTCATTTGATCAGCATATCATACCAACAATATGGAAAACCTCAAGTCATTCCCGTGCCCAAGAAAACAACCCATCTGTATTGAATTACTTCTGTCCAGTTGCCGTCAAGTCAATAGCTATGAGTGTTTTGAAAGGATCATGCTAAATGTAACAGTGTGTAAATAATGTATCATTTTAATGTGTTAAACTTCATTATTTTAAACTTAGGTATAAAACTTTATCATTACCAAACTAGCCTGCGTTAACACTAACACTTGCACTGTTTAATCAATTCACTGGTAAGCTAGCTTGGGGTCTATTGTTAACGGTAAGTGATCTGTGTCAGGTTCAATCTCTGCATTGGCCTGTTGTCAAGGTTCCTATTGTTTCATAGATTTCACCTTCTCGTCATATTTAAAGCCTTCTACTGCCTTTCATTTGTGGCAGTATACACCTTTCTCCTTGAGAGCACAATCACAGCACAACACCAGCACATTATTGGGTAAGTTAAGTTAGATCTTTTAGTACATGTATAGTAGGGCTATTAGGATTTAGTGTGTTAGATTATATGTTAAGGAATAGTGTTTTATCATATTTAGTGTATGTTAGGTGCTTGTCTATAAATATATGCATGCTTAGTATTTTAGACAAATATATGATGTATTGTGTACCAGTACACTAGTATACTGGCATGAGTTTAGTTGAACAGTAGGGTATTTTATACCACCATGATGCTGTAATTTGTATCATGCATATGTAGTATGTATATGTATTAGCTATTTCGATGATTGGCATGATACAGTAATGTGTATCATGCATGTTTATTATAAGGTTTAGTTTCTATATGCATATTTATGTATGTATTAGGGTAAATAACTATTTATGTGTACGCCAATGCCATTTATGATGTATAACTGTATATACTAGCAGTATACTTAGGCAATATTTTGTTTATGTAGGTTCACTGAGAATCAGATGTTTTATTAGCTGTTGGCCAATTCAGTCTGCATCTCCGAGACGAGGTGAGGTATTGTTTTCAGAATGTGATTGTAAATATTAGTAATTATAGTTGTTATATATGTGAGTGATAATCAGAGTACATGTCTTTGCTTAAATCTGGATGATTGACAGTTATCAGATGTATTAATAGTATAGTGGTAACGATATTGAATGTATAACATGATACGCATTTCATTATAAGAGACATGTATTACTTGGTGTATATTTTATTATTCAGGGCGCTTTTGTTATAGTTCAGCCAACTGGGGATCTCCATATCCCACGCTACCAGCCCCGAATAAATCCCTGAAAACCTACAAGTGTCTTCATTGAACCACCATATAATGAATACCTCTGTTACATAAATACTCTGATATCTAACGAGGGACACCTCCTTGACCCTCTTCAATTTGCATACAGAGCACGGTGGTGGGGTGTGGAAGATGCTGAAGACTAAAGTTGTTATTTTAAACAGTATTTACAAACATTTAGAAACCCCCAAATCTTAAGGTATGGTTCTTTTTATTGATTTTTCCTCTGCTTTTTAACACTATTCAACCACACATTTTACTGCAAAAACTTTTATCCATGAATATGAAACCATCGCTTACTGTGGATTGAGCAATTCTTGATTAACCGACCCCAATATGTGCACGTGAATCAGCCAAACTCAACAACAATGTACACTAATACTTGAGCACCTCAGGCTGTGTCATCTCACCCGTGCTTTTCATTCTATATACCAATGATTGTGTAAGCCGTAACCCTGAATGTCTGACAGTCAAATTTGCTTTGGTCGGTCTGATTAATGGGACAGAAGCTCATTATTATAGAAACGCATCGTAAAGGAGTTTGTACACTGGTGTGACGAATAACCACCTGCAATTAAATGTTGTGAAAACAAAGGAACTCATTGTGATTTTAGAAACCAAAAAAAGTGATGACTGTGCCTGTTGATATCAAGGGTGAAACTGTCGAAATTGTAACACAGTACAAATATCTTGGCACTATTCTCGAATAATAAACCACAGTGGGTCCAAACACTGATTTTATTTTTAAGAAATGCCAGCAAAGATTGTATTTTATGCACAAGCTGAGATCTTTTAACATAAGCAAAAAGGTGATGCTGTCATTTTATCGTTGTTTTGTTGAAAGTTTTTAACTTTTTCAATTCAATGCTGGTATGGCTCTTCTTTAATATCAAAAGCAAATCTTATCTCAACAAAATCATTTTCTAATTGCAAGTAAAATCTCTGGGGTGTCTGTTCGATTTATCTTCTCTTTTAATTCCCGTGTTCTTAACCTTGCTGAGAGAATTTTATCTGATTCCAGCCATGTTTTATTTTCTGAATATATTCTTTACCTTCAGGCCGAGTACCAAATGCCCCATTTTAAAACAAAAAGAGTTCAAAATTCTTTTATTCCAGCAAGTATCCGCCTTTTAAATAACTGTTAAAGGGCCACTGATCCAGAGCAATTAATGTTTCCAGCCAACAGTCTAATTCACGCTAACCTACCTGCAAACTGGTCAGCCCTTGCTCCCTCGACTGTGACGACATGGGGACTTGGCTATTGTCCACCTTGGCAGAATTTCTTCAACCTAGTCAGTGGGACATTAGGAAGGGTGGATGCCCATCAGATGCTGTTATTTGAAAATATCCCTGTTTGTTCTTGTCTGATTGTAATATAGTATCACAGCAGTGTAGGCGTTTTCAGATTTTCAAATGCTTGGATGGTATAGTGACTGATCCAATTTGATCTGACTGATCCAAGTTGGTGGTGGCGCATGGTCCTGTGCTCAAAGCTCAGGTCACAAATCGTGAAGTTAAGCAGTGTCGAGCTTGAGAGTCCTTGGATGGGTGACCGTGTGTGGCAGTTTGACTCCTGAGTTTCTAGGACTTGAGTCCTGCCCCACAACGAAGCACATGTGACACTTGTGGTCTCACCTGAGGCAAGTGAGTTTATTCAAAATTGTCTCTGTTCACCCAGCAGGAAAATGGGTACCCGGTGGAGAAAGTCATATGACTATAACCTTCTAGCGCCTAACAGGCAGCTTGGGTTATCCGAGGTAATAATGTGCTGTGTCTTGATTGTTAGCACTATGAGCATACCTAGTGTGGAGTTTGGCGCTATATAAATGGACACATTATTATTATTAGGTCTTCAGACGATAGTTTGGAAGACATACTGTTATTATCCGAATATTCTTCTTCTTCTTATAATTTGTACAATTTTTGTGACAGCTCTCCTGAACTAACTACTGGGTCGATTTTCATGAAACTTTCAGGGATGATAGCCTGTGTGCTGAAATTGATGTATCAATGTATCAAAAAATTCAGACTTCCTGCTTCCGGTAAGGGTAGACAACCCAAATGTCAAAATCTTTACACCTCTTCAATATCTCAAAACTATAAGAGATAAATTGACCAAATTTTCACTCAATGTAGACAACACCTTTTCCCTTCGCCGATTCAACACATACCGAAGTTGGCGGCAGGTCAAATTTTCCACTATTTTGGAAAAACTGATTTTTGCCGATTTTCACGTTTTGACGGTGCCTGTGTTTGAAAATCTTCTTCTCCAGAACGCATATAGTACAGGCATAGAAATACATTTTTAAAAGTGTGCCTTAGGGCACCAGGCAAAGATTTTAAGTGTGCCTTTCAGAAATCAAGTGTGCCCACATCTTTTCAGAATAAATGACTGTAGCAATGATGATGATAATTTGAAGAATTTTGTGACAGGTTCACTCTGTTCAATATATCAATCATACAATAATTACCTCCTCAATACTCCGAACTATCAGTACTCCCATCACTCTAAATGGAAAAACAACCACATTTTTTTATATCATCCATCATAATCTCCACTGATTTCCTGGGCAAAAAAAGTCAATAAATGTTTTTGCCTGTTTGTCATTGGGCGTAAGTGTTTTGTTTTTGGGGATTAAATGACTAGAGGTGAGTTATGTCTCTAAAACTTTAGGCATGCCTTTAAGGGGCACCAAGAACCTTTTCATCCGTGCCATTTCAATATTTACTGTGCCATGGCATGCTAATATATGGGGTATTTCAACCCTGTGGTACAATCGTGTTCGATATCGTTGGAAAGTCCACACTCCGGACAGCTTAAACCCATCAAGGCATGTTGATATCTCGAACAGCTTTGGAGTTATCACCCTTGGATGTTGGTGAATGTTTCCAAGACGCATTTTCATAGGGTTCATAAAAATGTCACAGCTCTGCGAAAACACAATGGATTTCATTGTTCAATATACCAAACTGTAGATAATTGAATGGGAAACATTATTATTATGTAAAATCCAATAATTACATCACAATTACGACACAAACACAAACTTTACTTGATTTTTCACATTTCCGCACATTTTGTCGGGTGCCTGTGTTTAAAAATTCTTCTCCAGAACGGCATATAGCACAATCATGTTTGATATATCGTTATTAAAGCCCACACTTAGGACTACGTAAACCCCTTCAAGGCATGTCCATATCTTGAATAGTGTCGGAGTTATTGGCCCTTGGAAGTTGGTCAATTTTGGCAAAATGCATTTTATAGGGTTCACAGCTCTGCTAAAACACAATGGATTTCCTTTTGGAGGTACCAAACTGTAGATAATGAAATGTGGAACTTTTTGCTTCACATTATTGTTATGTAAAAGTCAATAGTTACGCCACAATCACGGCCAATCACAGTACAAAACACGATTATTATTCCTTTTCAAGATTTCTGCTAGTGGTGAGATAGCTGGAGGAAGCCAGAAAATCTCAGCAACATTCACCACTGCCTGGCTTTCCAATGCCCAAAGAGCAATGCGCTTTACGTATTTCAACTGGGACTCCAGCAGTTTCTTTATCACCCTGACTGTGCCAGGATCGGCGCAAACCCTTTCTGCTACATCATCATGATTGCAGGAACTCCAGCACAAACGCACAATAAATTATAGCGTAAACCTTCCCTCTGGATTATGGTTGCCTTAATTCTGTGGTTCCCAGTCATATACAGAAAATAAAATGAAAAATGAAAACCCTAAGTCATAGCTATCCCTATTGGTATGCTTACTTTCTTAACCCCAAGAGTTACCTCCTCCCTTGACATGATGTCATCCTATTGTCTGTTTGAAAACCTCACAATTTTTCTGTATGCACTACAGTCAACACTTACAGAAGTGAAGTGAAACATTTTCAACTTTTTACACAGCCTTCTGCACTAGATTCATCATAGTAGGTTAGTGGTGTTTTATGATTTAGTCCGACGGACAATCATTATTTATATTATTTTATGTTTTATTTTGTTTTATTTCCCGCCCTTTTTCCTTAGTTTTTCAGGAAGATATGGCGAAAAACAAGTGTGTCCAATGCCAAAAGTTCATGCCCGATCTTGACCCTCATTCCTTATGTGTAGCATGTTTTTTGGGTATCCCATGCACATTAGTAGATCGCTGTTTATTATGTTCAGAATTATCTGAAATTGAATGGCTCAATATGGTTACGGCTAGGTGTCAGTCCAAGAGACGTAAATCTTCTCCTGGGGCAGAATCTAGTAAGTCTAAGAAATCTAATCCTAGTACACCATCTTCCTCTCAAAGATCAGATTCTAAGGCAAGGTCTAAATCTAAATCTGGGTCGAAATCGACTCAGCCTCAAAATGACATGTCGGCTATGGCAGAATTATTCTCCTCCTTTAAATTGGAAATGCAGGCCTCGGTTAGCCAGTCTCTGAAGGATATGGAAGTGAGAAATGAAGCACGATCAACTCTCTGCAGAGGATGTATTCAGGAGGATTGATCACGGTGACATGGCTAATTACAATACTGATTGTTTCCATGCAGGGCTCATGCCAGTCCATCTCTCAGTACCGCCAAGGGCTATAGGGTGCTATGCCCGGGAAAGCCGGTACCACCTACTGTCCCAACCGGAGAGCCATTCCCCACTGGGGATAAGCCTGGGGCTTAAGTGACGCTTCACACGGTCGGCTTTGGTCGGCTCCAGCCATGGTTTGGTTGTTGATCGGCAATCCTGCCAGGCCTATTGTTTCCAGGAACAATGCCCCCTGTCACACCAAGCCTGCTACCTTTTACCACGCGGGGAATGGGCTTCAGTCGGATTAGCGGCATCGGAGCACGGCTTCCCGCTTTCAACTCCCAACCCACTGGTAACCAACAAGCCTCCACATGCACGGGTCCTAACGGTGATGGGTTGGGGCTGACGCCAGCCATGGCCCTAGCGGTATCTGCCACGGAAGCGCCGCTGAATACATCGATACTAACAGGCCACCGATTTTGCCACTGGTCCCTGACTTGTCTGACTCGACAGTACCTCCTATTTATCTGTTGTCTCAACCTAACTTTATTATGAAGGAAGGGTTGCTCACAGTCCAACCCTATGGATACATCAGCCGGAAGACTTTTCCCCGGGTTGGTCTTTTTAGAAACTGGAATTGATTCATGATTTATATCCTACCACGCCCGCCAAATAGATGAAACGGAGCGGGAAATCCCTGTAGAACTCGGTGCTTCCAGGTTGCCTACTCCCCGAAAGGTTACTACTTAAATAATCTCTCCTCATTCTTCGGCCTTGAAATCATCTCTGATTCTACAATGCTAATACAGTAGAACATGGTTATAGCAACACGGATATAGCGCATAAAACGTAATATAGCGAACAAATTTAAAAGTCACGCCAACAGTCCTTTATAATATCATTACAATTATATGTGAATAACTTGAACTTCGTGAGTAGCGAATTAACGGCTATAGCGAACTGATTTACTACCCCAAGACCCAATTAACGACGTGATTAGCTTAACTCACTCAGCTCAGCCACTTAGCGGTACAGTATACATCAATCTTGTTGGCTGTGAATCAACATTGATTGATGGTCATTAATTAATTAACAAAACAAACATATCGTGGTTTAACCCATTCAACAACCGCTTTGACGCTGGGACGAGGACGGTATCCATTGTCAGAGTATGATTGGCTGCCTTAGGTCACGGTCTGATTTTGACCAATCACGATCCTTATAGCAGACTGTGGCTTAAAAAGCGTCATTAGAAACCAATCTTTATCCAATAAAATCGCTTTTTACAACTGTGAAAATACTCGGCGGGTACAGTGATATTGTTGATGTTCCAGAGCTGTCGAATCGATACCAGACACCACACGATTCACTGCATGTTATTCATACTGCTTCGAAACGGAGGTATTCCCCGCTTGTTGTGTCATGTTAACGAACGGAAAGCCTGATTACATAAAAAATGAAAATATAAAAGAAAAAAGGCACGGGCATGTTATGACACAAATGGAAAAAAATCGCCACAGTTTTTTGATTCTTTCTGGTTTATCTGGACATTATAAATGTAAGCTTGCATTTTCATTAAAAAATAAATTTATTTAAGTTGTAGTTGTATTATTTCAATTTTATTATAAAATAAACTTCATATTTATCAACATGATAAAGGTAATGTCTGTGAATGTCTACATCTCTACAATCCAAGATGGCGGTCAAATGTGAATAACGAATGTAACGGATATAGCTTAACTAAATTTTGGTCCCTTGGAGTTCGCTATATCCGTTTCTACTGTATGTCCAGCTGCGCCTACCATTGGCGCCCCTACCCAAGCCGTTCAGAAAGCCATCTATGCCATCCATGACAGGTTTATACCAGCTAATACTCCTCAATTGATAAGAATTTTCCCAGCCGCAGGATTTTAAACCCAGGGATTCTTCCTTCAACTGCCAGCTTAAAGGGCAAGTGTACACGAAAAATTAACCTTTTGTCTTGCACGCTTTCTTCATAAAAAGTGTTTATCAAGTCGCTTTTATATCCAAACCCGTACATAAACCAGAAGTAACTAATTTATTATTTGGCGCTATATCAATTCATATTTTTCAACATTTTACCAAGAGTTCTATGTCCACAATAAACACACCATGGCTTATGTCCCTTGAAATGACGCCATTGGTGCCCAAACGATAAACGAATGACGCCGCCAGACCTTATTAGACCCATTTCCACGGTGTGCAGGTATAGGTGTGGTTCTTGTGTCTCGATGCGCAGGCTACTGTTTTAATCCACCTGTTGCTTGGCCGCCAGCTTGCTATGTGGGTCAGTTCTACACTGTAATGACGCTGCAGCTTGAAAAACGTGATACATTGTACTAAGAGTGTTACCACATAACCAAATTGTATAACATATACAAACCTGAGTCGGTCGCCTTCCAACAGTACCTTTTTTCATGAAACCTATAAAACGCGTATGCACTACATCTTGCTTGCCATCGGTGAATGTGCCGCATTCTACGCTTGTAACTAAAGTTCTTACATAAATCGCATTAAATATGTCAATCCTCTTCCACCTAATTCACTTTTATATCGATAGTATTCTACATCACGCAGATAAATGCAATTTGCAGTTTTGAACACTGTTTGAAATTCGTTTTTCTATGATAGCATCCGCTGATTGTAGATAAAATTTACTTGAAAATTACATGCAATCAGAATTCCGCCAGTTTTGACACATTACTAAATCACCATTCACCGCGCTTTATGTGAATTTATGGTAAAATGTCAAATTTTACTGGGAGAATTGAATTTAAAAAAAAAAAGATGTATCATTGTGATCAGCAGTAGTTTTGTTGTTGTATGATCGAATCACTAATGCTCGCTCTGAAACATTATCAATGAACCGAGAATCGCTGAGAATGTTTTGGAAAATACGAAACGCCAAAGTGAAGTTTCAGCCATATTACATAGTGTTTATAAAATCACGCCACATGTATGTCGGTTATGTTTCGGCCCATAAAATTCAACACCATCTTCCTTACATGAATCCCTTCGAATTCCTCATACAGTTCATTAAAATAAACTGACAAATGGACTTTGTCACCAATAATTTAAGTGTTTCAGTGAAATCTAACGAAATATATCGAAGATATGAGTTGCCGCCATGTGAAAGAATACTTCGGTTTGAAATGTATACAAAGCCAATCTCAGATTTTACACTGTGTATCCGTCATTTAACTTGTTGCATACAATTGCTCATTAGTTTTAGAACATGCATGGGAAAGGTATCGTGAGCAAGCGATAGTTAAATAAAACAGGTGTATGCCAATGATTTTCTAGATTCATCACAACATATTATAGTTTTTGAAAGCATGACGCCATAACTGATGACGCGTACATGGCACGCATCAACAATGACGGTACTTCTCTTAAATTCTGACTATTTCCCTTGGTCACAATGAAAACAAAAAGAAAATAACAACCAGCAGACTGTCAGAAGTTTCGACTACTTACATGTCACATTTATGCATATATCGCTGTTTGAAACAACTAAAATGTCCTTCAAAACTCGGTCAGTGAACACGCCATTTTGCAAAAAGTCGCCTCCCCGATAGTGATGTCATACGGACGCCAACATTGTTATACATATTTGGTATTTTCATTGAGGCTGAGGTTATGAATGAAAATAAACACGCACCAATCCGCCCTGCTGCTTACATTTTCTGTTCTTATGCTTCTTCGTATTTTCACGCAAATTTTTCATCGTGATTAATATCAGTATTATTATCTTTTGATTTGGGACTAGACAGAGACCAGTTTAAATTCAAGTGGCACCAATTACGCTGCATAATCAAAGGGCGGTAACTCTGGCCTGTTTTAGCTCCGCAAAAAAATACCCTCATATTGGCATAACATTTCAGCACTTATTTTGAGGGTTATAACTTACGCTGTAAGAAAAATGAGTGTATATTTTCAAACATTGGTATTAACTTATTAAAACAGTTCACTTTGATTCACATAAGAATAAATGCGGATTTATTCGTGTACACTTGCCCTTTAAGGACCTTAAGGACATTGATGTCTCCTCACGCATTATCCATAGGCACATTTTATCCTATACTTTAATTGGTTTGCCGCTGGAGTTCGGGCCTTATTGTCGCCACTGTTCCAGAATTATGAGGGTGTTAAGAAGGACACGTTAGTTTCTTCTGGTGACTGCAGAATAGGTCGCTATGGCGCATTCTTTTCTGATGTGGTTTATCAGACCGTGGCGGATGCTACATAACCAGATCTGTAATATTGGAAGAATTACAGCTATGGAAAGAACATCCAGGTTGAGTTCAGTTACGAAGTCTACCTGAGTCGCCAAGGAATTACTTTTCAACAGCCCCTTAATTCGGAGTCTCTGTTCCATGGAGAATGCAGTCAAGCCGATTCAAGCTAAGGACGCTGTTACTTCGCTGAATTTGAATCAAAGATTAGCTTCAGCCTTGTTTTCACAGAACAGAGGCAGATCCTCAGACTAGAACTAAGAGGGATCCGCCGCACATACTAATCGGTCGCTCTTCGCCTATCCGCCTGAGCCTTTCCAACGTTAAGCCTTTGATAGAGCATCTGATACTAGAAGTCACGATCTTCGCTTCTTCATTTGTTAACGCTTAGGGATTCCCTCTACTAGGGGCAGAGTAGAGGTACCAGTTCTTTTTGTGGATCAAGGGCAGGTGCTAGGAAGTTTTGACTCAAGTCCAACAATCCAACTTACTCCACCTTGCGATTTGGAAATGTCCTTCGACTTAGAGACAGATTTCGATTTTGTTCAACCGGTAGCTCAATCCCCAGTAGGAGGTCGTCTAGCACAGTATATAGACAATTGGAATCAAATTACTTCAGACAGCTGGATACTGTAGTCATAGAGAGGGGATTCATCAAAGTCTACATAATTTTACAACAAAATCAACATAAGATAAATGTCTTTCATTTTCTGTAATAGGAAGGAATGACTAGTTGAAAACCAAAATAATTTAATCAATGGATAACTGATAATGTGTTGATTGATTATTAACTGTTATCTTGCATAGTGGATTTGTCAGTTTTGTTTCTTTGTTAATTAACACCACACTCAGCAATATTCCAGCAGTGTGGTGGCTGTCCATAAAGAATTGAGTCTGGACCAGACAATCAAGTGATCAACATCATGAGCATCGATCTACGCAGTTGCGATACGATGACACATGTCAACCAAGTCAGCAAGCCTGACCATCCAATCCCTTTAGTCCCCTCTTCACGACAAGCATGGATTGCTGAAGACCAATTCTAACTGGACATTCATTGGTATTGCCAAAGGTGTTTATGTATGTAAGTGTACAAGAGGACTGGTAAATAAGTCAAGGTCTTGTCCCTGTTTGACAAAGATGAACAGCATATTTGTTTAAGTCAATATTTCATACTTCCAGGCACAGAAAGCTTTTCAACAATACTGTGAAGAGTAATCCTAGGAATCCCCAACTACCTGGCAATTTCACTGAAGTATTGTCCTTCCTGAATTAATCAAACAATTAATTGTTAGGCATCAGTGTAATTTTCCGAATTTTTTGGAACCAATCTTGTCAGACAGCAAAAGTCCAGAAATGCCATAACAGACTAGTTTTAACTCATCACAAACTACAAATTCAATGTGGTAGATGTCTTTATCATATACCTATCATTAAACCTTCCATAGTTTATCAAAACGTGTAAGCAATACTAATGATAACACAACAACTGATCTTTGGGGGGAAAAGGGTCAAGTTTATTTTAACTTGACAACATTAACAAATCCAAACATGTAATTAATCAGTACGAACACTGCAATTTTCTCCAAATCCCCAAAGATCAGTTAACTAGAAAGTACATACAAACTGAGCACTTGCGACACTCATATGCATTGGATCTCCAGTCACCTCTCAGTTTAATGAACGGTGCTGACAGTCCAGCTTTAAAGGCAAATGTGCAACCTCCTCGTCGGAAGGAATGTCCGCTAAAGTCATCTGCCTTGTATCCACATACAGTCAAGATTTTCTTGAGGGTACTCACAAAGGTATTGTAAGTCAGGCACTTAATGTTTCTATGATTGTCCAAGTAGGAAAAAAGTGGAATACCTTGTTGTGAGATGGACGGTGGAAACAGCTGGAGTAAGTTGTCTAGAGCTTTCACTGGACACAGGGGTGAGCCCGGAATCCAGAGAGTACTCTTTGTCTTGGTGTGTCTGATCACTATGGTTGCAGATTTTTTGTCATCAGACAAGCTAGCATCACACATGAGGAGACAATGAGAGGGTGTATCGCTCTCTTTCCGGGGCAACAATGTAGATTTTGAGGAGAAAGCCGAGAAGGCAATAACACAGGCTGCCCAGAATGCCTTATAGAAGGCAACAGATGTATCGATCCTGTTCCGAATCTCCTGCAAGATGTGAACAGTGATAGGCAACTTCTGTTTGGGTGGTACACCTTTCAACCGGTTGACACCCTGAGTAGGAGTTTATACTCCCAGTTATCTGTCGAGTTTGGGAGTCCAACTTCCACATGCATAAGGCGCACAACATTCACATAATTGGGGATACTGGTTGCTTTCAGTGTCCGCCCGAGAAACACTACATACAGTAGGATGGTTAGTGTATCCGCTGGCACAGGTCTCAATCAAAGTAGAGGCAAAAACGCAGGTATGCTGACCTCATTGATGAGTACGTCCTTTTAGTTGAATCCGCATAACAATGACTTTTTAGCTGCAACAATTCAGATCTAAGCAGTGTCCATTGTTCTCCCACTGGGCCTGCAAAAAAGTAAATGCCCTGTCAGTCATATGTTGGTCCCAGATCATCAGCATGGTCAAGGAATTACATGAACCACAGTCATGAGGTAATGCCTGAAGGTAAGGCAGTGCTTTGCTTAGATGACTAGGATCATGTAGTCGGCTCAACGAAATTAGAGCTCTTGGTTAAGGACACCAGGGATATGTCTAGCTGACAGACGGAAATTATGCACCGCCAACAGCCAAAACAAGTCACGAAGCCACGACATTGCAAGAGGATTACTGCAAGTTCCCTTATTGATGCTTTTGCAGTGACATTGTCAGTGTAAACAACAATACGTTTTTTTCGCCATCTCTTGCACCAGCTTTTAGCTGAAAGATATACAACAAATAGTTCTTTCAAGTTGATGTGTTCATTCGACATATTGGGAAAATCAGATTCCCAGCTGCAGTAGAACCAGTCATTCTTGTAATATGCTGCTTCACCATTAGAACAAGCATCAGTGGAGAAATCATGCACGGCGGGCACGAATAGCATCTGGGAAGCTGCAGGTACCATTATAGGTTTGGCAAAAGGTTATCCACCACTGAATATCTTTTCTAGCGGACTGTGACAGTCGCACATGATGTGAGCTAAGCCTTAAAAGAGTTCATGATATCGATTAGGCGAAAGAAAAGTAAGTCCACCATACACAACACGAGATGCCCAGTTAAGTTTTCCCACAAGCACTTGAAGTTCACGTTTTGTTGCTTTCTTCTTACTGGACCAGGACCTCAGAAGAACTTTCAACAAATCTAGTTTATCATGAGGTAATGAGAATGTTTTTGCCACACTGTCTATTTCAATTCCCAGAAATACCAGCTTCTGACACGGTGCTTCCACTTTTTCATAGTTAATTGTAAATCCAAGATTAACTAGCAGGTTAAGTAGGGTATCATAACCGTTTTGACACTCTGCTTCTGATTTACCAATGATCAAAAAATCATCCATGTAGGCAACTATCACAAACCCTCTACGTTTCATCATCTTCGATATAGCTGTGGAAAGACGATTGAAAACCTGTGGGCTCATCGAGGGCACGAAGGAAAGTTTTGTGTCCACAAAATAGTTAGGTATTATTCCACCTGAAAATGTCCATGATAACCCAGTAGCTGCATAGCAATCTGGATGTATGGGTACACTGCGGTAGGCATGTTTTAAGTCAATTTTGGCCATATATCCTCCGGGGGGTAGCAGTTTCAAGGCATTATCTATAGTCTCATATGTAAAGCTGGTAGTAGTAGCATGTGAGTTAAGGCTGTAACCAACTGGTCTGCTACAGTCATGGATCAGTCTTACCTTGCCATCACTTTTGGGAATGGCTCCTAAACTACTGATAATAGTCACAGGTTTTACATGGAAGATAGTTTCCACATTCAATTTCCTGAATAATCTGTTTCTCAACTAATGCTTTTGAATGTTCATCTGTAGCTGATTTATAGTTTTTACACCTAACAGGCTTAAGTTCTGCATCCTGAGAAATAATCTGAAAACCATTAACAACACCATCAAGGATGAATTCTGAGTCTTTGTCATTCTTCAGTTCAGCTTGCCAAGTTGGCAAGCATTTACCCAGGGGGCTATCAATACATGGAGGGACGAAAACGAGGAGGCACCTCCTTGTCCTTGTGATGTTCGAACTGTAGGTGTTTCTCATTGCATCCTGGTACAATGCATGTGTGACTGTATTTACAGTTTGGAAACTTACAACCAGAAGGGTGTTGGAAGTAAATGCATATCAGTTTCCCAAACTGATCTACTTGTCTGTTCCTATGATGAGGAGCTGAACTTGTGGGAGGCTTTCTTGTGCTTGGTGCAGTAGATTTCTTTTCTAGGTAGTAGAACATGTCATTGAAATTTACACAATTCCAACTTGTGCTACCTTCATCTGATAGGCGCCTTCTATGTTTGTCATCAAGTAACATTATTGACTGTGTGGTGTAGGTCTGCGCAAAGTCGCCAATCTGAGCAGTGTAATCCAGGTAAGATTTTACTCCAATCATGTCAGTTTTACCCTCATCGATCAGCTTGCGTAATATCCTAGCATTAGCAGAAATCCACTGAGATAAGGAGACTTGTTCTGGCGTTGGCTTAGAGTTACTTCTCATGAACAGCTTATTGTCACCCTCACTAAAAATGGGAGTTTCATCACTGGATACAGATGATTTTGGTTTAGTGATAAAGTCTGGTATCAAATGGGGTTTCTCACCTTTCCGTGATTTGTCCTTGGCACAGATCTCTTCTTCACATTTATTGAAGTTCAGATAGTCTTTTAAATGGAGATCAGACATTCCCTTTAGTAAGTCATTGAGTTCAACCATCTTAGACAAATCCCTAGTTGTTACTCCAGCACTGCTGTCAATATTAGTTCCACATTCTTGCTGAAATGTAGTGGTTGAAGGTTGCCGCAGCAATTTCACGGCTTCCAAAAGAGCATTACGTTGCCCAAGAGGCAGTTTCAGTTCAAGCACATCATCTGTTGATAATCTCAGTAAACACTGCTTTGACACAATTTCTTCCTTGGAAAGAATGTCCAGAGTAATGCTACTCAGTCCTGATAAAGAACCCCACTAACTGATACAGAAGGAATCTTTGTCTTCCATTTCTTTTTACTGCAAATTCTCACTGCATATTTTCGTCTGCTATGGTTCAAAGGTGACCTTGAAACTGTCATGCCCCTTAGCTCATTAACAAAATATAAACAAGGCCCTTAGCACCTTAATAAAAAGGGTTATCTCCCTTGGACCAGAGGTGAAGGCTGGGGAAATTAAGTTCCCAAGAGTTATGTCCCTTTACCTGCAAATCAAGCCTAAGTAGGTTAAGCTGTCAGTTTTAATATCAAATAAAATAGTTTTATTTTCAACATATATATGGTTCATTTTGCACATACAATACAGGTTGTAGGCATATGTCCATATTTACCATCCGTGCCGAAAATCCACATTAGCCAATAGATGTGGCCTAGTTTATTTCAGAGTTACATCCCTTGATGTGGTATATGATAAAATGGTTATGATAATACAGTTTTCCTTTCACCAGAAATATCTAGGGTTGGGTATCGCCAAAATTTTCGTATTGCGATATATTTTGATATGTTGGCGTATTGCAATATATTGTGAAAGTGTGACACATGGTTTAGCTCTTTCAACACCAGTCAACCAGAGGCTTTTACTGCCATGACACCGAGTTCCCAGAGACCCTGAGGTCATAGATGAGGCCTATGTTTATCAAGGAAAATATCAGCTTGTAAAACACTATTACTGCTACATGTCATGCACCATTTGAAAGGTATAATCCTAACATATTTATAAATATGAAAGTTATTTTTAATCATAGTATTCAAATAATACAACAGCAATTTAAATAAGTTAAGTTTTAATGAAAATGTAACTTAACACGTTATAATGTCCAGATAAACCATGAAGGAAGCAAAAAATGCAGCAATTTTTTTCCATTTGTAACATGTCATAATATCCCCTTATCTTTTTCTTTTATATTTTCATTTTTATGTAATCTGAAAATTATCATAAAAAGATGTCTTAAATAATATGTATGGTCGGCTATTTCCACTCGGTAACATGACACAACAGCGGGGAAATGTAGGCGGACTGCATGCTTGATGATGGGCCATTATCATGCCCGTTGTTAGGTGACGTCATAAGGAGTTCAGCTCTTGATGTTCAATCACCTACGGCTCGTTTTGACTTTGGTTCAATATTGATGATATTTCTGACTCACATTCGTCACATGTACCTGTGCCATTATGCACTTTCTTGCCGGTGCCAACCTTAATAATTGTACCATAAATTACAACATGCAGCAATGAAAACATCGACTGGATTTCTAATGTTGTTTAGCATTGAAAAAACCCTGTAGTGACGTCATATATTTTGTTCTATGACGTTTCTATATTTGTAAAAAGTGTGTCAGTGACCTCTGTCGTTTGTTGTAAGCAGTAAATGCTTCAAAACCGATACCGTTGTTTGTTTTTATTTCATTAAAAATTCTATCCATTTTTGCTATAATAACGGTAACACTATTTTTCAGGGCATTATCATTTGCAGAAGCCCTCAGTCTTTTCAGTTATTGAAATACCTCGGGCTTCTGCAAATGATAATGCCTAGAAAAATAGCGCTACCTTTAACATAGCTCTTTACATTGCATGGAATATGGTGTGCATGTCTGTATTTCTGATATATAAATCTGAAATGTATGTTAGTTTCAGAATAATTTGTATGTCATTTTACAAAGGAACAAAGTATTTCATTTGTTTCAGTTGTGTGACCCATGGCTTAATTTGTAACTGTTCAATAAGGAAAACAAATTGATTCAAATGTTGGGTACTCAGGTCCAAGTTGAGTCTGACCCTTCAGGCCATCGAGTCCAAGATTTTGGACCTGTGTGAGCCCTACATGGCAGATGTAGGCGAACTGCATGCTTGTGAATTTTACCTGGCACAAATTAAGTGATTATGGGAATAAAGAAGAAATTTGAATAAAGTGAATTAAACATTTGATATCTGAAATTGACTATGGCCTTCGCCCAATCAGAACATCATCCCAAAATGACACTAAGTTATGATTTGTTCAAAGATAGACGATTATTTCAGAAGTCGTTCTTAATATCATATGTTTAGCCTTGTTGTTTACGTTGATGTCCTGGCAACGCGTCCATGGTCACGGCCGAAACATTTTACATTTTCCATATGACTGCAAAAGAGCCCTGTATCTAATTTACATATACTGGAGCTCCATTTGTAAATATGTGCAGTGGTGTCAAACGACATCGTGAACTAGGCTTGGTTGATAATGTTAGGTTTACCTTGGTATTGAGACGCCATGTTGAACAAGTTTTCAGCGTGAGGATTCCAGACAGCACATCAATAAAACTGCAGCAAGCGAAAACCGAACTTGAAAACCTTGCTTGGAAAAACAGGGACACCAGCCAAAATGGAAAATACAATGTTTTCAAAACGCCCGTTCAGTACTTCTTTTGCAGATGAAAGCGGTCATATTTAACAGGAAATTAAACAGCGTCATCACTATCCTTTGCCATGGAGCACATTATGTTTGTTCATCTAGATCTATTAATGAATATTCTAAGATGCTTCGGTGAAAGATCAAAGGTGCCGACAGTGCAATACAGTATGCTTTACCACCATGTATAGATCTAGTGTAATAAAGCACACTTTCACCCTGAACTATCATAGTTACGGTAAAGTAACGACGCTTGCGTCCGAGTGCTTTACGTTATAATAGTTTAGGGCGAAAGTGTGCTCTATTACACTATACGTGGTGGTAGAGCGAACTGTATTTCTTTTCTAAGATGCCTAATTTAATACTTTCTAAGGATAATTAGGATTAATATAAGGCAGAAAACAAACGATGGTGCCAGTGACCTAAATTAAGAATCCTCGCACGGGGCTAACTAGCGCGCTATTGATGTGTCTGTCCCCCTACGTTAAGACGAACGTTACCAGAAAAAACAAATGATAACAGTTTGATGACGGTTTGCGTTCGGATTAAATACCTTCTCTAAATTATTTTAATTACATCTATGATTAACGTAAACCATATCGGGCAATATGAACGTCGCATTTTTACTACCAACGTAAGTTTAGATCAGTACATCCAGATGAAGCTGAGTTTATGGAAGCCACATTCCACGATTATATTGTGGGAATGTAAACAGGGGGAAATCCATAGTAATTCCTGTTTTTATGAAATACTTCACGAGTAATATCATGAGTTCTTTTCAATTTGCCCATACTAGCCAAACTTACAAAATACACGAAATTTGTTACCCCGAAACCGGGACACAAACGTAAAGATTTTCCCAGCCATATGGTTCTAGCGCTGCGCTCGGGGCAACACACCACTCGTCCGTGGCGGGTGACGTCACGCTCCAGATGACGTCACGATCTCTATAAATACGAGCGCTAAACATGCAACTTCCTCAATGTCTAGACAATAACCTGTAATCCTACCACTCCTAGAGGCCCGTCCTTGTTAGAACGTTGCTCAACACTCGGAAAATAAGTTTCCCAATGTGGGGAAGGAGGGTGGGAATTATGATATTACTCGTAAGTATTTCATAAAAACAGGAATTACTATGGAATTCCCCCTTTTTATTACAATACTTACTCCTAATATCATGAGACTTTGTCATAGCGGACAGCGGGAACCGAGCCTCGTCCTGACAAGTCGCAGACATAAGGAGAGGTATTGTAAAGCGAAGGAAAATCCCTGCGGTCATGCCGACCTAGTCAGAGCGATAGATTCTGTGCTACTGCGAGGGGAACACGTTTACACCCGTTTCGCTGTGTAGCAACGTTTCTGATATAAAATCTCGCAAAAGTGGAAGGTTGTCTCCAGTAAGCCGCCCTCATAATAGCATCTAAAGAGACTGAGGAGGCGAATGCTAGTGAGGCCGAGATAGCCCTTAATTCGTGTGATTTCACACTACTAGAGGTCAGCAGGTCGGATTTACCTGCCTGATCATAGGCTACCCTGACAGTGCCCGTAATCCACTTAGAGATTTCTCTACCTTCCGTTGTGTAGGAAATAAACAACCTTCTCTGTGTAGTCCAAAGGGGTTTAACCCTGTGGATATACCACTTAAGGGTGCGTACAGGACAAAGTAAGCGATTCGAATCCTCTTTCTGCAAGGTATTGGAGAGAGAAGGGATTGTAATCGGAGCTAAAACACTCATGTGGTTTCTGAGTCTTAGCCCTGAACTCTGGAAGAGTTTGTAAGCTTACTAAGTCATCCTGCCAACGTAAACTTTGGAAATCAACAGCGTGTAACTCACTTCCGCGACACGCTGTAGCCAAAGCCGTGAGTAAGGCTGTTTTGTAAGAAACAAGCCGTAACTCTGCCGTCTCCATTGGCTCGAACGGGGCTTTCATCAAAGCTTCAAGGACTAAGAATACATCCCATTCGAGAGTCAACTGTCTTGACACCGCGGACGCAGACATTGACGTCATTAGATCTCTCAGGACTGGATCCCCCGAGAAGTCGGGACCCCCGCTTTGACGTATTGTGGTACAAATCGCAGAGCGGTAAGACTTAATAGTGCGAGCTTTAAGGTGTGAATTCACCTGTAGGTGATTTAGAAACTCGGCTAAGTCTTTCTTCATTGGACGTAAGGAACCCCCCTGTTGTGACTTCGTCCAATCCACCCAGCACTGCCAGTGTGATTGATATAGTCTCTCAGTTGACAAGCGCCTGGACGGAGCGACGCGTTCGGCAACTGCTTTAGAAAAACCTCGCGTCTGGAGGGAGTCTTTGACAGTTTCCAGGCGTGTAGGTCTAACACTGCCGGGTTCTCGTGGCATATCCTCAACTGAGGTTGCACTAACAGATCGAACCGGCGTGGAAGCGCTATCGGTGGGGCCACTAGGAGCTCGAGCAGCGTAGGAAACCACGGTTGAGCCGGCCATCTCGGAGCTATGAGAGTGAGATCTGAACTTTCCTTTTGCGCTTTCCATATCACCCGATCCAGTATCGGGGGTGGAGGAAAGGCATAGGCGACCAGACCCGTCCAATCTAACGCGAGAGCATCGTGTGCCCACGCTAGGGGGCCCGGAACCGGGGACACAAACAAGGGGAGTCTGTGATGCGTATGGCAACCGTGAGCCCCCCAGCCCCCAGATGAGCCCCCTCTGTGAACAGCGACTGCGACGGTGTCGCTGTCGGTGGGTGTAACGGCATGGTCTGAGACAGGAAGTCTCGCGATAACCATTGACTTATGGATGAGTTGAACCACGTCCCGAGGGGAACAGGTGTGTCCGAGCTCAGATGGTCCCACTTGGAGGCTAGCATCAGCTGTAGCTCTCTTTTTGCCAGTTTCGCCCAGGGTAGAATTTTTGAAAATGATTCCATCTGACCTAGGAGAGAGTGAATCTCTCTCGGCGTGGCGAAAGTTTTCTTGCACAACTTGTGTGCTAGCGTGACAAAGGCGTTCAGACGGTGATCGGCGGGAGACACAGTGGCTTCCGCTAGGTCGAATTTCACCCCAAGAAAAGTAAATCTCTGAGAAGGGACTAGTTCCGATTTCTCGAGATTTATTACAAACCCTAGTTTCACAAATAGTTCCTAAATCTGCTGACTCTGTGAAGCACAGAGGAGATTCGACCTGGCAGGACTCAGGGAATGGTCCAGGTAAGCATTAAACCGGAGACCCAGGCATTGGAGCCTTGCCACCACTGCTTTCATGACTCGGGTGAATACGTAGGGGACTGAGGCTAGACCGAACGGAAGAGCATGGAACTCGTACACGCAATCCTCGAACACAAACCGGAGGTATTTTTTCGACGTTTTGTGAATAGGAATGTGAAGATAGGCGTCTTTTAAGTCTATTGAAATAGGCCTCCAGTCTCCGTTTCTTTTGGGGACTAGGAACAGTCGGGAGTAAGATCCCAGCCTGGGATTCGGGGAGGGGAACGATCGCCCCTTTTCCGAGAAACTCCCTTATCATTTGACGCAACGACAACAATTGATTTTTGTCCCGGGGGAGGGCAGACAGAGGAGGGTGGCATGTTAGCAGCGGGTACGGTACGCCGTGAAACTGAATGCAGTATCCGACCCTTAGTACGGAATGTACCCAAGGGTCGAGCGTCTCCTCTTCCCATGCTGGTAGGAAGTGTGACAACCTGCCAGCTATAGGGAATTCTGCCCCTGATACGGAGGCCTGACTGGGTACTGGGTCCCGAGTGAACACTGGTATCTGAGGCTCCCTGTGGAGCTCCGACGACCTGTCTCTTTGGGGGAAGGAGTCAGGAACGACCTGTGGCCTTCCCTGCCGGCCCCGGACCCTTAGGTCCGCCGAACTTGACTCGCCGCCCTTGGGTGGCTCTGTTGGAGGACTGCTTTGTCCCCCTTTTCCGATTCGGTCGGTGTCGTTTGGCACCAGTCGGACCGGAGGCGGCGGCAGTTTGGGGAGGAGGTACAGTCAACTTCCCCACGGAAAGAGACGGAGGCTGACAGGTGTACAGCGCATCGTCTTTCCGCCTGTCCGCCAGCTGCTGCATTCGGTCAGGGAGACCCATGCCGAAGAGTTGCCAGCTCTCAATGGGGGCACACCTAAACTGCGCCCTTGTCTGCTGCGTCGTAAGAGCAAGCAGCCAAGGACGAGTCTCGCCTCGTTAGCAGGAGACCTGCCATGAGGCGCCCTTGCAAGCGTGACAGATGTGACAACGCAGTCAGAGCCGATGTCATCCACGCTTGCAAGGAAGGTGTGTCGGCCCCCGAGTTCTTAGGCAGGGCCAGGAAGGTCCCACCGAGAAGCCAGAAGAGATGTGAAATCACCCCAAAAGAGTGGCGGCACATCTCCTCCCAGCTCCTCAGGTTTTCCGAAGCTATCAGCAATTTTGCTGGGTTCGCCGTGGGAAAACGTGAGAGGAGCTCAGGGGGCACGGGGGGAGCTGCCAGGGAGAACGGCTCCGACCCGTCCGGCGCAAAGCAAGAGTATGTGCGCGGGCACTTTACCCATCTTCATGGATCTACCGTCCTCTGGCAGGTCTGAATTTCCCGATCCTCGGATCAGGTCATTCAGCTCCGTCCATATCTCATCCAAGTCCCTAGAGAAGGGTAGGGTGAGGGAGGACGTAGGCGCACGCGTTCCCTTACTCACCTGAGCGGGAGTCAGGAAAGGCGTGGCCTCCTGCCGTGGGGGGTCCCAGTTCCCGAAGGATTTGCCGTCCGATCGCACTGACCGGAGGAAATCCTTCAGAGAGAGGATGGATTCGGTGAAGGAATAATCCCCAGCTGCGCTTCCCTCCCCCACCTCCGAGGGGGTGGATGGACCCCTAGGGACAGTCAGGTTAGGCCCAGTGGGTCCTTCCCGACTGCCCTGGACGGTAGAGGAGGGTCCTGTCCTAGGGTGAGACTCCTCCTCGTACAGGATGCTCGAGTCCACGGACGAGGAGTCATCCGGGTCTGAGTCCACGTGGATGGGACGCTGCCCGTCCCCTTGGGGCAAACCTAGCGGGACTGTCGGGGCCTGCACGGTTGTCGCACCTGTGTCTCGCCTAACAACCCGAGCAAAGGTCGGGGATGGGTCCCTTGGAGCTGAAAGGGCCTGGGGGAAGCTTCAAGTGGTCGCTACCCCACTAGGCACATTCTGCTGTCCCCCTTGACTAGGGGGACCCCGTAGAGAAGACAGAACCTGCTCCAGAAGCAAACTTTGCCTCTGGATGGCCTGCGGGAGCAGGAGTGTCCTGGCCGGGACATCTGGAGCGTGACGTCACCCGCCACGGACGAGTGGTGTGTTGCCCCGAGCGCAGCGCAGCGTAGCGTTAGAACCATATTGCTGGGAAAATCTTTACGTTTGTTTCCCGGTTTCGGGGTAACAAATTTCGTGTATTTTGTAAGTTTGGCTAGTATGGGCAAATTGAAAAGAACTCATAATATTTGGAGTAAGTATTGTAATAAAAATTGCGAATGTTACCGTGTCGCTGTAAAATTGTGAGTCGAACTGAGGCATTTTATCAATCGGTAAACATAAACGTAATGTTTCCAACAGTGATGTTAGCTGAGTGAAGCAACTGCAAACCAAGAAACGGGATGAAACGGAGTAGTTTACTGTAGGGGGCTGTACGAATGAATAAATATGTGCAAAAGTACACAATAGAATTTGATCATGAAGAGCCTCCACATTAATCAAACGCCGAATTGATTGGTATGTATATATAACGATTAAGAGAGGAACGAGGGTGGTGTGCTCTGTTGTGAGACATAATCCTTCAAGTAAGGCGGTCTAGGCTCTGGATGCCTTGCTTTGTCCAATTACCTACTCCAAAGGAATAAGGAAAGGACAGTTTTTTCTTGGATTTAGGCATTCTGGAGCTTGTTTCGAGCTAGTATTTCAAGATAGGTGTAGGCCTGATCTTCCACAAGCTGTTCACTAACACCTCAAACCTTGTAACATGACCGATCATCATTCACTACCTTAGCACGTTACCACATGTCTTTCCAATATCATTAGAGAAAGACTCGGAGAGGAGAACCCCTTCTTTCAAATTTTCGTTTCCTTATAATATATCCAAAGCGTAGTAGGCCTATGGGATAATATAGTTATGTAAACGAAGTATTTATAAAATATATTGTATATGAATATTATTCTCCAGCAGCCAGATCTTAGAAATTTGTTAACGGACGCAGCCTAAAACAGCACCTCGGCAAAACGTCCCCGCTATCACCTGTCCAAAAACGGCTGCTGAAGGCCAAGACCCTTACATTTCTACAGTAATAAGTTATGCTTTACTCACTAGTCACTATATATCCACCAAAGTTCAGCCAAGCAGTGATATCTCAGTCATTTATCACTGTCACTGTCAAGTGTCGCATTTCATTCACGGCATTTCACACGAATGATTTTTTTACCACAGGGGCTTGCTTAATTGTGACGCTAAAAACTGCCATCAAGGTGTATACTGTCACTGACGGGGATCCTTTCATATAGTGCTAAGACCCCGTCAGTGACAGTATATACCTTGATGGCAGTGTTTTAGCGTTACAAGACCCTGTGCATGGTTTTGACGTCCGCTAGACAAGTTAGGGCGAATTTCTGTTGTGCAGAGTGAAACATCTTCAAATATGCTCCCATGGGAATTGTAGTTGATGCTTGTGTCTTCACATTAAGCACATCACATAAATTGCTGGATTAATTTAGAATTGTTTATTTGTTTTTTGCAACCCATACTCGTTAGAGGCGACTGACGGCGTCTGTTATGAGTCACGATCAGGCTGATTTGGCTGACATAGGTCTTCGTATCCTAAATGTGTAAATCGATGCTCATGATGGTAATCACTGGATTGTCTGGTCTAGACTCGAATATTTACATACTGCCGTGGTACAGATTGCTCATTGTAGCATAAACAAGTTTCATAATCGACACTAAAATGACTTGCCCTAAAGAACGAAAAATAATTTGCCACAATAGGAAATGACGAATGAGCGATCTACACACAGGTGAAAGGGATGTAGCCCTGAAATGCGTAATTCAACTAGAGTCTCTTCATATAGGGAGCCAACCACTACTCGTTCTCTTGAAAAGAACTTGGGGTGGCATTATTTGTGTGGTTGTATATGTATTTAGAAAATGATTATTCAATTCACGACGAGTTATGAACTTTCGTGCAAATGCACCGATTTCATGCAAGAGTTTTTCATGATGTGCATGTGAACATGGTTAGGGTAAAGCTCGAAATGTACAGTGTCAGTGTGTACCTGTCAGTGTTAAACATTTCCGTGATAAAAAAAGACTGTTTTTGACATGTTGCGTCTGTCACGTCAGGAACAGCTTCATGCAACTGGCATGTTGGAAGATGGAACAAGTCATTGTGGCAGGAGCTCTAAACGTTTCAGTCTGTAACGAGCAGATTGCAATCACCATATATATCGACACACCAATAACTTTGATGAAAGATGTCGATCTTTTCGACCAAGGATGACAAATGGCGCACAAGACAAAGTGGTCAAAGTGCCTCTGAAAGTAGCGCTGGACCAATCGTCGTTGGCAAAACGTTATGTTTTCGAATGAATCATTGTTACATTGTATTTCCTTGATAGGGTATGGCGTAGAGGGAATGATCGTTTTCATGCCGGTTGTCAAGCGGGTATCCAAGCAGGATTTTCGGTGCATGGCAATGTCATCGCGCAAAAGGCTGCCTACATCATTGACACTGTACCATATGATGACACATTTCACTGTGTCTATTGTCATAGCAAACAGATGGACACGTACATGCGGCGCTTAACGCACGGTAGTTACAAGGTTACAAGTGTCCCGTAAAAAGAAAAATGACAATTCATCAGTAGTGGTCAAACGGGCCTTTCTGAATATAATTTCTTTTTCATATTTCATGTTATGAGGTTCACTAACACTGACAAGATTGGATGGTCTTTTGTTCAATGACGAGTCGAGATCTGGACAGTTCAGATGGCAGGGCAAGCGTGTTCAGACGGCGAGGCGAATGCATGGCTGACACTAGAATAACGCTTAGTCTCTGAATATATATTATTTTGAAGTAACAAAAAGCCCATTTAATTTGAAAGGGAGCCCCAGGGAGACCAGAGATTCAGAACCTGAGGGAATCTAGACATTTCTTTATTTAGGGCTTTAGCACTGCAGATAGGGCTTGGCAGTAGGGAAAATAATGTGGTTTAGGGACTGTAAGATAGACTATGCTGACACGCGCGTTGTTCAACGTCGACAGTTTGGTGCCGTTAGCGTTATGGTATGGAAACACATATCATGGTCGGACACAACCTGTCATTGTCAATGGCAATCTGACAGGTCTGCGATACAGGGATGAGATCATTCGGCCTCATGTGCAGCCGATCATTTAAGGACAGAGACGTAACTTCACGCTTCATGATAATGCCCATCCACTTCACTCGCGTAGTGTCGTCCATGCGACGTCGTTGTGAAGCCGGCATCAACACCAATACTGAATTTGTGAACTGACTTTTGACACCACATCTCTTCAAGGCGTGCCATGATGCCTCGTGTCAGATCATACAGATTTCGATATTATCCTGTCAACAGGTAAAGAGTGATTCAGGAAAACTCCACATATCATGTTTTAATCATTTTGTATTAAAAAATGATAACCAGTTATTTTGTTTGGTACTCTCGAGGTTGGACTATGGGAACAGTTTGCTTCTAGGCATCAGCAAAGAATCACTGAGCAGACTTCAAAAAGTCCAAAATGTAGCGGCAAGAATCATTACACGTGCCCCAAAGTACTCTCACATTACGCCGCTACTGAAGTCATTACACTGGCTTCCGGTTGAGGAGAGATAGTGTTTAAAGTACTCTGTATCACATTCAAGAGTCTAAAAGGCATGTCACAAGAATATCTAAGTGAACTGCTATCCCCTTACAAACCATCCAGACAACTGCGATCTGAAAGCAGATTCTTTTTGAAAACTCCTTATAGATTGGCCTCTTATGGAAAGCGTTCTTTCCGTGTTTGTGCTCCATCGCTGTGGAATGAACTGCCTCTCGCCTTAAAACTGTCCCAATCTTTTGCTGCGTTCAAATCACATCTTAAAACGCATCTATTTTCACTGCACTATTAACTCTATTCAAACATTATTACTATTTTGTAGCGTTTTTGTGTTTTGCTTGGATTTTGTGAGGTGGAATGCATTTGATTGTGGTGGGACGTTGAGGCAAAGGTTGAAAGGAACTCGTGGAGGGAGATAGGGGTGAAGGAAGGGGAGAGAAGGCTGTAGAAGGGAGCAGACGGTGCAGATTGACAGGAACAAAGGATGTGGTGGAGGTAGTCATGGTCGGTGGTGTGGGGTACAACGATTCTAAGGGAGGTTTACAAGTAGCAGAGGGAGGAGAGATTAGACTGTGGTACCAACTTTGCATGGTAGACCAATGCTGTTTAATTGGATCACAACCCAGGGTGGGTTTTTTATGGGTTTTATCAATCCTGTCGTGGGGAGTATATTGTAGGTTTTGACTGTTTCCGTCTGCATCCCATGACAACTCACGGTCGACTGAACACTAGGGTGGCCGGTAGTTTCTATTTATCTGGGGTTTTAAATGGGAATGTAAAGGATGGCGGAGCTGCTAAAGAGATGGGTACGACCATGATGCTCTTTGGATGTGGTGTCGACCAGCATCTTTCTCTTCGGTATTTCCAAAGCAAATTGTCGGTGATCAACAAATGTGGCACAGGCAAACGTTCACCACCACTTCCCTCATGAGTAGCAGCTGCTTTGGTTGAAGTACTAGACTAAGGCTTAGTCACTAAATATATATAACAAACAAACCCATATAAATTGAAAAGGAGCCCCAGGGAGACCAGAGATCCTAAACGTGACGAAATCTAGACTTGCTTCATTTAGAGCTTTAGCATTGCAGAGAGGGCTTGGCAGTAGGGAAAATAATGTGGTTCAGTGAGTGTGAGACAGACTATTGCTGTACCAGAAGCACCGGGTAAATGTGTGTTGGCTTCACCGGTGGTTTTCACAAACCTGAGTAGAATCCCCTAACCTGGGTGTCAGCACTTCCAGGTCCTCATGCATTGGTTTCCATTCACTATATACGCCCAAACAATACTCTGAGGTGGGATGTCAGGGAGAGGTATGTCCCTGGAGCACTCTTTATGAATCACCTAAGCACAACTTGTGACTGAAACCAGTTCGGCAAAGACCAACAACACCGTTTGCGACAGTTTTCGATGCACGGAGCAATTATTTGCATTCCATATATGGCAAGTGCATGTTTTCTGTTTGGAAGCTGTTTCAATTATTTATTTCAGGTAAGTCGTAAGGGATAATAAGTCTTTTATTGCATCAATTGGAAGCTAAAGTGAGTGCATATGCCCCAATATTTATAATATGGGCCAAAATATTGTGGAAAATGTGTGACATTGTGCCTGTAACGCATTAATATTCCAGCTGTATGACGGCGGCCTCTCAATATTCGAGTCTGAATAAGACAATCCAGTGATTGACATGAGCATAGATTTACACAGTTAGATACGATGCATCAACCGAGTCAGTAAGCCTGACCACCCAATCCCTTTAGTCGCCTCTTATGTGTCATCATAAAACATTGGAATGTTAGTGATAGCCTCAGGTGCCGGCTGCTCTTCTTCTGTTTCTGTGAAGATGGGAATCACCGCTATAGGAATAGGGTCACTGGACACAGATGATATCTGTTCTTGAGCCTTCTTATAGGATTACTAGCTTGTCAGTTATTTTCGGCTTCTTCAGTAATCCAGCTGATAGCTCTCCCATGACTCAGCAGGTATGCTCCCTTCCCCCCGAACATATCCTGCTACAATTCATACATAACCAACAAGACACAAACACACATCAAACGCTACAAATACTCCTGAGCCCACTAAAAATAACCCAAACCTTCCAAGCCTTAGGAATTTTTCTAATCAAAACCGGCCTTCTAGGGCGCATATTATTCGACATGACCCATTAGTAGCAACTCTAAAAAATATCAAAACAACATTTATAACCTAAAGCAAAACGAAGGATAATATAACCAAAGAATACCCCAAACCAAACCAAACCAAACTACCCCGTACTTCCGCTGCCCCCACCACTTCTGGCACAAATCAAAATATATACTTCGCAATACGATATATTGCGGTACACTTTTCGTGAACCAGTTCACCCGATACGATCGGCAATTTCCGTGATCATGATCGGTAATTTACGTGATGTAGTTAAGAATAGTAATACGATTTGTATTTCCTTTTCATCATTTTACATTAATAGTTTTGAGAATGATTATTGGTCAATCACATCTGTGTCCCGACAGTGGCTAGTGGCATTGTTTCAAATGAAAGGAAATAATAATAATAATGTGTCCATTTATAAATGTGTCCATTTATATAGCGCCAAACTCCACACTAGGTATGCTCATAGCGCTAACAATCAAGGCATAGCACATTATTACCCCGGATAACCCAAGCTGCCTGTTAGGCGCTAGAAGGTTATAGTCATATGACTTTTTTCCACCGGGTACCCATTTTCCTGCTGGGTGAACAGAGACAATTTTGAACAAACTCACTTGCCTAAGGTGAGACCACATGTGTCACATGTGCTTCGTTGTGGGACAGGACTCAAGTCCAAGAAACTCTCAGGAGTCAAGCTGTCAAACACGGTCACCCATCCAAGGACTCTCCGAGCTCGACGCTGCTTAACTTCACCGATTTGTGACCTGAGCTTTGAGCACAGGACCACGCGCCACAGGAAGACAGTAATTTTATTACCTTAGTTAACCCATTCAACACCACAGGCTGGAAAACCGGCCAAGACCTCACAAGTCCCCAGACACCTGTAAACCGGCCTGGCAGTAGGCGCATCAAAGTGGTATATAATTTTTGGAACCTACCTAACATATGATTCACTTATTAAATAATAAATCCATCACTTTTCACAATGTCTGAAAATACTTATAACATTTCAAATGAACATATATTATCGACAGAATTAGAACTATAAACTATTTTTCGCAATGTTATTGAAAACAAAAACCGATTCGGCAACGGGTCCACATCAAAGTTGTCAAAGAGCAAAGTAACGATGTTTCGAGGAAATAATTAAACAAATTGAATAAACTAAAGAATAAAATCATTTAAATAACATTTCGGCTTTCGTCGCCTCGATCTTCACGCTTGCTAAAGAAACAAGAAAAAGCCTTCAATCCTCTCAATGCTACTGTCGAACCCATTCGACAGGAGAGCAGCATAATGACATCCCCAAATATAATTTGCAATAATTTTTCAACAAGTCGGATTTACGTGTCATTTTAATTATGTATGGAATGCATTGATTCCCAGGTTACTTAATATATAATCTTCAATTAGTTTATGTACCCTAAAACGAAACGCCCGCGAATTAAAAGTGTGTTTGCCAAATTTCTCGGGACACAGCCGCAAATAACGGCCATTGTTGACTTCAAGCACAACCCTCGAGTGGTATCCAGTTTGTTTGTTTGAAGATATTTTATTCAATGTTGAAATGGTTTGGGCACAAGTTATGTAACTTATTACCGCCCGCTCCCATCAGAAACATGAACAATAATGAATGGACGTAATGAATGGACATGATAATATTAAGACGTATTATTCATTAATCGAGGCGCTTACCTCGTACAATGTATTTATGCACATGTCTAAAGATATTTACATTAATAGTATTTGGCAGAGCAGGGTTGCCGTAAAGAATGCTATCAATGTCTAATTGAACTTTTGATAGTTCAAAGTCTTGCTTCAGATCAAAACGGCAGCTGACAAATTTTGGACATTTTAAAAAGAAATGGTTAGCATCTTCCACCGGAGCACCACAATTGTAAGCTCTACTCTATAGATTAACACGAAACAGACCTGCATGTAATGAACTACACGAATGTCTTAACTTCGTGTGTAGTATATTTGTCTTTCTTTCACCAAATAGAAAGTATTTTTTCCAGATAACTTTCATTTAAACGATGATAATGAATTTGTACATTTTGTTGTAGAGGAGAGAGCATTGCATAAACTTGCAGAATCATAAATAAATGACTTTTGGAGAATTGAGGTGCGAAATTTAGGAACAGCCAAATGTGATTTGTTACGCAAGTTGTATCCGGAAATGGTTTCAGTAAAAGGTGGAAGTAAATCTATCAGGTAATCAGGAGCTTGCATATTAACATTTCTGTAGAATGTACAGAGTTTGCTTTGTGTTCGTCCAACTTTCAATGGTAACCAACCGGTTTCACTGTATAAACTATATCTTGAAGCGAATTTAGGCAATCCGGTTACAATTCTTGCTGCTTGTGGTATCCAGTCTAATATTTTCTTCATAATGAATTCTAAGATGCTTCGGTGAAAGATCAAAGGCGCCGCCAGTACTTTATCAGACGATAATGTGCACTTTTTGCATTACGTCACAATGTATTGGCGTCACTGCGCCATTCTAGTCTGCCCCCTCGTAATCGAAATGTTTTTGCATTACGTCACAATGTACACCTGTGGCCGTATGCATATGTCGGGCGTACATTCTAGTCCGGGCGTAAGTAAAATGTGCGCCCGGACGTAACGTTAAACCGGTATGCACATAGTAGACGTAGTTAAAGTTACGCCAGTCGTAGCGCTCTATATTTACGCCACCTACCCAGCAGGCGTAGCCTTGTAATGGCGGCACTGGATGCCGAGTTTTTTATCAGGCGCACATTTTCAAAAGTTTTTAAAAGTGAACGTTGTGCGAGAATTGCGCTCGCGTGGTCCTGGATCTGCGTACGGCTATAAAATTACACAGAAATGTAGAATATTTAATTTCATATCCGTTGGTATAAATATAAGTGCAACTACCTCGGCGGTTTGAGAAATACACACTGCTAAATGTTGTCTAAAATTTTGTTACGCGTTAAGAAACTGTCAATTTCTCCGCTTTTTGTCGTGAACCGATAAAAGCACTCTGCTACGATTTTTTTAATTTGGTATCTTTACAGAAAGTGTCAGCGAAGAAAATACAGCCTGATATCTGAACGACATAAGTGTATATGAATTGGGTTTATGTGCTAATGCATAACGTTAGGCGCTCAACATTAAAAATGACTCGCAATAAGTGTCAAAACTGGATTTTTTCTATGACGTCAACTGACGACAGAGAGGTCATACACGTATAAAAGATAAGGGGGCATAACTGAGTTATGCTTAACACTTGGAGAAAAGTTGTTGTGGATACTTACGCTATATTTTCGTTATGTTGTGTTCACGGTGAACCAACCTATTCCATTACAAAGTTCCCCAATGTGAGCGGATACGTTTTGGTAGTTTCACAATTTATAAGAAAAGATGGCAATGTACTACTTGAGAAAGCAGAATAGCGATTTGGATGGCCCTATCCGATATGTAAGTTAGTTCTTAGATTCCCATATTCTCCTGTTTGTGTAGATGTATATTGACTAATTTTGCATCATTATTAACGGAGTACTAGCCATATCTTCAAATGTACTGAAATTACTGATAATAATACAACATTTTAGTTGACGTCATGGGTTGTTATATGCATTTTGCGACGTCGGAAAAAGACGACATTGGTTTGCTGATTAGTATATATCTTACCTTATTTCCATTAATTGTATAAAAGGTCTCGGCTTCTATGTCAGAATTTAACACTCTTTAGACCAAACATAAAATGAATGATTTCACCAATTAAATAGTGTCCTGAATATATCAACAATTAGACGGTTTGACTGCATATCTTATTGTGAGCAACACGCGCACCTGTTTGGCATCAATTTAACGTAAATGAAAAATAATATTTCACAACACCCAAATATTTTGCAGTTATGGCTACGTGTGCCAATTTCTTATGTAAATATTATTCAAACAATCAAAAACTTTCAAAGAATAAAAAACGCCTACCCTATATCCAGGTATAATATGGTATTGAACAAGGCTAAATGTATATACTGAAAATAGTTTGATGAAAACATATCTGAACGATACATCGTAATACTGAAAGTGTAATCGGAAGGATAGGGCGATTGTGTTTACACTTGTTCAACCGACCTTCACCTCAAAGAAATTGTCTAACATGTACAACAATGTTGACGTATGACATCACTACCGCCGACCGATTTCTTATAAAATGGCGGCTACGCTGACAAGGGTACACAGGATTTTGCGAGGACCCTTCCCTTGATTCAGGGATCGTTTGTACATAAATATGAGATTTAAGTAATCAGAATGATTCTGACTATATGTGTATTGTTATATGTTTTAGCGTTTTCATTGTAAGTAAGAGAAGAAGCCAGAAATGCTGATAAAAACCCTTTGTTGTTCTGCGTCAGTCATGGCGTCACGCTGCACGGACACTTCGACAATTTCTTATGAATTATCAAATGATTGCATTGCTTCTGTTTTTAATTTCCCATTTCTTGCTACGATACTCTTTCCATGCATATTCTAAAGCTATTGAGCCATTGCAAGCAATGAATAGACGGCTGAATGTCGGAAAATTTCAGAAAATGCTACGTAGTATAAAATCGGAATTTGTCTTTCTTTACAAGCGCAGCCTTTCGAGCACAGCGTTCGTTTGGACTTTTGACACTCAATATCTTTCGTTTCATTTTATCAAGACAGTTGATATTGGTGACAAAGACCATTTGTAATTTGATTCTAAAATGTATGGGGAATTCAGTGATGCATTTGTCGCAGGTAAATGTGATATACACGTGCTGTAATTGGCGTCTCATTACTGGCCTCCGCGAAATGCGAGTTTGTAAACACTATCCAATACTGACGGAAAGCGCACTTCTGCGTTCGTGTAAAGGTGTATTTTCAGATTTATCATTAGTGATTTTCATGAAAACCTGATATCGGTGATCAATATACTATTTTTGAAATTCAATACATCTGAGTAGTAATTATCCGATTTGAACATTTGAAAACATACACCAAATAACGCTAATCGTGATTTCGTAATGTAAAATATGGCGACATATGGTGAAGCCGCAGTGAAGCATGAATACCCCCACTCCAGACACATTTTACTGACTCCGAGCCGACCAGTCCTTGTTGTACCCATTAATGCCGAGCGCCAGGCAGGGACCAACAAGTTATACCATATTTTAACGTCTTTTGGGTATGACGCAGTCGGGGATTGAACCAGCGACCTTATTCCGGTCTCGGGCGGACCTAACTCTAACCACTACACCACGGAGGCGGTCTTCTGAAAATAAGAAATTAAATCATTGGAAATAATAACTTGAAGCCCGGACACATTATTTTATATATTTCATTCCAAAATTAACCTGCTATTTTTCAGTCATCACTCCACTTGAGCAACACCAGACAGTCCAAATTCAGAATCTGAGATCCCTGAGGGCGGTATTTTGTTGCTGTCACACTTTCCATAAAGATGCCAAATGTAAAAATTCGTCGCACAGTGCTTTTATCGGTGTACGATAAAAGCTTCAGAGAGGATTTACTGTTTTCAACGCATTTTACAACCAATTCAGTACAACATTTTGCGGTGTCTATTTTTCAAACCTCCGAAGTATTTGAACTAGAATCTATACCATCTGGTTGGAAATTTAATATTCTGCATTTCTGTGTAATTTCATAGTCGCTAGGTAGATCTAGGACCACGCGAACGCAATTCTCGCACAACATTCACTTTTCAAACCTTATGAAGACTGTGCGCCAGGAAAAACTCTCGGCATCCAGGGGTTAACTGGTTCCCCAGATCTTTCAGCGCTGACTTCAATATACGAGACGGAGTCAACGACCAATCCGGATGTGACGTCAAATAAACGAGCAGAGCGTTTTTAAATGGCAGCCTGTACCGGCTTTGTTATTGTGTGTATTATTGCTATACTAACGAGGCCACAATCGATCTAGGGGCAGGCTCGCCAGTCTAAATTATATGGACCTAAATTTAATAGATATCAGTGATAAACAACATACATATTCCACAATTGCTTTATGAGAAACACAAAATCGTCTTGCTAGAATAAAACAGCAACCCAGTCATAACTCTCGCTTTTTCACGAGGGCCATTGTGACGAGTACTGTCTATCGCGCGAATGCGAGATGAATTCAGTGAAGCGACATTTTATGGAAGAAGAATAACGAAAATAACGTCAATATATCCAACACAGCTGGTAAAAAACAGTCAAAGAAAGATTTGGGATATGTAGAAGGGAGCCATCGTGCGCATCAAATTAGAAAACATATTGTAAGTCGAGGATTTCAGCCATTTGACAGAATTGATGTTTTGCAGTCAAAGAACTGCATCAAGCCTCACATGTACACTCACTCTGGAAACACAATAAGGAGGTCCACATAATATGTAAAAATATTCAAAATTTGCTTTGCAAACTTGGATGATTTATGATGTATTTCATAGTAGTATGTCTGTGTTAAAGACCGAAATGATTTAAAGTTAAATATTCCGATTCTTATTCTGATGAGTTGACACCACATGTACATAATGAATGGTCAAATACGGCTAAAATGTACGTTACCTGTCAGCTGTTGAAGCTTCTTATTGTACACAGAGGACACAAAAGACAATTGAACATTTAATGATACTTTATTAGACAACATGAAATATTAAATCACCAAGCATGTGGTTACATTTGTCCACAGCATAAACTGAGAGCTATTTAGTTGTTCCCCTACTCAACAGAACAGTTATCACCATATTTAAGCTGTATTTACAAAATTATTCCGTCGTTCCTTAAATCAATGAAACAGAATTAATTATGATACTTAATTGGCTATTCACCAATGTGTCCACCCGTTCACTGCAGCCAATCATGGCTTTTATATAGCGTGGCGGAAGGGAATCATGTGCAATATAAATAGATGTTTTCTCACAACTAACTGTTACAGTTATTGCCATTCCAAATTTCTCATGCCATTCGAGAAATAATATATATATCTATATCATACAGTAAGCTTCGAATAATTGATTGTGTGACTATTTGAGTGTTTCTTTACAGTAGATTGAAAGGGATGAAACAATGACTTGTGAACTTGAACTTGCTGTTATATATAGGTCATGGGACATCCCCGACTAAGATTGAAAAATAATTATAGGGGTTTATAACTTTATCTTTAATTTTTTTCTCTTATTTTTACTTAAGTGAAGAATTTACTTTTGCTGTCCTTTATTGTTGTCAAATACTGTGGGAAAAATACTGGAATTGTAATTGACTGGAACTGCATGTGTGATACTGATGTATTGGTGATAACCGTTCTGTGATTGATATATGTTAAGCTAGCTGGAACTGACAAGAATTCCCTCTGGAACTGACAGAATTAAATATCAACCACACTGTCGTTAGGCGTGTAAAATGCTTTGTAATCAAAGTTACATATGTATTTAATTTAAGATGGTAAGATAATTTCTTTATTATCCCGAAGAAAATTTGTTTGCATCATATGCAGTTCTGGAGTTTTTTCTTTCATAAAGCAGCCATATATAACATTGCAAATGATAATCATAAAACTATTGTTTTAAAATAATCACGATATAAATACATAAATTTAATACACAAACATTGATATTGACTAGAATTTGTATTTGCATCTTGTATGAATCCCAAACTTACTTAGATCAAGAGTAATCCCTCGAACAACTATAAGGTTATTTGCATATTTTCCGTCCTATTGTATTGTCCAACTTTGTTCTGCACCGTCAGCAAATTGTGGCGTGACAAAAAATTAGTTTGTTACATTATTGTTAACTTGTATCCAAATGAACAGAAGTTGCAGTTGTTTTGGTTAGAAACATGATGATATTACTAATGATAATGAAATTCCAAAATAATTTTTAATATTAAAAACTATATAGATTAGTTACTTGTCTTCACGTAAAGCGTTTAGCAGTGTCATGTGCTTGTATGCATGCCATAGTAAGAAAATAGCAATACCGTGATATCGATGGAGTTCTCTCCTTGGTAAATATTAACCGGCTTCTTTTCGTTTCATTAAACTAGTTTTAATCAAATTGTGATATTCTAGTCCTATTATACTGTCCTCGCCAAGCTGGCAGGTTTTAAATAAGTATACATATGTATATTCTTAGTACCTCACATTTTGTGCGTCACTCGCTATGGCTGAAATATTGCTGATGTGGCGTTAAATATTAACTCACTCACTCCTCACTCACTCTTTTAGTTTCATGGCTCTCACTGAAAAAACCTGTCGAAATTAAAATAATACTTTTTCAAAATATGTTGATTAAATGTCATGTTAACCAGATTTCATGCTAAAATAGGCCTTAGAAGTTCACAATTGTATTTCCGATTCTGGATATATCAAATAGCAGCGGTATAATGAGTGGAAGGCTACATGTTCTTAGCTACTGAAGAACTGGATACTTGCTATTATTTAATTTTAATTCTTTGGGTAAAACTTCTAAGAAATGTGCAGCAATATATTTACTTCTCTAGATGCCTGAAAAGCGTACATTATTATTGATGACAACACCATTACCTAACATCAAATGCTAAATGAAGGCTGAATCATCAAGATAACACCTGAACGGCTAACAATCTCAACAAATGCTGAATCAATCTTGGCGTTCCCCATTGTCTTCCAGAAGGCATATCTCTCCGCAGGTAGCGGACATTTCAAAGGCATCATACGTGATTTCGCTTGCCTATGTTACTATGTACAATTAAAATGTGAGAAATATAACTGACAAGCGTTTTAACTTAGTGCGTGTATTAGAGATACAAATACAATAATAGAACTATGAGGGAACAGCAGTTTTTATTTCTTTCATGTGTTCCTGGTAACAAACATTTCAGTCTACTGGTACTCAATGGTTTGAATGGGCTAAGTTTCAGCTTGCGGACTGATTTTCCACTTGCTTGAGGTGGTTGAATTTAACACAGGATCCCTTCTTTTTCTTACACCAGACAATATCATTGTTAGTAGGGCCATTAATGCAGCTTCTTTCTGGGTTCAACACATTTACCTTTCGATCTGTTGTTTAAAACTTCCTCTGTAGGACTAACTTGTGGATCTTCAACTTCTGTTGCTGTAGAATCTGTGACTTGTAATTCGCTTTGTATCACTTTGCTGTGGATCATGGACAGTTGGTGTGGTTTCCAAAGATTGGATCAGAGGTACAGATAAACTCCGTTATCTGCATAAAGTGCATAAATAGTTATATGAAAAAACTCAATTCCTAATAAGACTATTGCGTACAAATGCGCTTGCATTTTGTAAATACTCAGTAAATGTGATCTTACATGCGTATACGTAAAAATGTCAAATCTTAGTTTGCGATACCCGATTATGGATAAAATAATAATAACTGTGGTATATTGACACATTCTATTTCCGGGACATGAACTTGACAACTTACGGCGGGCATCAATTTGCCTATACCACAAGGCTGGAAAACAAAGAGACTCACACGGAAAAGTTACGACAAAAGATGAATGAGAATATCAATATGAAGTCCATCTAATGCCGTTAGTGCAGAAAGGAAACATACATAGGAGGGTGAGACTCTTTTATACTCATCGTCGTATTGGTAGGAGAGCACACTTTCAGAAGCGAACACCATCGCGGCGCGTCTATTCAGCAGAAAAGACAGCATGAAAAGTGAGGAGTGCGAGGTAGGCAGTGAGTTAACTGCTCTTGGCTGTAGGGGGTTAGAGGGGGCCTGTAGGCAGTGGTCTCACTGGAACGAGTTTTTGTTTTATAAATATTTTATTGAAAATATAATTATTCCCTGGCTTCAAAGTAGGATTTAAAATGGGTAAAGTATATACAATGATGATGCGGGACCAGAGTCCCCAAAGGGCTCAATTTAAAAAGTGAGCCTTGAAACCTAATCCCGACCATCGTAATATCTACTACTGAAGTTAAATGTCACAAAATTTGGCGAAAATCGGTCAAATTGTTTCTGAAATATAATGACTTTTAAGTGAGCATGGGGTCGGTCGGGGAAAAATCAAGGCCTTTTCGATTCACACATACACAATGATGACGAAGATTATCATACAGTAGGGCGATCAAAAAGGGGACCGTGTTAGTGAAGTGCGATCATCAACTCCTCTGGCGAATGCTCTCGGCTGACCTGTCTTTCAAGTAGTACAAGTTGGTTTTACCGTCTTTGATGTCGACCAGGTTGACATCACGTTTTCATAGACCATATCGGATCGATTGGTAGCGTTGTCTGCTGTCTCCCTCGTATTAAGCCAGGCTCGTACAAGTATCTAACACTGACCGGTCCGGTGAGTGTCAAAGTGTTCTCTCGCTGGCGATGCTGCTGGCGATTTGGTGTTGTTAACAGATTTCATTTTGATGGATTCGGCGGGTCTCTTGCCCACTTGAGTCTGTTTAAAAGTAATGGGGAGGAAAAAGCCAAGGGTGCACCTCCACTTAACATTTGAGTATATAGGGACACTCTTTGTTTTTGCATTGTTTTTTCTTACGCTTAATCCCAGTAGTCCATCCAACCCCAAGACAGGTATACAGAAAGCAAAAATGGAGTCAGCGCCCAGAAAAACAACAACAGTATGTCGATGGGGTTTGGGACCACTCTTGTGTTTGTTTCTCCATCAGCAAAGAGGAAGTACCACATGCTCCTTAAAGCCGATACCAGCCAGCGAATCTGCTTAGCGGCCCGAGAGAACTCCGACATGGCGAAGTCTTGAGAGACTGCTGGAGAAGTGTCCCCGTGTTGCTTTCCGACCGAGAGAAACAAATCCTGGAGAAATCAGGACGCACCTTAGCTACCAGATGCCTTTCGCCAGTTTCTGGAACTGTATTTGCTGTACTTTAAGCCCATTACGTGGGCGAAGACAGCAAAATAAGTGGATTCCAGTCTACCTCTACCCACCCAACCAGGTTTCACCCTTGACGGCAAACTCCTCGCTCGTTCTCTCCAGGATGAAATACTGTTGCCTGGAACCCAGGACGAACACCACCGATGCACCGACTGCCGGCGGCTTTATCGAACTCCTACTCTTGGCGGGAACAACTCGTGCAGAGTCGCGGAAGCCATCGACCACTCGTCGACAGCAAAGAAATCGTGCTGTGGAAAAACAAGCGATAGTCTACACACCACCCAGGAGGGCGACTTCCACTTCGAGGGTTTGGAAGAAATCGCCAATCCCCTACAGTCTCGAACATAGAAACCGCAATACCGGACGACAATGCCTCTTCTGGTGCCTCCGCTACCAATGAGATGTCTACCCTCGTCGGCTGAATTGGCGACCCAATTGTCCATGCAGCGAGAAAGAGTCAACATATCTTCCAACAGCTATAGGAAAAGCAGAGCCACCACGGGGACAGGGACAGCATACTACCCCTTTGGTCCAGCTCTGGTAGTTCAAGGATATGGAAGTAACAGCCCCTCGTTACCAGGAACACAGAAAAGCGGCATACATTCCAAAGGAATCTACCGCGTGCCAAAAAAGTGGATTAGGTGGTTGAAATCTTGAGAGGGAAGAACTGACTGTTGCTGCAACATGGATTTGCCATCGACTGGAGAAAAATGATTCCGGTTAATGCGGCTACAGGATACAAAGAAAAAGGTTCGAGGGGCATGCCAGCGGGAATAGAAATAGCCTATGGTTGGTGGGTGGACGGGATTTGATTCCTCAGCGCTTCGGCAAAGGTATCACTTCAAAGCCCATATCAAACCGGAAGCGCGTCGAGAAGTGGGTTGTTGCTGCTCCCAGGCCGCCGGGAATAAAGCTTCTATCGAGAATAGATATTTTTTTTTTCTCCCCTACTGCATGTGGAAGGGAACCACGAAGGGTGGACAGAGTGGAAACTGGTCTGGAAGTGGAATCTTCTCTTTAGTGGAGCGGTGTGCTGTGCTTCAGGTCTTGGACAACCTTCAGAGAAAAAATGGCAACTAGCGAAATGTAGACCCATCTTTGGGTCGATTCCATACCTCCACCCACCTTATGGATATCGAGAAATTGGTCTCTTCTTCTTGTTCCTCCTCCATTTTTTCTTTAGTGTGAGTTTGGAATGCAAATTAAACCGTTAAGTGGAGTGTCCAGCCCAGACAAGGCGTCAACCAACATATTAAGTGGTTTTGCCTCGCCGCGGAGTCTCGATCTTCCCAAGCGGTTGTAGAAGTCCTGGATGGTTGGCAATGTACTACCCGGTCGCCAGCTTTCTTCGCCGATCTATCTTTCTGAAGGTGTCACCTTTTGTGACAATGGTTCGATGACCCACGGCAATAGATACTTCTGGTGATGGTGGTGGTACTTCTTCTTGGACTGGCGGCATGGTTGTGGTTTCCTCAATCAGATCACCAAGCCATATGTCAAAGTAAGAGAGTCTTTTCGATCCAATACCAAAGCGGCTTTTTGGTCTCTGACTGCCGACAGCACCTCGAAGTGCACATATATTTCTTGGACTTACGTCTTGCGACAGTTCTTTTTCAAAAAGCATGTTAAATTTTTCCTATATTTTTCATACTTCATATAATGTCTTTATGGAAAATCAAATCTATCCCAATCCTCTCCCATTTCTTCCTGGGAAGGCCAGTTTTCCTCAGTCCCTGCAAACCCAGGAAATCCAGTGGGGAAAAAAATTACGCTTAATCCAGGAATGTGCTGTGTTTTGCTAGATTTTGTCTGATTTTTCTGTACAATTTGTTGCTCAAAAACCAAACATATTTCCTATCACACCTTTCTAATGCGCCGATTGCCATACAATTTGTTACTTAAAAACAAGCAAAAGCAACGCTGGACAAAGTCGCGCCCGAAAAATCACTGTGAGTGCGGTGGTGCTGAAGTTATTCCCACCAAAATCTATCGAGGGCTGTATGAGCCCCATAGCATAGAGGAGATGATTCAAAATTAAGTTCAAAGAACTCCAATTTCGAAGCAAAAATCTCTGAAGATTTCAATACCGTCGAGTTCTCTTGGAGCTACCGCGGATTGGCGTGTTATCGAGACTTTGCGATATGTGGTACTTCTCTTTGCAACCCGAAGGAATAAGCGACCGATCGGGATCTAGGATAAACCGGTAACGGTTCGAGGCATTTTGTTGTCTATACCTATGTACCCTAAATTATTAAGCTAACCGAAAATGAAATTCAGCACAACGCGTCGCGATAAAGCGAGAAAACTCCATGCGTGGTATTAAGTCTTCAGGTATGAATAAACTACGGCAGGAATCGAAGACAGCAGAAAGCAGCCACCCGATCCGATATGATCCATTAGTATACGTCAACCTGGCCTGCGAACATCAAAGACAGCGAAGACAAACTTGTACTCCTTGGAAAGGCGGGCCGCCGAGCGATTAGTCAAGAAGGGTTGATAATTAATTACCCTCACCATCTGGTCCGCCACTGATATTACGCTACGCTGGGTATTAATTGTCATTATTATTATTATTATTGAATCAATGGCCTTGATATTTCCCAAAACCGGGCCATGCTCGCTTAAAGTGTGCTTCATAAACAATACCGGCTCGTTTAGGCGATTTTATCATCCACATTCAACTCAATGATCATCCATACGCTGATAAATCGCGGGATTCAGGAGATTTTCAAAGGGCTCAATTTTAAATTAATGAGGCCCGCGAAAGGACAGTCCCGTAGAATCTGGCAATCATCCTTATCTTACTACAAATCCTCGACAGTTGTAATTGTATTCTTCCTGGTAAAAATATTTGTAAACAAAAGCTTCAACACTGTCTGCAGAGGACCTGAGACCCTACTGGGCCCCTGGTTGCAATAAGAGCAGTTAACTCTGTACAGTGCACCTCGTGCCTCACTTTTCATTTCCTGTCCTTTTCTGAATAGGGCTGCATGTTATGCAGTTAATTCTGGATTTAAATTATTGTTTTCATCAAATGGTGAAAGAGTCTTTATTATGGTTTCCTTTCTTATAAGCGGGTGTTAGATGGACTTCATATCTTCAGTATTCTCATTCATCTTTTCCATGGGTTTATATGTTTTCCAGCCTTGTGATCATGGTTTTCCTTGCTACATGTTCTTGGTACGACTGGTAGGATTTTGCACAATATCTTTACCTCATTATACGGTGAGAAGCACCTAAATTATCCTCTTTTCAGCCGAGATGTGTGGTAAGTTCATGTGACATTGAATTTTTGGGGGTGGGAGTAATGAGTGGTTAAAAGCGTTGGCAAATCATGATGCATCAGAAATACAGTTCAGAATCCCCACATGGGTACAATTTATTGAAACTGATTTCATAAATTGTCCCAGCCTTCGAATCTTGCTTTGAATATTGCTAAAAGCTTGACGATCCATTCAAATTCAGTCAGTCAGTCAGTGGTGAAATTTTTGATGGCGATGTTCCATTTCATATCCTCTTATACCACTCCTTGTTAATAAAAAACTACAAGGTCTGTTACAATACTTTGCTCACTACATTTAGTATTTAAGCTCATGGCTCGCTAAGCAACCTTTAAATATCCATTACGTCGCGTTTATTTATTGCTATTTACTTACAAGTAGTTTATATCAATTTTGCTTCCTTTTAGGTTCCTGCTAGTAATACTAGCGTGGTTCTGTTTGTTGCAAGTTTAATCCCCTATCATTATTACACCGGTGCCACACTACGCTACGGGATGGTCCATAAGATTATTACTCATTAGTTTTATTTGGGGCGGCTCATGGCGATCAAGAATGTTTGCGGTAATTAGCCGCCCAATATGCGTGTTATATTCTATTGTGTTTATGGTACACATATACACATTTCATATCATTTACCATAGCGTGGCTCATGGTGACCGAGGGTTATGATGTTTTGCCTGGGTTCTCGCCTCCCTCTGCGCATTCTTTCAGACACAAACTAATTTTATATTTTTTCACTAATCTGCTTCAAGGCGAGGGGATAATAGTTGATAGAAAGGTTTCAGGAGAAATCGCTGCTCGTCCCCATGCTCCTCCATCAAATAAGCGTTGCTTCACACTAGCGATTGATTTCTTACTTGTAGCCACAGCGAGGAGATACGTTAGATTACACCGCTCTTATCTCGAAGGCCATGGTTTACCAGACTCCGAGAGGAGGGTGGTGCCAGATCATCGAATTCAGAATTGCTCCGGTATCATTTGGGGAGGTCCGACCGAAGGTCACAACCGAGTCGGTCCTGACCTCCCTGGGACGATTGGACCGGAGACGTCTAGAACCATCGGACTAGTACCGGACCGGACGTATTGTTGCCCGGAAATGTTGCATGAATCCCGGCGCAGGTAAAGCTCAGGTCTCGACCTGATGATATAGTGGCGACCTGGCCAGGAGGCTGTTGAGTGTGGCCAGACTACCGATCACCTAGGCAGCACCCGAAGGTAGACCGGTAAGGTTGCACCAGAGGCCCTACATTAATAAGGCTACTGAGATTGTTTAGGATTCGGGGTTCAAACTTCGAACCGCTGAGCTGAATGCGGAGACTGGGGAGAGACCTGATTTTGTCTCTTGACAACGAAGTCACAACCTGCACATCAGTAATGGTGTTAAAATTGACGGCAGTCGGGTTGGTGTTCGATCCGACTTGCGCCAGGATTTGAATTACGACTTCATACGGGCATTCTCACTCACCAGCGTAAGAACGCCACACCCGAATCCTCCGGTTTCACTGCCGGGTGGCGTATGGCCTCTGTCGAGGGTCTAACTCAGAATTCAAAATTCTGCTGTTGGACTTTGAATTCTGGCCGAGGGTGGTATTAGAGCGCCAGTTGGGTATGTTGATAGGTGACGCTTCTGTCGTGCGAATCGATGGAGTTCAGAATCCTAATCAGCGGATTTAGATTCAGGATATTGGAGTTACTATAGCCTTGTTTTGGTTGAGAGCCTTGTGACCTCCACCCTTCCGGAGTACTCCACCGGCTATTTCCACGTTTCACTTTCTCCATATGTTCGATGGTGCTCACCTTCGCCGGGCAGCCCTCAAACTGGTAACGCCGTGGCGTGGCATGAACAGGGATCAGCAACTTTGCCTTGGCAGCGGCCAGCCCATAACAGCAAATTGCCAATTATTTTCAATTGGCTGTCTACAACTGACTTTTCAAATTTATGTTGTCTCTCTCACTTCACTTGTTGGCGTGGAAAGGGACATTACTTGTTAGATTAAAGCCTCCGGTAGAAAGTCGGGGTACATCCATCTGCGATCTACATATTCCAAAACCACTGACAATGATTATTTTACTGATCCTGATGTCGTATTAAGCCTCCTAGGATACCTACCTCTCTCCAGTTCAGAATAAATTCTAACTTTTCCATGGGACTGCTCATGTCGAACCTTCCACTACCCATTACTTTCCACACGGGGACCGATCACCTGTTGGAGTGACTATAACGGTAGAAAGGATCCAGTCTGAGGGTACATCTATAGTTCTGTTTGGTGAAGCGAGGAAGACTGGGGAGATCTGCTAGCAAAGCAGACTTTATCTCAACGTCAAACCTGTTTCACAAATTGTTTTGGTTACAATGGTCTGATTTCACCTTCCCTGAGAGTTGAAGGCGAAGACTTGATAGGGCAGATGCGGCTTTGTTGGCTTAATACAGCGGCTGGCTTCCATCATCGAATCTGATTTCCATATTAAATCATCTTTGGAGCCAGCGAAACCCTTCATTCACCATTACCGACTTGAAGCAGAAGACATTAAAACCAAACTCGGTCAGTCGGTGAAAACGCCTATATAGGATCATGCTCAATTGGTCTTTAGTTCTCTCCAATCGGGAGAGTGTCCTGCCACCACGAAGCCAGAAATTCAATAACTGATCCATTGTTAACCGAGTTCTGTGTTCAATGTCGATTATGTCCATATCACTATATTCTATAAGCCGTAACCACCGCCGGGTTGAATTCGGGTTTGGATGTACATAAGTCCCTTGCGTTCTCACATCACCTAAACTAAAAAGAAAGGGCGCGGTTTGGTAGCTATATCCAGTCATATGCTATTATGCCATCTACACGGCGGGAAATGGGCGTTTGTTTCCTCAGATTCGAATTCCTCAGAAAGATTTTTCGCGACTAACAATTTCTCTAAGGTTTTGCTCGAGGTCCCTGCAAAACAAAATCACCAAACAGGAGGGTGCATTCAAGCATTTGTTGCAGTACTTATTAACTTTCAGGCTCCTGGGTTATTGGCTTTTAAAAGCGTTTTTCGCAGCTTTCCCTACCCTCATGCCTCTGCATGCAGCTTGGCTGGTTAGGACTATATTAGGGTTGGGAATTTGTTTTGGACATAATACCCATACATTTCCATACTGTTCGCCAGTTTGGGGGTGGGGAGTTTGTAATCGCCAATGGGCTCTCGAGCTCTCCACCCTAGCCGCCCACCTGGTTGCGGTCAATTCTTAGTGGTGTAGCTCAAATGAAATCATGTTTTCACTCCACGGTTAGGTTGGGACATTTGCCAGACAGAATGCCGCTCACGGCTCCAAACTCACGAAGAGTCTCATCTATATACCATCCGTATATACCCCAAGAAGGAGAACTTCTTCTGAAAAGAATTATACCAATCTATGGAGGTTATGAATTCTTCCAGAAAGATCACCTCAGAATTGCTCACCTGCCTCCCCTCATTCTTAATCCGCAAATGGTTCCAGCATGAAAATTAGGGTGAGCGATTGAGAGCTACCTGCTCCTTACAGCTGTAGGAGGGCCCTATAAGGGGTGAATGCCACAAAGGCAAAGCGAGTTTTTTGTTCATCATCAAAATATCGTAAAATTGAAAGAATATCGTTCCAGAAAACTATTCTCCAGGATTTAAAATAGACTTTTCAAATGCTTATAATATTGCCCAAGGAGGACTTTCTTCAAAGGCGACGGAGATACTTCAATTGGACAAAGCATTGACTCATCATGCTGAAGATCGGGTTCGATTCCCATTTTCACATCATCGTAGAAACTCATTTCTGAATTGATACATGCATTGATATTGCTGGAATATTACTTTAAAAGCGGTGTAAAAGCCATATTCACTCCATATCTTAAAGAATTCATAACCTCAACAGGTTTGTATAAATTTTCATTTGTCCCCTGCATACTGATTCAGCTTCAGATTGGCAGCTGTCTCTGTTGGAAATGCTGACCTCCTCAGAAGACACCAAAACTGCCGACAGGCGCCATATTTAATGATCACCCATGTGAAGCAGCCTTTGGGATCCTCGGATAAACCACCGCCACCACTCTGGATGGCCTCGGCAGCCATCTTTGGATTCATACCTCTCCTACATCATCGCCGCCACTTGCCATGACCCTCACTTCAAAATAGTTCCATCAAACTTTCATCCCAAACTACTAGGTTGATGGTTACCCAAAGTGCCGAAAAACCAAACTTTGTTCCTCTGCCGGCTTGTGGGACTGTCTGTCCAATAGTGGATTGACTCCTCCACATTCTCATCCTAAGACCTTAATATTATCAGGCATCTTCTTATGAAAGTATTGCAATAACTGTAGAAGATGCATGAGAAACATCATCAGACACAACAACCACCAAAACTCCATTCGATTCTGAGGCAATGCGTAATA